>NC_137655.1:13715118-14037618 GCF_963422515.1 Blennius ocellaris | reverse complement strand
TTTTAACCCAGAGCACTGTTTTTTTTTTTTCTTTTTCTTTGGTTTTTGGAGTGAAAACATGTTCAGTATGGGTGTCCCCAGTGGAAATAAACCCCCCGAAGCCAATTGTTTCCACTACTAGCATCGACTCAGATCTGATCCTTTTTACCTCCATGACTGTCTGACTCATTGCTCTCTGAACAGCGAAAATCTGATTCCCTGTGGGTTTTTCTTTTACTAAATTTAGACAGCTATGCAAAGCTCATGGGCTGAGAAAATGAGAATATCTTAGAATCCATAGCATTTAGGGTTTTATGGCCATAATTATCAAATTACAGAGCTCGAGTAGGTCCATGGCAAGGTTAAAACATTTACTGTACCATGACTTATTTTACTACATTGCAGGCCTGATGAGTATTGAGCGGTTCTGTGTGAGCACAGTTTGCCTACATATTGATTAGATACAAAAGATGCATATCATTCTGTTGGTCATGCCTTCAATTGCATAAGAAGTTGCCCACTATTTAGTATATTTAGTATGTCATAAGATTAATAAAAATTTGCTATCAGGCTAAAAACAACAACTTGTGCCTACAGTATGGTTTATAATTAGTTGTCTGATTTAGTTTATGCAAGAGTGTCCAGGATGAGTCACGTCGAATTCATTTTGCAAGCTCTGTTTTTTTCCACAACTCGAGCTGCTTACTGCTGCTGACTGCAACATTGTAAAAAAAAAATAAAAAAAAAAATTCAACCAAAACATTATGAAACATATCATCGTAAATGGTAATACACAAACCCCCCCCCCCCCCCCCCCCCCAAAAAAAAAAGAATAAACATTAAGGAAGGTAATTACAAGATTTTAAATCTTTGGAGTAAACAGCTTGTTTTTATGTTATTTTGAGTTATTTTATAACTCTTCATGAGTCACATACACACAGATCATTTGAAAACCACAGTAGGGAGATTGCTTCTCTCGGGGAAAAAAAAGGCACATCTGAATCTTCTTTAATTAAACTGAGAATGTCACTAGGAAATTATGTGGACTCACACTGATGCACACTTGAAGGTCAAAACGTTTTTAAGACTAGGTTTTTTCCCCAATGCTTTTATCAGTCATTGATTGCATAAGGTGGCATAAATCTGCATGTGGTTACTGAGTGAATCTAAACCCTCTTCAGTTCTGACCTTGGGGACAGAAAAGCTGCCACAGGAATTTTCATTCTGGGTCAAATAACATGGATTTCACATGCTTCTTTTAGTCTCCACGTCCATTTGCTGGGTTCACACCACCTTGAATGCAGTCCTCACCATCATCATCATCATCCTCATCTGTCATCATCATGACCATGATCATCACACATTATCTCAAGTAGAGGTCTGTGTTCTTCCTTCTCCCATTCTCTATCATTGTCATCTTAAGTCAGATGATTGAGGCGAGTCCATGTATGCAAATTGATGTACAATTATGCACATAATCATGCTCTGCTCATTGCAGTGTAATCAGCTGGAAATACTGCATGTTTCTTTGAAAATGTAAAGAACACAAATATACTAAATGACTGTTCATTCATCTTTTAACATTTCACTCTAGCATGACACGCGCACACACACACACACACACACACACACACACACACACACACACACTTCATATATATATATATATATATATATATATATATATATATATATATATATATATATATATATATATGTATATGAAGTCATCTTCGGATGACTTTCAAATGGAAGAATTTCCAACGAAATGCACAGAAGTAATGAAATGTTTCATCTTCGTGTTGCCCGTCTTCCTCATTATGCTCTTATGTGCTTGAGGTTCATAGGAATGAGCTTCTGCAATAATGAGATATTCTGTGGTGGAGTGAGCCATTAGGAGCCTCAGTGTTTACTTAATAATGCCTGTAGTAAAGGGAATTCTGGGTAGCTGAATGTGTGGAGTAATGTATCTGCGTAAGATGATATTCACTGCATGTTGTGGATGTACATTGCGGACTTGATTCAATCTGAGAGACTATAGGAGAGTAACAATATTTTCTGTGAATTTATTGTCATACAGTTTATGAAAAAAAAACACAACTCGTGCTTAATTACTACTTCACAATGGGAATGCCTTGATCACCTGTGTGTATGCTCTTGTGTGTTTGCACTTTTTCTTGTTGAGGGAAAAAATATTTTGTGTACAATGTGGTCGGGCAGATTGTTTTTGTTTTTTTCTCCTGACATTTTAAACATAAATCACCTACTTGAGCTCATGCAACCTTTAAATGATTAACCTCTTTAATTATAGTTTTTTTTTTTATATATTTCTTCATATACTTGCAGGATTTCTTAGTACAGGAGACCAGGCAGCAAAAGGAAACTATGGCTTGTTAGATCAGATCCAGGCTCTGCGTTGGGTAAAGGAGAACATTGGAGCCTTTGGGGGAGATCCAGGCAGGGTGACGGTATTCGGCTCTGGGGCTGGAGCATCCTGTGTGAGCCTCCTCACCCTGTCTCATTACTCTGAAGGTAAAAAAGACTCTCTCTTTTGTGTTTTATTTACTTCAGTTTGTATGGTTGACTGTTTGCCACTATAAAATGGAGCTGCAACACTGAGTTCATCGACAGTAATATATTCTGACTCCAGCCATGCAAATGTCAATTCTTTCTGTTTGCTTGAGATTATTCTATATTGTGAAAGGACATTTTAGACTGGTCAACGTTTTCCATAATTTTCTTGCACTAAGCACAAAATATAATCTCAATAAATGGGAAAATAATTCACAGGTGAATTGACAGTTAAAGTACTCAGCAATTGCAGCCCATATTTAAAATGTAGATATTATGAGTAGACGCCAATGGTGGTTGTAATTCTGGCGAGGGGCTGTGAAAGCTCTGACATTTAGGGTTATGAAACTTTTCAACGTCTCCAGTGAACCGATGCAGCTTTCATTTACTTGTCTTAATGCCTTTGAAATCTTTGAATAACACAGCCTGTCTGTGACTCATATAGCCAAGAGCTGTATTATTTTTAACTTTTAACCCGTACCTACTTCAACCTGGGGCTTCAACCATGACCTGTCATAATTTTGAATAATGTATATCTGACTCGAACATTTTCTCACTGTGAGTGCTTGCTACTGCATCTATTTATGTGTGCAAATGTGTTGTGTAACCCTCAAGTGCACAATCATATGGTTGTGTGTTCATGCATGCGCGTGAGGGTGCCTGTGCACCCATTAAAGTATATGAGTGCCTCAGTGTACATAGTTTATATACAACCCTATTTGTATTCATGTTTGTGTGTTCATGTGTATCAGACCTGTTTCACAGAGCCATCATCCAGAGCGGCAGCGCTTTAGCAAGTTGGGCCGTCAACTACCAGCCAAGCAAGTACGCCCGGCAGCTCGGCGAAAGGGTGGGCTGCGGCATCGACGACAGCACACAACTGGTCGCGTGCCTCCAGGGCCGGAGTTACCGCGAGCTCGTGGAGCAGAACATCACGCCGGCAAAATATCACACAGCCTTTGCGCCAGTGATTGATGGTGACGTTATACCTGATGACCCCCAGATTCTGATGGAGCAGGGGGAGTTTTTGAACTATGACGTGATGCTGGGGGTTAACCAGGGCGAGGGCGTGAAGTTTGTGGAGGGTATCGTGGACTCCGAGGACGGGGTCACTGCTGAGGACTTTGACTTCGCTGTGTCGGACTTTGTGGATAGTCTATACGGATACCCAGAAGGCCGGGACACATTGAGAGAGAGTATACGGTGAGTGTCAGTCTAAAAGTCTGAACTATTTAAGGATTGAGACTCCCTTTTGAGGAATACACGTATGGTCTGCTGTGGACTGAAGTAAGAAACTTGACTAACGAGCACCTGTAAAGCTTACGGATGATCACATTGCATGCTTGTGTAATCCATTTGGTGGAAATAACTATTGATTGTGGTAGGAAGGGAAGCTTGAAAATAGTATTTTGTGGACAAATGTGCAAAGGAAGACCAGAGTGAAACAAAGGGTACTCTAAGTAAAGCTGTGAACCTTTTTTTTTTTTAAAGAGTGGAGGTGTGTTGGAGGAGGAGAGGATTCCTGCTAGAGCTATATTAAAACAGGCTACAAAGGGAAGTGCAGGATAATATAATGTAATATAGTGGTGCTTCCTGCTTATCCCAGGTGAACTGCATCAGCTCCAATGCTCAAATGAGCTACAATAAATTCCTCTTTTGCAGCCTGTACATACAACTGAAGTTCAATTATAAACACACGCTCCAGCACCTCTACATTCACTAGAAACCAGCAACCACCCACTGCGTATCTAAAATTTTAGGTGGCGATATTAACTTGCATGAATCAAATAAGCAGGCACTAAAACGATACAAATGGTATGAATCTGGATACAAGCAATGCAAATACGGCCACAAAACAAACATTACCATGCACACAAAACTCACAAAAATGTGTGTTGCTAGGAAACGAGCAGTTCAGAAAGTAATATCTGTCAGGCGGTTTGTAGTACTCACCCGCACGATTGCCAGTCATTTCCACCTCTCCCTTTGTTACTTCACCACAAAGCACCACCAATGTCTTCAGGTTTCATGCGTTGAGCTGAATGACAGCTTTGCAGCCAAAGCAGATGTGCATGCATCATTGACCGTAGATGTTAAGTGAAGGTAGACATCACAGCTGGAGGGTTCACAACTGAGCATTTTAGCATTTAGCATTTAGCCATAACCTGGCATGCACATGTTTATCATGCAACAGTAGGTGTTTCATTTTAGCTTGGTAACGTCATTGCCTGGTGGTGCATTAAATTACTTTAATTAAGTTTATTTTCGTCATGTGACCTCATTGAAGTTGTAACTATTATCTACTTAAGGGCAATCATTTTTCAATTGTTTGCCTAATAAAAATATACAAATGCTCAGCACTGGTCACTGCATCCATAGCATTTAGATTTAAAATGTGTGTTTTACAGAAAGTGCTAAAAATCATGTGTGAGCTGTAAATTTTTTTTATTTTTTTCCGTAGATAAAATCTTTTTTTGTACATATCACATATCAATGTAGTCATTGCATCAACTGTTAATAACAATAATTCTTTTCACGTAAGATGATGAAGGAATGCAAATTCATGAAACATCACAACTGTGAATGCAATTAGCAATAGGTTGAATTGTTAGCATTTCATATCTTCTTCCCAAATGTATTTGCCATCATACAATAATGACAATGATGGAAGTGATGACAATTTGTATGATGAATTGACAGCCGAATGATTTTAAGTGTGTTTATTTCAGGTTTATGTACACTGACTGGGCGGATCGAGACAATGCAGAAACCCGTCGAAAGACACTGGTCGCACTCTTTACAGACCACCAGTGGGTGGCTCCTGCAATTGCCACTGCTGACCTCCACGCTCAGTATGGGTCCCCCACTTACTTCTACTCCTTTTACCACCACTGCCAGAGCGACGCCACACCGCCCTGGGCTGACTCTGCCCACGGAGATGAGGTGAGGCCATGTCAAATAATTGTTGTAATGGAAGCGCCATGCTTTCATGCACGGTTTACATAAGTGACATTTGTAATGGCAGACGAGGTGAAATCAATGAGAAGAGAATTAATTTCTAAGCATTTCTCAAGAAAAAGGAAGCATTTAGGCAATTTAGTTATAAAATTATCAAACAAAACTTTGGAAACTGTGCTTACTTACAGTATGTGTCAGAGTCTTTCTTTTTCTTTTTTTTTTTTTACATTCTCACGTTGGATTGAGGTTTTCGTTTTAAATGCCACCTCATATAACTTTGCTCTAAGTGCCTAATGCCTACAATCTTTTTTTTCCCCCTGCAGGTCTGAATTTAAAGTGTAGATGTACTTGATGTTTCAGTTTATTACAGTGACCACCTCTCTGGCACGTTTTGTGCTGCACTTCTAATAAAGGCACCATATTCTAGTGTGTGCTTAATGTTTACTCAATGTTAGATTGTCAAAGTGTGTGATGTCAAACCTACCTCACATTTGAGTTTGAGGCTTTTAATTTGAAAAATATTGGGACTTTATGTATAGTCAGCACCTGCTGTTACACTTAGGGTTTTACACTAAAGCTTGTTTTATGATTTTGATTTGGCTCTCTTACACTTTTGTAATGAATGAAACTATGTTTCAGCAAAATAATTAATACCTTATCCTTTCATGTATTGTTTTTTTATCATGATGCCTACTAAAAACCGTAAAATTAAAAAAAAAGAGCATGCTGGGAAAAGATATCTCCCTGACCCATAAATTTATCCTTCTATCCTGCAGTGTGTTAAATGAATATGTTGGTGTCCATACACATCGTGGAGGAAGATCTCACTCTAAATGGAAGAAATGACAATGATTCAGTGACCTAAGTTCAGGTTCATTGCAGTTACATATGAAGAACTTTAGCATTCAGTGATTGATACAGTCACTGTCCCGGGAATAAATGTAATCTGTTGGCTCCAATGGATAGTTTTTATAGTGTGTGTGTGTGTGTGTGTGTGTGTGTGTGTGTGTGTGTGTGTGTGTGTGTGTGTGTGTGTGTGTGTGTGTGTAGGTACCCTACGTGTTCGGCGTGCCCATGGTGGGACCCACTGATCTGTTCAACTGTAACTTCTCCAAGAACGACGTGATGCTGAGCGCAGTGGTTATGACTTACTGGACCAACTTTGCCAAGACTGGGTGAGCTTTTGAAATTTGTTCCGATTCGATTGAAAGGAACATTAAAAAAAACAACAAAACAAAACCACACAGGATCATTCAGTTGTCTTCCTTTCAGTCTTTTCAGATGAAGAAATTCATTTAAAATTGTTCCTATTAATATCTAATCCCTACCCTCAAGCAGAAAAATATCCTGCAGTAACGAGTGAAAGCCAGGACATTTAATCCCATTTTTAAGGTGGAAAAAAAACAAAAAACCCACACATAACTGTGAATGTGAGCTTTGTTGTCCCTTATTGTTTTTTTGTTTGACTCAGCAGAGGCAAGGTTTCTGGCAACACGAAGTGTTGTTGCTGTTGCTCACTCTGATTTTACGGGAACAAATCTCCCCCACACTTGAAATAAGACAGAGGAGATTGAAGTGTGTGGTGCCATCAAGATGAACAGCATAGTGGCTCTCCACTTTGCAGCACTTGATAACCTTTCCATATGTTTAATCTGTTGGACTGATGAATAATGAAGTTGAACAGGCACAGAAAGTCATTATCTGTCAGAGAGAGGACACTCAGAGGCACACAATGATGGAAAACATACCCCAAAACATCTTATTATTGTGGCATTAAGTTAATGGATTTTCTGCAAAAGATATTCATAAACAATTATTTTGCATTAGCTAAGTATGATTCAGGAAAAAAAAAAATTGCACTGGCATCAGTTTTGTAGGAAACTTTCCGGCGGCAAATCAGCCTGTCAACTCTGTCTTTCTGTCAAGATAAGTAAGATTTGAATAGCTCAGAAAAAAACCCCAAACAACATATTTTTGGAGAAATATTAGATTTTATTGGAAATGGAAGTGCAGCACGGAAAGCTGGATTTTAATGTAACATGAGAAGAAAACAGTGAAGTTTCACTGCAAAAATAATGAGCCCACAAAGGCAGAGGATATGTTATTATTATAATAACTTTTCCTTCAGAAGGTCTCAGATGTCTGAGGAGAAGACAGTGCTTCAGATCATAAAAGCAGCACTGCAGACTAATTTTGGCAAAGAGTCCAAGCAGGTTCTCTGTCATGTCCGAACCTTGACAAGGATTTTCTTTTTTGGACCTTGGCTGAGCAAGAGCCCTCGCACCTGAGAAAGCCCCTGAGAAAATCCAAGGTGATGTCCAAAAAAAGATTGGCTTCTCTTCTCTTCTCTTCTCTTCTCTTCTCTTCTCTTCTCTTCTCTTCTCTTCTCTTCTCTTCTCTTCTCTTCTCTTCTCTTCTCTCTTCTCTTCTCTTCTCTTCTCTTCTCTTCTCTTCTCTTCTCATCATCCTATCAATTTAGAATTAAAAAGAATTACCTGGAGCTACTATGAGAGATCCAATTTACAGGAAATAAGATGATCTGTTAGCAGCTTTTGAATAAAAACATTGTTGTCATACATAGAATCCACATTAGAACTTCAGATACCTGACAATCCACACTGATGAGGCTACATTCTATCTTCCCTCTCTGACATGATTTACAAGATAAAAGTAATTGTTGAGGATGGACCCTCTTTCTGCAGTGCTGGAAGTGAGTAATTACAAGTAATTACTCCAATTGAGGCTCACTCCACTGAGACCTCCTCAGATTTACAGGCGTCTTCAGTCTTGATCACCACTGAGCTTCGCTATCTCACAGCATAAAATAATCAGGACATATTTTGACTGTGACAAGAACAGAAAAAAAAAATCTTTTGAGTCTTCAATTTGCATGCATTAAGGCAATCACCTTGCATTATTCCTCCAGTGTTAAGCCCATAGTTTGTATCGCCAGCACCACTGTAGCAAGGTGCACAGATAAAACTACTTAGTGGGGCTGTG
The DNA here is from genome assembly GCF_963422515.1 of Blennius ocellaris. NCBI lineage: Eukaryota > Metazoa > Chordata > Actinopteri > Blenniiformes > Blenniidae > Blennius > Blennius ocellaris. The sequence continues at coordinate 14,029,110 of NC_137655.1, read as the reverse complement.
AAGATTTTAGTTTACACTTCAATTATCGATGGGGAACGTTCTCTGAAGAAAGATTTCCGTCTGTGCAGAGCACCTCAGACGGTGACGGAGCTCTGCGACAGCTCAATTTAACAAGGGAGCTGTGATGCTCCCTGATGTATATTTTGTGCACCTCTGTGTGGGCGTATAAATCCTCAGCTGGTGTGTTTATGTGTCAGCAGGTCTTTACACTGGCTGCATTTTTGTGCTGTTCATGAGATGTTGATAGACAAGCGAGCACACAGAGTATAACTGGCTGTGACGATGTGCCGCAGCTTCATTTACAACATTTTTGCTGCTGACACAAATTTTGTTGGTAAATGGGGGAATAAATGCCTGTCTGTATATGTCCGAGAGGGGATTTTTCAGGATATTCTCACGGTACCATGCATTTACATTCATCTTTAATGCGGACATTTGAGCGTTTTCAGTGTTGAGACAGTGCAGATATTCAGGAATTGAAGTTGTGCACAAGCTGGAGCTTTTTGTAAGAAGAATATAAACTGGCCAAAAATCAATGGTCGACAACTAAAGCACCTCTGAGCTATGTGCACAGAAAAACAAATCTTGTTTTGCTCCCTGCAAATGCTGTTTGCCACCAGTTTGTCATGTCACTTTGATAGAGAAAGACGTCAGGAGAAGCTGTTGGCCAACTCCAGAGAAACTCTGTCTCCTCAGAGGATGGTTGCCTGCTGAGATGACGTTCCCAGCAGCTGTGTCAAAACGTCTTGACTTTTGCATAGATGAAAAGAACAAATTATTAGTAGTTAAACCTCCAGTGAATATATGAACCACATGTGGTAAAACATAAAGCTTCAGATCAATGTGCTAAAAAGATTTTTTTTAATCTAACACATTAAAAAAAAAATGTATAGATGAGAGCTGGAGACTCTATTCCCAGTAGCATGTCTTTGTGCCTCGTTGAGACTCTGCTGATATTATAATGATACTGTGGGAGGAGTCAGCGATGACTTACTTTGCTGTAATGTGGCATTATTCTTCTTGATGACTTGACTCTTATTATCTAATAAGATGCTGTTGATGCACCACATCTCTGGATTTCAACGTGTGGCGGAGGCCTCTCTTTGGGTCGTGGGGCTGCCTTTTTCCCAGAATCATTTTTAATTTTGAGAAGAAGTCATGTTGAAAATAAATGAGTGGTGGCAAAATCTAAAAACTATTCTATTGAAAGACACATTTTTAGACGATAAACTATTGTAAGGGGAATGGAAATCCATCCATCCATCCATCCAAAATAATTTGTTGAGTGAGTGTAATTTAAGAAAAAAAAAACAGCAAAGGCAGAACATGCAAACTTCACACAGACAGGAGCCAAAAACCCAGACACCAGAGGGCTAACCCAACCACAACACCTTCAATCAGCCGTTTGTTCACATGATGATGAACAATCCATCAAACAATAAATCTAACTCTGAATTTCTCTTTTTCCAGTGATCCAAACCAGCCAGTTCCACAAGATACCAAATTCATTCACACAAAGCCGAATCGTTTTGAAGAAGTTGCCTGGTCCAAATACACCCCTAAAGAGCAGCTGTACCTGCACATCGGCCTGAAGCCCCGGGTCAGAGACCATTACCGTGCTACCAAGATCTCCTTCTGGCTCCAGCTGGTCCCTCACTTGCATCACGTCAACGAACTCCTCCAGTCGGTCTCGTCCTTTACGCATAGCCCCTCCCCGCAGGATGACACCCCGTATTCTTACACCAAGCGCCTATCCAAAGGTTGGCCTCCCAGCAGTACACGCCACCCAGGCTCACAGGGAGGGACTCCCCAGCCCCCCGAGTCTGCACTAGGCCAAGGCGGGGAGGAAAACGGGGTGCATGTCCCTCCCGAAGACTACTCCACTGAACTCTCCGTCACGATCGCAGTGGGAGCGTCGCTCCTGTTCCTGAACATACTTGCATTCGCGGCTCTGCTGTACAAAAAGGACAAAAGGCGGCTGGAGCACCGCAGGCCTCGCCCACTTCCTCCACCAAGACGAGACATCACGCCAGCGGATGTGGCAGCCCACCTGCAGGGGGAGGGACTGATGTCACTACAGGTGAGTCAAAGGGCTTCTACTATGCTGCCATACATACGCAGTCATTACAAGTGAAGCCTAATTTGTGGTGGGCCTGTCTCTGTGGCCACATCCTTTAAAGTCTTATAAAAATGCTAAAGCTTTATGCTAATAGCCGTTATTTGACATTTAATTAACACGAAGTCGGTGGAGGTTGTGTGACGACATGACTGAACACTTGTCCTGCCAGTGGAGCAGCTTCCAGTAGAGCACTCTCACAAAACACAGCCTGCCATCAGCTTACATTGTCAGTGTGTAGGAGTGTGTGTGTGTGTGTGTGTGTGTGTGTCTGTCTGTGGGTGTTTTGATGCCTGTGCATGTGTGAGCTGTATACAGTCACCTGAATTGCTTCCAACTGCCTCTAATTCATCCAGTGACTATTTGGCCTCCTCTGAATTCTGTTGGTTGCACCGTGTTGCTTTGAAACCCCACACACTGAGAGCGCAATGTTAGATATATTTTATAGCTGACAAATTTCCTTAATTGGTAATTTAACTACAGTTATCTCGTTCAACGCTGCAGTTGCTTATGTAATGGCTAGCTTTTTTTAAATATTTGATCTTTTGTTTATCTTGTGTTATTTTTCTCCCAGAAAACATTGAAAGTCTTTGTGCATAAGCGCACATTATTGTGATTTATGCTTGAGCTACTCAGTTATGAATCTGGCTCAGAAAAACACATTAGTCCATAGAGCATTGCCTGAAAATCATTCAAATTAAACCAGGAGTGATTTAGATGACAAACGGCACAGTTTATTTAGAATTACTTTTTAACCCAATCTTTGGTTGAAGGCAGTGCCAAATGTGAGATTTCTAAAAACCGACTCTTGACTGGGATAAGCTTTCCCCTTGAGTTAACACTCTTTACAGATATTTCACTTTTTTAGTGTGTTATGGCGTTTATTTCAAAGTTAAGATGAAAAAATGTCATGCCAAAAACGTGTGACTTGACAGTTTTGTAATTCAGTCATCCTGAGCGAAAGAAAGCCTGATTGATTTCATTGTGATGCAAAGTGAGTGTGACTGCTTCCCATCACGCACATAGCTAATTAAGTCCATTAATTAACTAATCATTTCACATACAATCTTATGAATTACATTTAAAATAACTCAAATGAGCTATTCAGATTCCTTAGATAGAATGAACAATAGTGGAAATCTTTTTTTTTTTTTTAAATTGAACTCCTATTTATTTCTTTTTTACACACAATTGTAGGCAGGCATCCTCTCACGCACAAAATGAATGATATGGGACTGTTTCTAATATTACATGATTCATTTATCACTCAGGTAGTTAGCAGGTATATCATTAGTAATATTAGCTTGTAATATAGAGTAATTGGGAAAGAAGATGAGGTATCAATGGATGACTGCTAGATGGATGAATGGATAGAAGAATCAGTGAGCGGATGAAGTCATTGTGAAGACAAAAATGAACATCTTCTCTACCTGATGGACACACTATAGCGAAGCACTTATATATGAGGATTATGTTATCTGATATGAAGATTGTGGAAACTTATTCAATTAAGGATATAATCTGTTTGTCTGAAATGTTAATTTATTCACACTTTAAAGGGCATTCAGGAAATTCTCTTTAGGCCTTGTGAACAAGCATCTATCCAATATTCCACTATTTCTAGCATAAATAATTCCCTAATTTGGATCAATTTATCTCTAGATGGAAATATTAACTACACACAATTGAGCATCATTGTCTTTCTGTTAACTCCTTTGTGAACTATATCTTTATTCTATTCTTTCAAGGCAAATGAATAATGAAGTGCACTGACAGGGAACTCATTACTTGGTGAGGAAGTGGGAAACAAAACAACAGCTTGTGTCTCAATGTTTAGAAGAACTGAAATGATGCAGTGAGAAGAAACAAGGAGAGATGTGGAAAATGGCATGCGTAACGATTGTGGTTGAAGCCACAGGATGAGTCTGAGCCGCCACTTGCTCATGTATGGAATAGATGGATGGATTGATAAATGTATACATCCTACATTTACTCCTCTGTCTGCCCCCATTTGTTTCTTGTCATGATATCTCTTATGTAACTTTTTGAAATTTCAGGTGAAGCAGCTGGAGTGTGACGTTGCGTCAGCAGATGAGAGAAACAACACTCATCATCACCACACCCTGGACACGCTGGATGCCCTGGATGGTTTGGACACCCAGGACATCTACAGCACGCTGGATACTGTTCGCCTCACCTGCCCACCCGATTACACCCTCACCTTACGCCGCTCACCCGATGACGTGCCCCTCATGACCTCTCTGACCCCAGGATCACTGCCAGTGACCCCGGGGTCACACCCTGTTACTCCTGCGACGCCAATGACGCCAATGACACCCGGATCTGTGGTCGGGATGAGGATGGGGCATCCTCACCAGGCATACACACACCACAGCCCATATAGTAATACACACTTGCCACACACACACATCTCCACGCACACACACTCCACCACACGCGTATAACCGCAGCACAGTACGCACACATACAGGGACTTCGTTACAACATACACTCATACTTATATGTGTAGTACACACACACACACACACACACACACACGAGCGCACACACACACACACACACGCACGCACGCACGCACGCACGCACGCACGCACGCACACACACACACACACACACACACACACACACACACACACACACACACACACACACACACACACACACGTGCGCAGACGGAACAGAAGACTTAAATACCTCTACTAATTACCCTGCAGGATTGTTACTGATGGAACGACAGAGAGACATTTTTGAGTAACAGGATGAGAAGACAGACAGCTGTGTGTTGCATGTCAGATGAACTGAAGACAAACTGGATCCCAGGAGACGCACGTCTGTGCATCATTTGCTCGCCAACCTGACGAGCCAGGACATCCGTCAAATGTCGGAGAACCTGATTTGGATATTCAATCTGCTTTTTCTACACCCGAGGAGGAAGATGAGGAGCGCTGTGGCGAAAGGGTCAGTGACTTTACATCTCCTACTGTACCTGAGCTGCAAGGTGCAGCCATGCTGGGACCGAGGAGAACACATGCAGATGCAAAGCTGAGCTAAGAAGTACCACACACAGACTGCTGATGTCAACTTGAACAACCTGTGAAATGTGAATGTAGCATTTTTTCCATTAAACGATCAAAGGCCCTATCTGCCAAGGATCAAACTAAGCTGAGGAAAAAATAACAAATTTCAGTGAGAGATGGTTGTAAAAACAGACTGAGAGGAAGAGGAAAAAAGTAAACATTAGCTGAAGGAAAAGTTGGCCAGATAGAGGGAAAGAGATTAAGATTTGATTGTGAAGGATCTAACAGTTCTGAGAGTGAGGAAGATGAAGGGGAGATAGAGTGATAAGAAAACCACAAAAAAAAGAAGAAAGTGTGCCAAGAGACAGATTTCTGGAGAAGAAAGGGCCTCTGAAGTGTTACTGAGGAATCACTCTAACCAGCTACGCGTTAAAACTCTTGTAAATAGAATGGAAAGATACAGATGATATATTATGATTTATAGCATTTACCTGCTCTTGCATTAAAACATTACTTATTTAACCACATTATTGCTTTCATTTCAGATATTACTATATTATTGTATAGATGTCCTGAAGCAAGGCTGGTTGTCTTTCGATCTCACCCAATGTAATATGTACACAGTACCTTTATTTAAAGGCTATATTTGCTATGCACAGTCATTTCAGTAATTCCTAGCTATGTGAGCATTTAGATACTTGTTTAGTAGTTGAAGTATAGGACATTTTTCACTCCATTCTGTCTATTTTTTGACCGTGGAATAATGAACTAGTACTGTGTAGATAATGCAATATTGGTTTGATGATTGAGCACCAGCCAAAAAACCATTAACCCTTTGAACTTATCCCTCGCCTGCTTTCCTTTTCCCAATTGTTCCTAAAAATCATCTTCAAGGCCTTAACATTTATTCCCGAGACACCAAACCTCTATAAATGTATCTGCAGACAGACAGACAGACAGACAGACAGACAGAGCGACTGGTGGTGATGATTCAAGGAGTTTTAAATCACAGCATGTTCTCAAAAAATTCAACGATGTGCTCTCGTTTTCTTTTGGCCTGACCTTTATGTTTCACACTTTACCAGGGGCCACAATATTTCAGAGCTCCTGATTGAACTACCTAAAGCTGACTGAAGCCCTGTCCCTTTGAAAAGCACCACTTTAAAGTCAAGCTGCATTTAAATTATTACCGATGCTGTTCTGAAGTAAAGAGGTGTCGTATTTTAGCCATTTCTTCACCATATCAGTGATAGCCTGCAGAAAAAAAATGAAGCTGTGTTTGACAGGCTTGAGTTTGGTTTACTCCCTGTCACTATGGCATCAATTGTTTGAAGCCAGATTTGATTAATAAGGTGGAGTCTGCGTGGAGTTGTGGTGGGGATAATCACCCTTAGGTGGACTCAAAATGCTGCTTTTCAAACCTTATTATCCTGATGATAAAGCAATATGTTGCTCAGGATTTCCACCAAGACAGACTTCAAAGGAAGTGAAATTTACTTTTGAACTCCAGCAAGCATATTGTGGAAATATTGACTGACTTTAGTGAGCTTTTCTGCTTCACTGTGACTGCTTCAGGGCCACAATATTTGTTTTTGTCCCTGTAACAAGATATCAAGCGTTTCTAAATCTTGTTCCAAACAACTCGCACTGAGGAGTTATATATCTTTGGCATGGTGCTGAAGTGCTCCTATCGCACTGGGCTTCCACATATTGCAAAAGTAATTTGAAAAAGAATTTGCAGGGGTTCACCATTTTCTCTCAATTGAGTTTCTGCAAATTTGTGCAAAAAAAAAAGAGCATTCGGCATGTCAGTCTGGTCTGATCCAGCAGCATCTGCACTCCTTTTATGAGCTCCGTTTTGCTTGCTGTGTCATGACAAAATGATTGCTCGACTGGAGCGAGATCCCCGCATTCATGTGGCCAAGGATCCTGATTTGTCTTCCATGTCACACGTGCGCTTGACAACATCAAAGAACCACAGTCTGTAATTTTGTCCTGAGCACTTTGCACAAGTCTCCAGTGAGAATTGTGCCAATGTTGAGAGAGTTGAGCTCCAGGCACGCGAGTGTTCGACACGAATTTCGTTTGTGCAGAATCCTTGCAACATCCATGCAATGTATGCAAAGTACAAATTTGGTGTGAAAACTGCCACTAATTTGTAGGTTGTCCAGTGAGATAAAGGCTTGAATCTTGAAACTACACCAACACAAGAATCAAACTCTGTCTATCTGGTTGACGTTTTGAGGCTAAAAACAACTTTGCTAAGCACCAACTGAAAAACTGACCTTTTAAATTTATTGATTTGGGCTGGTGAGTCAAACAAAGGCCCCAACAACCTCCCTGTCCAATTCTCCATTTCCTCAACCCTGTTCTCCTCGTACTATGTGGCCCACCCCCCCAGTCCCCCCCCCGCCCCTCCGTCTCCGCCCATCTGTGTGACTCCATGTGCAGCTTTTTCACAGTGAGGCCTATTTAACCTCCTCTCATCCTAAGTAACTTCCTCATGAGAGATTTTAGTTCATTGTCAACTAAAAACATGAAAAATGAAAGCTGAAAAATTTGTGGATGGCAAGCAAAGAACTTTTTCAAAAGAAACAAAAAAAACATTTAATGGTTGTTTGATTGATTGAATTCTTTTTTTTTGGTTTTTGTTTTCCTTATGGGTTTACTGACTCAGCGGGAAGCTGGATTGTGTCAAGCATAAAACATTTCTGCTGCATTTTTGAAAAATAAAAATATCAGTATTTTACAGTTTATGAGCATTTTAAATGTCTTGTATGTCTTCATTTTCAAGGTTCAAGTCAGTTTTTCACAGAAATATTTCTGAAAACATTTGACGCAGTGTCATCCAAAAAACCATTAGTGATAGAAATATTTGGAACATGTTTGCAATTGGTTTTCTTCTACAAAAGTGCTACACTGTCATTGAGTCCCAAAGAATTCTACAAACTAACAGATCATCTTAGTTTGGCATAACAACTTGAATCAGGGCAGAGCAGCTTGCCTGGCTCTGTCCAGAAGTGATATATAACCAGTTCATGCATTTTCGATGCCTTCCAATCTTGCTGTGCTATAAGCTAATTGATTGCTGAGTGTAATATATTTGTCACACAAATAGGAGAGTAGTAACCATTCTTCCTGAAAGAAAGCTACTTAGGGCATTTCCCTGAATGTTGATGCATTTCAAAACAATGCGAGTGTTTTTTGGTTTGTTTTTTATAGATTGTCTTTAGCTTTACTCCATAGCCAATATGTTGTACAATTACTGAAGTCACTACTGCAGCAAAACAGGGAGACATTTTTGTAAATCATCGAGGACCGGCAGCCCCTGCCAGCTGGCCAAAGAGACCCTGTGAGATGTGAGAGGAACCACATTCATGGCTGACTTCCAGACCAGATTGATGTCTCCTACATTGTGTCCCTGTTCTAATCCCATTAACTAGATATAACTGCAGTTAATTTGATTTATGAAAGGCAACACACCCGAAAGCGCGAGCTCAAGACATGACCAGGTGTGTTTTTTGTTTGTTTGATGTCAACATGTGCACAAAGGGCTGAAGAGAGGTCGGCTGAAACTGCCCCATCGTCAGAAGTCATGACTTTCAAGCACAGCCTTCTTTGCAATGAACCAAAAATAACTTTGACATGGAAAAACACACTTTATCACAACAGTTTAGCTGGAAGTCTAAAATATGGTGTACTTTCAGCTTGATTAATGTCAGCAGGATATTTTCCACCAATTGCACTTGGATCATGTGAATAAATGTGCACAGATGGCAGGGATTGAATCCTTTTCACAGATACCTGACTCGTGTTTAAAAGCTGAAAATGAATCATAAGATGAGTGTTTTTTTTTTTTTTACTTTAAAGGGTTTATTCTGCTTCTGTTGTTGATCTGAAGCAAGTGTTACACATTCTTCACTGCAATATCCTGTTTATTACACCTAAATATTAACCCTCAGAGTTCACTGTATAGTTAATTATTCTTTGTTTATGGGACTACTCGCCCATCTCATATTTACGAAAGTATGTCACTTGTTATTAAAGTGAAAATTTTCCTAAAGGACAAACAGTGCAAAGAGAATCACACACATCATCTTAATCGGGTCTTTTACCTTCAGTGAGTGAACAAATGCACTGTTTAACCAAGACTAAGCCTCTTGCTGTGCTGGCAGCTCTGTGACACTGTTCAATGCCAGTAATGCTTTGAGGTAAATGCTAAAATCAGCATGTTAACAGGCTTACAATGACTTAGAATAACACGCTAATTGGCTCTAAACACAATGTACAGTTGAAGCAGAAGGATATGATACCAATTTTGCAACTATTTGGTTAGAAGACGAAGGTTCACCAACCTCATTAACCTTCTCCAGGAAACCATTAATGTCGGTAGAAAATATCAGGGCAGTCCATCTGCAAGTAATTTTTGTCTCAACCAAAGTGGTGGGCCGACACATTGGCAGTACCAGCCCCTCGGGCACACTACTGTTTGGCTATCTGAACACATTCTACTGACAATATTATGAGACTAATAATACATAATACATACAAATGCTGGCTGGCTGGAGTCACGTTTACAAGATGCTTTGTATTCCAGGCTTCCGATTTGAACAAATAATGTGTGCTTATGTTCCACCCACCAGCATAAAAGCCCATGACAGTGTCATCTCCTCCTGCTATATTTTTTTCTCTTTCTAGGAAAATTGAAGGAATGAGTGGGGAAGGGAGGAGCAGCATGATAAAACTGGAGAGGCCTTTGAGCTAGGAAATATTGAAAGAGAAGCAGGAGTGGAGGATGCAAGATGAATGATAATAGGACATATGGGAGGGAGAGTGAAGGGGATAATGTAATGGGAGTAAATAAAGGATGCATGGAAGGAGGAGAGGAGAGCAGGGTAACAGATAAGGGTAACTCATTAAGGAATGGAACACAGCCTGCCTGCTTGTTTATTGGCTTGCGGGCTCACGGTACTTAATCAATCCTGCCAAAATGCACGCGCACACACAGACACGCACACGAGCATCGATACATGAGCACAAGCAGTCCTGCATGCAGACTCGTTTGCATGTGTCCTTATTGTGATGCACACAAGCATCACCCCCCTCCCCCCCCCCCCCCCCCCCCACTACTGCATGCCTTTTGGCAACTTGAGTCATTGAATCATTTTCTCAGCGGTCTTCATCGCTCTCTGTCTCCCTCACTAGTACACTATCCACTATCCCCCTTTTATCTCTTCCCTCCTTCCTCCTGTTGGTCCTCTCGCTATCACCCCCCCCCCCCCCCCCCCCGCCACCCATTCTTTCGTCACCCTCCTCTCCCCTGTTCTCCTCCGTCTGAATGGGTTTCCTCTTATCTAACAACCTTGAGATGATCTTCAAAGCGTCATTGCAGTCGAGCATTTGAGGTCGCAGCATCTCCAGTCGGCTCTTTTTTCCGTGTCTCATCTGCATGCTCGCCTCTCATTCTACTCCTCTCTCTTCTCCACTACACTTCACTACGCTTACATTTTTTTTGGATGCCTCTTCTCCTTCCATTTAATTGACCCTCCCCTCCACTCTCTCCCTCCGCATTATTTTCTCTCTTTTTTTCCCCCCTGTACCTCACACTTCATTTCTCTCCTACACTGATTCCGTCTCGTTCTCCCTCATCTGGTCTCATCGCCTCTCATGTGATCTTCCCTTCATCTTTGCTCTCTTTCTCCTCTCCTCTGTTCTTTTTGCCAAATTCCCTGACTTCCCTTTCTCTTTTTTTTTGCCACATCCCCAGTGTCGTCTCTGCCTCCTCGTCTAAAACGCTGTGAAGAGAAGTGACAGGAGGGTCCTTTGTTGTATGTGGGCATGCTTGTTTTCCACGTGCCAGGCCTTTTGAGTGTGGGTGTGTTGTTGTAGGGATGTTACACGCCTAAATGTCTCTCAAGCAGCCCAAGAGCCCCGCAGTGTTTTCACTCTTTAATTAATTAAGCGTGGGATGCTTTAGTCTGTCTATTGCTCATCTGTCTCACTTGCTTTTTGTCTGTGGGCCATCTGTCTATCTCGCACCTTTTATTGCCATTAAGATAGAGCCTATCTGTCTGTTAAAGCATCTTTATTGGTCTGTCTGTCTCACCCCCTTCCCTCTCTCTCCCTCTTTGTATGCTCTGTTGGACTTTGCTACGTAATTCAGTCTTCCGATGCTTATTGCTTTTCATAAAGAAGCATAAACAACAGCAGTAACTCAGTTGGTCCAGCTGAGGTCAGCATTGTTCCTGATAATTAGTAGAGGACATGCCTTAAGGAGAGACTGTCAAGCAAAGTTTCACTTTCTTAAAAACTCCTATGTGCTGCTTTTCCTTTACTTTGGAGCATAATGGTTGTGGCATCACAAGGACGCTGGTCCATTGAGTGCAGAGAGAAAAATGTGTCTGTGTGAAGCGCTTTCCACAGCTTGTTCGCTCTCGAGTATGAGCGTATCAAACTAAACATTTTAAACATGTTTTCACATTTGTGAATCCTGTCCTCGTCTGATTTTTATGTCACCCACCTCTTGTGATTAAAGGGAACATTGTTTTCACAGACCATCACGGGGTGCATTCTGGGGAAAACCTATTTGTTTCCCGCCATCATTGCATGTGGCACCAGGACACATAAACTTAACATTACTTCTCTCCTGCCTGTCACCATTCCTTAGAGAGGAGAGCAGCTGCTCCATTTTCCATTTTCTGATATTCCTGCTGCTAGACCTGCTGCTGGTGTGTGCCATTCACTAGGATCATCGCTGTCTGATCTGAGTGCACTCCGCTCTCAGAGAGAGAGAGAGAGAGAGAGAGAGAGAGAGAGAGAGAGAGAGAGAGAGAGAGAGAGAGAGAGAGAGACAGAGAGAGAGAGCGAGAGAGAGAGATGAAAAATGGAGAGAATATGCATGTTATTGTTGGCCTCTGATGTCCCTCAGACAGGAAGGAAGCTTGGCTTTGGAGCATTGACTCTCCTCACTACAAAACCTCTCTTACCAAACACGCTCACATGCACACGCGAGGTCCAGTTACCATCACTTCAGAGGACACTGCATATTGGTATTCCTTTCTAGAAAATCTAGATTTTGTGTTCATCCCAAAATTTCGTAGGGCCTGGTCGTAGGACCTCAAAGCATGACAGTATACACACATTTATGTCCGCACAATATAAGACAAAAACGCGCGCGCGCGCACACACACACACACACACACACACACACACACACACACACCATTCCAGGGTGTGAACTCTCTGTGATGCTGTGAAGCTAAAATCTGGTCATCTCATACCCTGCAACCTTGGTGGCTGCAGGCGCAACACTGAAGTCGTTTCGACTTACTTTCAGTTTGCTTACAAGTTCTCATGCTTTATGCCACAATGTCCCCTCAAATTGAAATTAAACCAGCCTAATTGTTACTGCAGTGTGACCTTCTGTGTTGCACACCAGCTTACTGCGCTGAGTCTCTCTGGCTGTTTGTGTTTGTTTAGGAATGCATTGCATGTATATACATTCCCACCGGGTCTCATTTATTAATTTTTCAGTATGTTTGCTATATTAAAATGAGCCGACTAACAGGGTGTAGCAAATTAATGAAAAAAAACCCCACTATCTCATTGTCTAAATGAATGTTATTGCTCATTTTATTTTACTCGTACCGCGCCACGTTTTGCTGCTTCAGCTGTACAGTCCATAACTGCCTGTACACCTAACATTCCTGCTTTTATCTTAAGTGGATCTGAGACTTCATGTAAAGTAGCTAAAGAAATCAGGCAAATAGACAAAATGCATTGTAATATAGTAAACATTTCACTAAACTGACAACACATGGTAAAAAATAATTAGCAGATAGAGAAAAAAAACTGTTTGTAACTGTTGCCTACAACACAGACTGTTTAAAACACTATCAGAGCAAAACGTGGCGCCAGTATGTTATATTTACCTTCATCAGTGGTGTACTTTTTGTTAGCATTTTGTATGTGATTGTTGATAAAAGCCAATATCAATCTGTGAAACTGATGCCATGGAGACATGACATCTTTCTTTTTTGTTATACATTAATATACAAGAACTGCACAGTAGTTGTGGTAAACGAAAACTGGTGACCTTCCTAGGGGGTGTATCTTGCCTTCGAGCCTTGTGAGCTGAGATCGGCTTCAGGCCCCACGATCCTAAATTGGACAAAATGGTACAGAAAATGGAAAGATGGATTAAGTGTGAGAACAAAATGCCTCTCAACTTGTTCCAGTTGATTTCTGGCAGTGCCTGCATGATGGCACTTTTATCTGTGCCTCAGACAAATGAGAGGATGCAGAAGATTAAAAGCCTCCACCGAGAGAAAGCACTCTTATGGGTTTTGTCAGACTGTTCTGTATCTGTGATTGAAGCTATTTTGTATGATTTATATTACATACCTTAACTGCCAAACATTAACAAGGTCAAAGAATTCAACATGTGGGGAATTTCACCCAGTGTCATAATGTTGTACTTCTACATTTGCTGTTGACATGTCGCACTTAGAAAAGTGTAACTTCTTGAACATAACTTTTCTCATCAGTCTTCACTCATTATGCATCCAGGATGTGGAACTGCTCAGCAGTTTATAAGTGACAGGCTGTTCCGAGACAAATGGCTCTGCTTATCCAGTCTGGTCATGTAGAGACAGATGAGACAAACAGAATCACATAGCAAGCCAGCCAGGTACTGTACGGTCTGTGTGCTGATTCACTCAACAGATGCACAGCCACAGTCCACTGAGACTGATGTATTCCTAATTTTATCTTGCCTGCCCCAGACCTGCGCTGAGGCATCTGCACTGCTGTGTGCGGTCCGTGCGCGTACTGTCGCGGCAATTCTTCCGTTCTCGTGCGCCTATGTGCGTTCCTGTTTGTGTGTGTGTGTGTCTGTTTCTGTTATGTAAAGCAGTCCCAGGGGTCTCTGCGCTCTGATGTAACTCAGGTTAGTAGGCTCACAGCTGGGAGGCTAAGATAACTACCTGAATGTGTGTACAATTGTTTCAGCAATATGCGGAGTCTGGATCTGCTCTTAAGTGGTTTACATGATTATAACTCAGCGAGATTCTCACTTGACCTTGTAATGGTACAAAGTTTTCTCAAGAAAGGCATCCAGATAGCCCTCAGCTATTTGTCACAAAGGATGTGAGTGTACCTGACAGAGTTCACACCACTGGTTGTCTCATTTCAGGCCTGGCAAGAAAATGTCCCAAACACAAAAACAAAAATCAGATCAGCCTCTATTTCTGCATTGATTTGGGTACACATGTTTATTTATGTAGCACTCCTCAAGAGCAGAAATTACCCCCTCCCCCCCACCAGCATAGCAGAGATAAACTATAAACACAGATATTTCAGGTTGCTGTGCTTCAGAGACAGATGACGGTCAGAACTGTTTTATCTAATTCCAAAACCTGACCGGCATTTACTGTTGCAGAAGAGATTTTGTCTCCTGCTACTTAGCGGCGTCTGCTCTCACCAGTACTTGCAGACTCAGGCAGTCTTGTCAAATAGTCCTGGCTTAATATTAAAATTGACTTGAGGCTCACACGGGTTTAACAAAATGAAATGTGTACTTCAATATTTGAGAAATGAGTATTCACTGATGTACAGTATTTTCAGCAGATTTTCATGCATTGACACAGCCAAAAACAAATGCTCTATATTTAATGATCAACCATCCATCCATCCATCCATCCATCCATCCATACACCTGCCTTCTACATATTATTCAAGTCTAGGACGTGCACACACGTGTGCAAACCTACGGCCGATTTAGAGTCACCAGTAATCCTCACATGCAAGGTTTTGATTGTCAGACTAAGCTGGTGTTCCCAGTGGAAAGCTTCAGGGGGAACATGCAAGCCCCACACAAACAGGCAACCCCTATGGCAGCACTGGGGATATTCTTCCTGTAATAAGAAAGTACTATCCACTCCGTCGCTGTGCAGCGAGCAAGCAACACAAGATTTATAAATTAAATTAGCCACAGTTTTTCAAACATACCCATTCTGGCAGTTTCAGTAGACATACCAACTCTTAAGTGCTGGTTTTGGTCTGGTTGAATAAAACTGTATATGTGTCTGGTCTCTCTCTCTCTCGCTCTCTCTCTCTCTCTCTCTCCCCTTCTCTCTCTCTCTCTCGCTCTCTCTTTCTGCAGGTTCAGCTGTCACAGCAGAATAAGAAATAACACAGAAAAAAAATCAGCTTTGCAATCTGTTCTCTCACAGCACATGGCACCCCTCGTGCATACTGCAAAATGTAAATCCTCAAATAAAACAATTCCTGAATTTTTTTTTATTATATAGAACCATCTTATCAGTTGTTAATTGATAAACACATAATTCAGTAGAAGCAGATGAAGGGCATCATATCAGATCAGGCTCATGACAAAACGCCACCCTAAAGCCAAAAACTTTAGGCCATGTTTACATGTACCTGGGTTTTTACAAAAACTGATATTTCCCCCTCAACACTAAAAAACAAAAAAAAAACTTCACTGGACCTGCCAATACACCTGGTTCAGAGCTACTTTGAACATGCCAAACCTGTAGGGGGCAGTGTAGCGAGAAGCATGAAGCCATGGTAGCCAATCTGAATTGTGGGGGTGCATCCAAATAGTCCCTCCTTTCTCCTCTTCTATCTACTTTTCCTTAAACCCGGAAGTGTTTAAGAGGCAGCCATGATAAGGAACGTTTGAATTCTCAATAAGCTAAAGAAATGAGGCTCATTGCTTCCTTTATAACCCCTTTAGCCTAGGAAACACTGATGCATCCTTTACCAAAGGAGACGAGATCATGCTGCCCCACAATTCCTTGCGGCGATAACATTTAAAGCGATCCGCTCATCAGAGTGTTCAGGGAAACTCAGGATGTTGGAAAACAGACACAGATCATGTTAAGTTACCAATGCAAAAATGTGCCTTGAACAACTTTAAATGATCTAAAACCTCTATTCCAACTATTCATGTTATGTGGATGTTGTAAAACGAACACAGTAAAGTAAAGTTTTTGTGCAGCCTATTCTCAGTTTGCGTTGGTTATTTATTCACCTGGCAGCCGTTTCACTTTTGTTCTTCATAGCCTGGAGCCTCTTTTCCTTTGACTTCAGTTCAAACCTTGCGATATTTGAGATTATATCAGCGGTTAGAGGCACAGGGGAAAGTGGTAGAAATGTGCATTTCTTAGTCAATTTTCAGAAATGTGTAGTTTTATCGCTAGGGCAGACGTCACTAACTTTGCCGCTGGCAGATTACAGTGATGTTATTATGTCACCAAGTGAAAATGCAGGAAAGGTGTTAGGAGACTTCCTAAAGGAGATAGGGAGATAGGTCGCAAGGATTTGTTGGGCAGCATGATAAAGGCAGACGAGACTTCGAACGCTCTTTATAATGGCCGCCACTTTAACACTTCTGGGGGTTAAGGAAAAGTGGATAGGAAAGGTAGGAGGTACTATTTGGACACGGTTTATCCAGATCTCCACTGTGGCTGGAGTTTTAAGGAATCCTTGTTTGTGGTGAGTCGTAGCTGAGCTTATGTGTAAACGTGCGGCCCAAACACAGAGAAATATCACAGTGTTTTCTAATACCCGGGTATGTGTAAATGTGGCCTTGGTAGTGAACTTATGATCTCAAAAGAGCAAAAATAAACTATTAGGACACAAAAGTTAAAGTTGATTAATTTCATCTTTACCCAAGGTGACTTTTGTAATCTTGACAAAGTCCTCTGTTATGCTTTAATGGCCCTAATTAATCAAACTTTATTTGTACGGCACCATTTATGCAGGTAATTACAATTCAAAGTGCTTAACAAGTGATTGAAAAGTGATTATGAGACAAAACAAGTAAAGACAATGAAACTGAATGCAACAGTAAAAGAAAACTGGCAAAAAACTGGTATATTAACAATGGCTGTAACTTGGTGAAATTAGTTGAATGCAATGAAACAGAATCAATAATATGTTGAAGATATTAAACAGTCAGTCAGTCAGTCAGACAGACAGATAGAAATAAGTATTGTAATGGGAAATGAAATAAAGTAAACAGCATGACAATACAATGCAACAATAAAATAGCACATAAAATAAAATGATTATATCTAAGGAGATCCTGAAGAGGATTAAATGGTATAACTTGACAACAAGATGGATGGATGGGTTTAAAAGTAGGAATGTCAGAGTGCCCATGTTAATCATTAAGATGTTTACTTCAGAGATTTCAATGGGCTCTTCTTGCTGCAGGAAATGAGAAAAAATGTTATTTTCTTCCAGCAGCCAGAATGTCACATTGTTGACACTGTGAGGAGCAATTTTGTATTGTGCTCTTCAGTTTCGATGGTTAAGCTGATATGACTTTCTCCCAGTGAGCAAACACGGCAGCAGAATACTAATAATGTCAACAAATAGGCTAAAACAGCAGTTTCTCTATTAAGGAGAAGGTGACACTTGCCTCTAATGTAGCTTCACTCCATGATTGTTGCAGACGAGACGAGCGCATCGCCGCCGTAGCGGAGTCAATTTAAACCTGTTTAGATTATATTTGCAACTCGCTCATGCAGGCTTATCTGTGAGTTTGTGTAAATGGGTGTTTCAGCGTGAAGAAGCTTAAGTCAACCAGCTTTTATTTCATTTGAAGTGTAAAGCTTAGTGGGTGTTTGTGTTTCCAACAGGACAGCGGAGAGATTATAAAAGAAAAACAAAAAGATGCAAATCAGGTCACGCAGAAGGGAAAGTCAGTGGTGAGAGAAGTGAACCTGGCCGATATCTTGCTCGGGGTTTGTTCCACCCAGTGTACGAGTGTCTGCGTTTATCAAAGATGTTTCGGGGTAACTGTATCTTTACAGATGTCGGAGGTCAAACCCATTTGGCCTCTTCTGCAGAGGTCAAACTCATATTCTTTTCCTTGTCTTTGATGTTAAAGTGCCCCCCAGTCTTCTCTTCCCCTCCACCACCTCTTCTCGTTACCTCGACCACAGCCCACGAGGAGAAAGGCAATTTTTCATCTGCCTTCTTGCCGCCGTCCACAGTCGCGGTGACTTGTTCTCTCCTCTTCATTCCCTCCGTCTGAGTCGCCTGCTTTATTGCCTTGCTCCGTCCCTCTCTGCTTCACTCCACCCCTCCTTTCGATTTAAGCAGACGGGTTCACAAAGCCAATATTTTCGGCTCTGAATGTGCATCTGTCACAGTCCAGGATTTGCTCATAAGGAATGTCGGACTGCTCCTTGGTTCCTCACCGACCCTCTCGGAGCACTTGATAGACGTAATAGCTCCTTTTGGAGAGCTTGCAGACAATTCCAAACTCTGTTGTGTAAACACTCTGCTGCGGTTCGATATCTGCTGACTGCCTGCAAATAAATACACTTGTCTGTCCCCCTCAAGAGAGACAAACTGTTTCACCAATTCATAGCAGAGGCCACTTACTCATGGCCAACTGGGTCATGAATTCACAAACTCCACTTCAAACGACTTCCCCACTCTGTTATCGTGTTTCATATGTGTGTGCACTCTCTGTATTTTTTCTTTTTTTTTGCTTTTGGCTCACATGCACAGATACACACACATGCACGCAAGCAAGCACACACACGTTTGTTGCCAAACTGGATGGATTTCCACTTAAACTTTCTGTCTGAACGGGCGCATACAGTGCAGGTGTGTCAAGGCCAGCAGAAACAAGGCCACAGACATCAAACAAATGTGTGTGTGTGTGTTTTTAAGTACAAGAATGTGAGGCTTGGAAGTGTGTTTACGTCGCTTCACGTATGCGTGTGTCCATGCGTTTCACTACGGAGGTGTACTTAAGGCTGAAGGCTGTGTTTTAGTTTTAGCACTGACATTAGTGACTCTTAAGTGCACCTCAAAGTACAAACGACAACCTCTGTTCCCAGTAAATCCTTAACTATGCTTCTGTGTGTGAAGCCTGTGTGTAACTGCACACATATGGCTTTTCGTACCTGTGTGTTAATGTGTGCGCGTGGTGTGTTTGTTTGTAGTCAGTTAAATATTACCATATGTGAAAATCTTTATTTATGTTCATAAGTGTTTGACTGTGGCATTTTACCTGCCAGGGGCCGACACAGTGTTCCCCTCCTGTATGTACCTGTGCATTTAGACTTAAGGGTGGTTTGATATCCACAGGCTGGAGAATCACTTAGACAAACAAGTTTCTCTCCAGGGAAGGTTTGTCTCTTACACGAATCAATGGCCTTCATAGAATAACCATCTTTCATCTGAGTTTCATCTTGAGCATTGCAGATTTTGAACCAGAATTGCAATCTGCTCTGTCAGGAAAAATGTTACCGCATTATTTTAGCTCCAAGACACAAAAATTCATTTTCAGGGAAATACACACACACACACACACACACACACACACACACACACACACACACACACACACACACACACACACACACACACACACACACACACACACACACACACACACACACACACACACACACACACACACACACACACACACACACACAGCATTCCTGCAGATAGGATTCGCATCATCCTCAATTACCTGATTTTAGTGCCACAGAAATAAATTACATAGTAGTGATCAATAACCTACGGAAGATCAAGTGCTGCTGTGTGTAAAATATTCTAGTTTCTTTTAACAACAGGAGAAATGAGAACCTATTCTTGTGAATTAATAACCTCTATTTGATTAAATTACTCCTTAAGCTTTATTAGGCAGAGCATCATTCAGGATAGCAATCCTGACAAACTTCAAAGGCCAAGCCAGCGTTGCTGCCATCACATGAACTGTCTGCTCACCAGCAACAACTGTTTATCAGACTGATTACACTGCATGTGAAAAATTGTATGTTCTTTTAGAAGAAAAGGACACGTGTAGTTAATAAAATCACTGGATGGTAATTTTGCAGAGGTCCTTAAAAAGTGATTTTCAAAATCTAATTACAAAGACGGTTAAATTGACATGAATATTAATTATGGCTATAATGTCACATTTCTGGGAGTTTATCTTGTGACGCGTTTTAATTAAAACCGAGCTTGCGGACACCTTCATGTCTCTCTGTCATCAGCGTGACCTTCGCCGTGTGGATTGTAGACACCCGTTCAGAGTGTTTCTGATTATGTGAGGCTCAGTGATGTATTGGAAGCAGTTTTTAGAAACAGTTGTCATCTTTTGCCCTCTGTGCTCCTGCAAGGCAAACATCACACTTGGTTTGAAGTGAAAATGCAGCCACATTTATTACAGTGACATCACTTGGAAGCATGACCTTAGTTCACTCAAATGTCTCTGCTTCAACCAGTTTTCGCCTTAAAGAGCTGGTTGCACAGCCCTTGATACATCTAGAGACACATTCAAAGACTTGATCATACATGTGATGGCCTAATTTATCAGTTGAATGTAAACATCACTTTCACTTACCTCATTATGAAAGCTGTTTTTGCATGCTTAAAAATCACATTATTATAATCCCGACTGCAATCCAATCCCCCCCCCCCAAAAAAAAAAAAAATAAATAAAATAAAATAAAATAAAATAAAATAAAATAAAATAAAATAAAATATATATATATATATATATATATATATATATATATATATATATATATATATATATATATATATATATATATATATATATATATATAAATAAGCAAATAAGCAAATAGATTATAGTGGAAATGATAAAAAAAAAAGGCAAAATACAAAATGGTTACATATCCAAACGGAAATGAGTTCTGAACTACCTTTGACTGAGACTCTAATGTGTGATGGGCTTCACTCCTGTAGGTATGATTCAAGGTCAGAGGTCAAGTGGTCAGAGTGAAAGGTAACCCAACTCTTCAATTGAACTTTTCCTGTCTGTGTGCCGGACTGATTCTTCACCTCGTCACCCCCTCTGACCGTCTGTCCATCAATCTGACTCAGCTCTGTGTGTATGAATGGGGAATTCTCACCTGTGAAGCAGGACACATTCTGTATTTCAGGATCTCCAGAGCAATTGAAGGATGTAACGTTTCTGTGTACTATGATCAGAATGGATCCGAAAGTGTCACATTCATTTCAGTTCAGAGGTCACATACCTGTGAATGATTGCAAAGTGACCTGTGAACAACAACCCTCAATCTTCTTTTAGTTGTGCAAAAATACGAGTTCATCTTGAAAATGTTAAACTGAATGTAGTTTTGACCAAATCTGTAACGAACATGTTGAAATTATTTAAGGAACAAAGGGAAAAGAAAATCCGAAATGTAAGTGTTTATTTTCAAACCAATGTGTGCAAAAGCATGTAAAAAAAAAAAAGAGCTGTGATGTTCAGAGTTGCAGGGCTCTAGAAGTGATAACTGGGTGAAGACAGATTGCCAGTCCACTGCAGGGATAAGTAGAGTCATCAGTTAGCATCAAATACATGTTTTTGGACTCTGGGATGAAACTGGACTACCGATTCTTGCAGGAAGAATCCAAACTCCACAAAGCAAGCCATTAAGCTCAACCTGGACTTGTACCAGGGGCATTCTCTCTATAAAGCAGGAGTCTGAAACATTTCAATACTTTGTTGCAATTAAATCTTAAACTATTTGCTTCAATTGCCTCAACCTAACTGTGACTGTTTAATAAAAACCACCGCCGTGCCACATTTGACTTCTTTCACAAATTCAAAAAAAGTAACATAGTAACTATTTAAAAAAGTTAAAAATGCCACATGCCATCGATTTGCGGATGAACCAGTCCGTATGTGTTGTTGCTGCCTGCGTGAATACAACTCGACACTTCTCTGTGTCTCTCACTGCAGTTTAAAGTGTCACAGCAGAAAACATTACACACAAAACTGCAATGCGACAGCACAACGTATTCTCCAGCACAACAAGCAATCTTCCTCAAATTAAGAATTACCTGAAAAGAAACAGCTATTTAAAAATATGCAGATTCTCCTTTTTACTTAGCATCACATTATATGTTACTACACTTACATGAAGAGAAAACAAAAGGTGCTTGATGTTTCGGGCAAATGATGAAATCAAACCAGAACACAGAAGTGGCACAAACAGGTCCAGCTACACTGTGTGGAAGGCAAACCGACAGGATTAAAATGTTATGACCGACCTGTGCGCGTGCGGGGAGCTCGAAGTACTGCAACCTCCGTCTGAGTGAGTCTCTTTGAGTACGAAATTGTTTGCATGTGTACATTTGTATGTGCTTGCTTTGCATGTACACATGTATTTGCATGTACTGTAATTCTTGGCACTCTCAGTGTGAAAGTCATTGTGTGTGTGTCAGTAATTATTATTCTGCAGGTGGTCACACACAGGCCAGAGGGACTCTCTAATACCGCAACAGCTTTGTGTGTTGATGAGAGGGTGGAGCACTGTCAGCGGCTGAAAGCTGTTTGTGTCTGTATCGTTTAACATGCTGCTGCTTTATATTCGTAATTTGTTTCTTGATAATAATGCTGAGCCGTTCATCATCAGTGCATGCATCACTAATTGTTGCTCATGTGTGTGTGTACATGTTTCCAGGGCAAGGATTACTGCAGTGGTACCAAGCGATCAATGATAGGTGTTATTGCTACTGGCAGCCAACAATTGAACACTGGACTGAACGAGAGCGGTATATGTTAGTAAGAATATTCACATACGAGCACGCTTCTGGAAATCCTGATGCCATGAATGACATTGGAGAGGTAATATTCTTGATTAAATGTTTAATTTATTGTGCAGAATCAAAATTGGATTGCATTCCAATGTATCATGTGCTGAGATTTGTCGGCTTTTCTGACTTTCGTTTCCTTTCAGCCACAACGACTGACTCCATGTCTGATTTTCAAGCCCCTACCAGCAGAGATGGGATCTTTCTTTAGCTGTGTAAACAGACACAACACGGTTTCCTCCAGTATCCGATCCGTATGGTGGCGACCTCACTGCGCGTTGATTCAGACTGAGGTTTATCAGCTGATCCTTTCATGGCTGAAACTGAAAGCAGGTCAGAATTAAGACAGGTTGCGCGACCAATGCTTGTTACATAACCACAGCCCAAGTCCGGAGTTTTACTCATCCTTCCCTCGGCGGTCGTCATAGCAACGTGGTTTTAGATAGAGGGAGGCCCTCTCTTTTTCAACGATTTTACCATCCTGGGACCTCGGTTTAAATGTGTGTGTCAAAAGGATTGATGATCTTCTGTTTTTCAGATAACAGGTGGAAAGCAGCTTAGCCCCAATCTGCAGCTGGAATATACAATGTTTATTTGGTAATGAGAGTTTCGTATGTATTTATACTTTATGTAATCAATGAAAAACTGTTAATGTTTATTTGTTATTTACCTCAATTTATGTTATCTATCTTTTCCCAGTTTGTCTTACGGAAAAGTCCAACATCAATATCTTTTATGATCATTGTCCCTTTGAGGTTTGTACAAATCGTTAAATGAACCCTGTCGAGGCTCCAAAGTGAAAAGATTCCACAATTTGACACTTGCCTTTAAAAATGTAAATTTTTACTAACATATTAAAAGAAGCCTTCCACAGCCTGCACTAACAGTAATCACAGGGCTTTTTGGTGGTTGAATCTGCTGCTTGTTTGTCAGGCTGGACATTCCTATCAAAGGCATTAGTGAGATCTAAACATGCTCTCGCCACGGGGAGTTTTCCACCGCGCTCTCAAAGGTCATTCTTTGAGAACAGATTGGAGGGAAGTGTGCTCTTTATCAGAGGGGCAGGAGACAGTGAGTCAGTGGATGCAGAGCTTTGATGAGCTCATAAAAAAACAACCAAATCTGCTAAAGATTACTCAGATGTATTAAGTTTAATTAATCTCTTTTAGGTCAGATCTTAAACTTGGCATAAGCACACGGCCAAAGCTACGCGTCCAAATCCCACTGGCCACCCACAACCATGTGCGGACTGATGACAAATAACAAATAACAAATATATCTTTTCTTTTAATAGTTAGAGGGACTCTCTTGCAATCTTTAAAACACGTTTTGTGGGAAAAAAGTAACCACATTATAAGCATGTTTTGTAAAGGTTACACAGACATGCTGTCTTTTCTGACAATCTAGTATTTGCTTGGCTAAAGTCAACAAAATTAAATGTCAGAGATCTAGATTTGAATTAAATGAGATCAAAATACAATTCTAAGCACATAGCAAAGATAACTTGTCTCTAATGTCATGTAAGCCAACTCACTTCTTTTTTTCTGCTCAGTAGTTCAGTATAATAAATAGTTACTTGCTTAGAAAATAATTTAGATGACTTTGCTTGCAGGTAATCACGAGCAAAGCATTACTAACCAAACTAACAGGTTCATGAAGAGCATTTGGCGTAAAACTTGAGCTGAATTAAAAATGCAGATGGCATGATGCACTACGGTGAGCCTGGAACGTAACAGCTGAGTGACGAAGAAGATCATCAAGTGCAAACACTTGCAAACCACCAATGTATTTGTGGCATAATACATATTTCAGCATAACACCTCTTCCATTATAGAGACCCACCAAGTCCTGATAACCATAATAAGAAGAAACAAAACAGATGAGATACACATGACTTTATAACATGTTTTTCTCCCGCAATACTGGTTCTAATTTGCATAACTTAAGAAAGTTAGCAAATGAAGCAAGGCTGAGGTAAACAACTCCTGAAAAGGACGTCGATAAATTTGGAAGGTTGACTGTGAAGCAACTTGTGATGAATCTCAGCAAGGAGTGAATCCACTATGTGGTTTGAGTTTTCTTTTGCAGAGACATTAAGGGATTTATAAAGTATATTGTGGGATTAACTTTACTTTGTTGTCAATATGCTTGTCAATAAAACCGCCTGCTCATTACATTTTATTTATTTTGTGCTGCCGTTGCCTATAAAAATTACTTCTTTGCAGGGAATTAATGATTGTCTACTGAAAAGTTTTTATGATACAAAAGGAAAAAAAAAAAAACCTGATTAAAGTACTAACACTTTCTTTTTGTGTGTCTAATTTTCTAAAATGATCGTGTTTGTTGACATTCTATAGATAGTGTTACATTTTGGCTCCTGGCCCGTAAAATAATCCACACGACTCGTCTGATGGGTATCCTGTCTTCCCTCAGAAAAACACGTCCTCTCTGTCTATTTACATGTTTGTGGCTGAGTCTGAGCTACCAGCTATACGCCACATGAAGAGAGAGATCTGTGGGAAATCCTGCAGAATTTCCTGTTTGTGGTGTTTCCTCAGCACTACCTAGCACCAGCCTTACATACATTTAGCGGGTGCAGAGTACAGGTTGCATGTGTGTGTGTGTGTGTGTGTGTGTGTGTGTGTGTGTGTGTGTGTGTGTGTGTGTGTGTGTGTGTATAATCTGGATATACGAGTGCCTGTATGTCTGTGCATTTTATGGAGGTTTCTGGCTTTGCTCTGCCTTTCATTTAGTCCTTGGCTGTTTTTCTCCCATTGTAAAATGTATGCAGTAACTGGAGACACATGTTATCGCTACTTTCTATAGGAAATTACAGAAAGCAAGTAGGACAGCGGGACTCAGTTCATTCCAAACAGTAAACCTCTATCCGCAAAAGAAAAAGTCTATAAAAAAGTCATCTATAATCATATTTACATTGGCCAGACAATACCAATCAGCAGATCATCTAGGCAACATGCTCAACTAACAAGAGACAGGAAAAGAGATTTCAAACCTGGCAACAAAAAACAGACTTTGAAAACTGTGCCAGGGACAAGAAGCAGTGACAAAGCTATTCTTTGTGTTGGGCTGCAGTCTGACACAAGAATGAATGTTTTACCAACAAAAAATCTTCAGACTACTGTTGGGACAAAACTTAATTAGACATTTAGTTAAGGAAAAAAAAAAGTAAACTGAAGAAGCCGCAGATGTCAAACTGTGTGTCAACTTGGAGTAAAACCAGCAGGACATCAATCTCTCTTTCTTTGTTAATGTTGACAGCTGAACTAAATCTTATCTGTCTTTGAGTGACAAAGTTCCAACACCAATTTTATTAACCACACAGTATGCAAACAACACGACGAATGGCCTCTAATGCTGGAATTGAACCAGGGAGTTCTTATTGTGAGGTGAAGCACTACCATCGTGCAGGGTACTCTTTCTGAATCATCACACAATAAACGTTCCCTGAATTTAATTGGCCGTCATGTTCGTACCAACAATGGCTTCTTGAATTAGTAATGAGGCTGATTGCAAAGGAAACAAAGTAAAAACAAAAAGACGCATTTTCCAAAATATTATGTAAAATGAAATTAAAAAAGACAGATAAAAAGCTCAAGATATCCTTAAAGTGTTGTCCTTTCCTCGCTAAAACCTCCCTGGCTTTCACTCCTAATCTCTTCATCTCCGTTACCCTTTATCTCTCCCACTTTTCTCTGCGTCTCATCCTCTTCCTCTTGCTGGGTTTGAGAAGCATTACATGGTCCCTATAAATGTTGTTGAAAAGAAAGTGGGGTGGACGGATGAAAGAGAAAAGATGTTCCATTCCTTCAGGATTAGTCTTATCTCACAGCAGATGCATATTCAATTCACGGGCACTCTTTCTTCTTCTTCTTCTTCTTCTTTCTTCCCTCTCTCCCCCCCCCCCCCCTCTCTCTCGCTCTCTCAGACACAGTCGGCCACTGTGCATGTTGCCAGAAGTCATGAACAGAGCGTCAGATGTGATGTGATTATTACTGGATCAGGATAAATCCTGCATGTGTGCGCGCACATGCTCACACTGTAGGTCTACATTTAATTGTGTCCAAGACCCCATGGAAGATAGTACTAATCCTTTTGAGGAATTACACTGACCTTACTTTTCATCTTTCTTTACAAGCTCCTCATCCTTTCAACTCCCTATCATGCTCCATTTCTCCACTAAACCTCTCCCCATGTCCATCTTCCAGGGCTCGGTCATTCTCTTACACGTCTTGTAAATCCACCTTCCTCTCAATGCCTTGCCAGCATCAGATCTCAGGATCACCGAGGGCTTTATCTGCAAAATCCCCTGTCACTTCTGATGATTTGAAACAGCATATCCTGCTCACCAGAACTCCATTAATAGAAACCCTTACAAACGTGCTTTAAAGAGGCTCTGTGAAATCCCAGATATGAGATTTCTTTATGAATTCTCTGCCTCTGTGTTGTCCTCCTGTCGGCCTCTCCTCGCTCAGATTCATCCTGTGATTGTTGTCTGAAACACCTTGATGCTGCTTATTATGTCCGACCTGAAGAAGTACAATATTTTCTTTACTTTAATTGACACTGAGCTGTATAATTTTCTGTCACATCAGTGATTTAACACTGGTCTGTCATCTTGTGCTCTGAGATTTTGATCAGTCTAACAATACAGCCATTTTGCACCAGCTTGTTCAGAATTTAGTGGCAACATTTTTACTGTGTTTTTCCCACGTTAAATAGGATTTAGGTCCAATTCTTTTGCTGGTATTTTCTGGTTTGATGGAAAACAAAAGTACCCAAAGCTGTGGATTTGAGCTTTTTTGCCAAATCGTGCCTTCCCTCAGCGCCACTGGTTTGCTGTGGCTGTTTTTATGACCTGCAATACAGTTTTTGCACCCCAGTCACTATTTTTTACTTTGTGGGTCTGTTTGCTTCCTGTTGTGACACGAGTGTCACACAGAAACTATGTGGCATGGATAAACTGTGTTTGCGTGCATTCGTGTGAGTGTGTGTGCTTGTGTCCGCTCCTCGTGGTGTGTGGTTGAAAAAATGCAAGCGTGCATTTTCCATGTGTTTAAAGGTTGTTTAGGTTTACAAAGATATGGGTTAAGATGCAGTTTTACAATTGGGTTCAGGCTAGGTCTGGTGTGTGTGTGCGTGTGTGTGTGTGCGTGTGTCACTTCACACCATAATGTGGAAGCACAGTTCTCGTCCCTCCAGCTGGTCAAAGATTAAAGAGCATGCCCTGAACCAAAACACACAAATGCTGGCAGTCACTGTGCCGGCTGACTTTTGACATTCACTCACTTGACACTCTGCCTCTGAATGCAACTTGCAGAGTGAAGTCTTCATTATTCAGCTTGCAGGATGGAGTTGAGGACAGAAAAACGGAGACAATCAGCGATGATCAAAGGTCCTGGAACTGCAGGAGGGATAGAACAAGAATCGATGAATGATGGATTTCGGCTGGCTGATCCACAAAACAATGAGCCTCCGTCTCGCTGCTTCAGACACTCTTTGTGCATTTTTGGAGTGGGAACTATCACAAAAAAAACAACAACCCCAAGATGACTTCAAGGCCCTGTGAAATGAGGAATACATTTTCCCAGTTTGTTCATTTAACATTTGATCTCTGGCAAGTGATTGTTGAAAAATATTGCTCTTTTATTCATTTTTTAAAACAAATTAATATGTTGGTCCCTTATAAATATCACATGACCTGCAGTGCTGTGCGTGTCTCATCCACACCAACAACACTGCAGACTAAAAAAAATAATTACAAATGCAGAAAGTGTTTCAATGTTTCATGAGAAATGAATCACTGGTGTCACCTTGTCACTTATGAACATTAATATTTAATGGATTACATTTTCTATGTATTTGCCTGCGTTAGCGGTGTCAAACTACAATTCAGGAATACATTTGATCTCAGTTGGGATGAATTTGTAAAATCAAATAAACTCAAATAAGCCCTAAGATAATAAATAATGAAACT
The DNA here is from genome assembly GCF_963422515.1 of Blennius ocellaris. NCBI lineage: Eukaryota > Metazoa > Chordata > Actinopteri > Blenniiformes > Blenniidae > Blennius > Blennius ocellaris. The sequence goes on along the minus strand of NC_137655.1, from coordinate 14,000,336 downwards.
TTTAGTTTGCATACATTTGAATAAAATCCACATGAAAACAAATATCTTGGTACAAAATGTGAACAACTCGATTTTTATTTAAAAGAAAAACAACACTGCCATTTGTAACAGTGTCCCACAAAACAAAATTTGTGAAATATTCTACAATCATGCTCTCCATTTGACAGGATTCATTAAGAAAATGTTGCCGCTTCCAAACACACATGAAATGATTTTATGCTTCAAAAGTCACTTGAAAAATATTGAATGATCTGGAATAATGTGTGTCACAGTGTTTCTCTTCTGCTTGTCGCTTTTCAAGACACGATTTCTGCACGTTTTCATAAATCCATCCTTAAAACAGGGCTTTCATGCTAATGCTTCTTTGCTCGAGATCATGTTTCATATTTCATTGCTGCATCACTGATTTTTGAGCCCAATTTTCAGTTTTACGTTAAAGTTTGTGTAGAAATAATGGGAACTTTCTTTGAAAACTAATATTTTTGATCCACTTTTCTACACTTTGTAATGTCATTCAAGCTTGATTACAAACACTGGTGGCCCAGTTTTGTTTGACCAACTTGATCTATGTAATATCACAAATATGAGGATGAAGTCTCACAACTTGTGTTGTTGGAACCAGTCAGAAGACAAATATGTGTATTAAATGTTCCTGACGAGCCGCTCTAAAGGTAGGACAAACTGCTGGCTTTAATTGAGGGGGAAGAAAGTGTGATAATCGTTTAATTATGCGGTCGATGTAAAACACTTACATCACTGCAAATCTCACGCTACGTGTTTGATTACGTTGCAACTCGCTGGAAAGAATGAATCGCGCTGGCTTTCCGGGAAATCTGAAACACTGCTTCTGTCACACCCTGTGCACAAACGGTGAAGTCTCTGTGTGACCTGAGCCTGACTGCTGTGTTATTATTTTAGAAACTTGGAAGGAATTGTTTCTTGTATGTGGAGGGATGTTTAGCCCCAGGAGACCTTATTTTTAGTGAGAGTTGTCCCACTGAAGTCCACAGCTTTATATGAACCGTGCACAGGTATTAGTACAGGCATGCAAAGGTTGGGACATTGTATGAGATTTATATGGAAATGAGATTTGACAATTTATGTGCACAACCTTTCAATTCCCTGTCAAACACAGACACAATTTCAGATTGTGAAAGGTGTGGACAGCAGGCAGGCCAGCTCAGCTCATTGACTCCACCACTGCAAAGTCATGCTGTTGTGATTGATGCGGTGTCATCTGATATTGACCTTCAGCTTTGTTCCATTTGCACAGTGAATGGTCCAGATTCTCTAAATAGGTTGATAATAGTATTGAAAGAAAGCACACTTTATGGATCTATCCACCTATCCTTCCTCGTTAACCTTAACTACAGTGGGCTGCTGCAGTGGAGCCTCCAGGGGCCAATGGTCCTGCCCGGGGACCCCAGTGGTCACACTTGCAATGTAGTTAGTGGGATGGACAAATACTTCACAGTCATTACAACTTGCAATCTTTACTTCTGTTTATGTTCATTTTTCTACTGAGTCACTGTACTGACTTGTTGAAAATGAACCCAGTTACATGGTAAATAGCTGTTTCATTGTTCTTACTGGAGAGGATGCCCCCATAATTTAAAATCTGTTATGAGCCAATATTTTTGCATGAATGTTAAAATTTCACACTTTCTACATCTGCTTTGTTGTATTTGTTCAATTGTGAATTAAATGAAATACAAGATTTAAGATGGATGCAATCATGTTCTGCCTGCAATTCACTTATCGTCCCAACCCTTTCGGTATTGGATTCGTAATGAAAACTCAAGTGCATCAAAGCAAAATATTACATATTCACCCACAGAGAAATCCATCCATATATACAACGATCCTCTATACTGCCTTATCCAAACACGCAGTCGTCACAAAGAAAGGCCCAAATCATATTAAAGCCAATATGATTTGAGAATCCTAGCGACTATACGACTGTACAGTCCCCTACAGAGCCATACATTTAATTTATCCCACATATAGAATAATCAATCAATTTGACGGCACATGCACTTTACAGCAGGGGATGCATTAAGCTTTTTACAGAAAGAGAACATCAGAAAAATATTTAATATCCACTCGTCTCAACCTGTTACCTACTCACTCTTTCCTTCTTGTCCTCACTTGGGTCAAATCAGAACTGTTAAACTCTGAGAATATATTGTTACAAACAACACTCCATCTTTAGTTTTTAAGTAAGTAAAAGAGGTAAAGAGTTCCTCAGCATAATAAAGTGTGCTAAATAAGTGCTTAAAGCCAAAACAACAGCACTTTGAATGTAACCTCCTTCTTGTTTGTGATGTTTCATCCAGGCGGTGAGCTTTGGGAGCTGTTATTAATAAGTGCATGATTACTTTTGATGTCACAGACTGCCAGAGCACCGCTGCATTTAGTTGTTGTTTTTTGGAGGGGGTGAACTTGTTCTCACAAACGTTCCTGTTGTCTTCTGAACATATTTAAGTCTGTTAATGAGGCTGCCTTCCTGTGTTATTGGCCAGTTGATAAGCTAAACGACAGGTTAACGGCTTTTATTGGGGTTTTAACACGGGGTTTCGGTGTCTGCGTGCATTTGTACGTATGTCTGGAGCCAGGGGAAGGTTCCCTGGAGCGTCAGACTCCTCATTAACCTTCACTTCACCATTCCTCTCTCTCCTCTCTCTCTCCCCTGCCCCACATTCGTCTGTACCGCCTCCTATCCCTCCTCTCTGAATGTAAACACTCAGATCAAAAAGTTTTCTCAGTCAGGAGCTTCTGGATAATTAAAGATTTTGCTTTGTTAGATGATGATTGTGTAAATCTAAACTTCACCTGTGCTGAAGGAAAGTAATGTTTTTTTTGTTTTTTGTTTTTTTTGACTGAACCTGAAAAGAAATACAAAAACACAAAGAACATCACTGAAATGATCTGCAACAAGTTGCGAATGGGGCTGGATTATGTTGCATAGCATACCCGACCATTTAGCTGTGGGGAAAATAATGTTAACTCTATAAAAAGAATGGATATAAGTGGAGGAACACATTTCTCATGCATTTTTCACTCCATCAGTTCCCAGTCCAGAACATCCCCTCAAGCAGAGTGGAGTTTAAGTGTTAGCAATATTGCAACTGTTGTGACAAGAGAAGCGTCTTTACTGTCTTTTATCGTTCTGTCTCCCTCCATTCCCCTCAGCCTCCCTCCATTCCCTCACATGCCCCAGTTGTCCTTTCCTTTTCTGTCTCTCCTTCTCTCTCTATCGAGCTTTTCCTGTCGCTGTCAGAAGGGAATGACGACCATCTGCAGCCCTCCTGCCCCCTGACATCTGGAGATTGGCTGAGATACAATGACAAGCGTGCGTGCGCGCACGCGCGCACACACACACACACACACGCACACGCACACGCACACGCACACACACACACACACACACACACACACACACACACACACACACACAGAGTCATTACGGCAGTGAAAGTGTTGGAGCAGAGAGGACAGACAGGGATGAAGTATAGGGTGAAGGAGAAGGACAGAAAGAGCGAGCAGAGAGGAGCTCAGCGAAATGTACGAGGCCTAATGGCAGTAACACATCACGCTACTGTTGCACTGTCATTATTCAGAACAGATTTCATTCTCCTCAGGTAGGCAGTGATGTGAGTTATTATGGGATACTAGTGGGGGCTTTATTAATGAGGACTCTCCTCAGGTTGTCACCTACAGAACCACCTATATATCTGGCGCAGACATCGCCCTATTATTTATTCCTGATTTTATGATTAAATCCTGCATCTTCCATGAAGCAACCTTTATTGGTTCAGTGCTGAATTAAAAACAATATGCTAATGATGTTACAGAGATAAAAGATTTAAAAGCACTGACTTTTTCCTGATTAAAACTTGGTTCTTTACTGCGGCAATAACTTAATTTCCCAGTGGAAATGTAACAAAGAAATCTGTACTGTTCTTTCAAATGTTGAAATATAATGAGGTTTAAAAAAAGGGGGCAAAGTGTGAAGCCTCCCTCTTCTTTCTTCTTACTACTTGTGTTAAAAACTTCTAGAACTACTTCTAGAACTACACGTTGACATGTGTGCCCCTAAGATTGTTTAACACTGATATTCTTAGTCAGAGTTCATGAAGCATTTTCTGCTTTATCACACAAAATAATTGCAAATCTAAAGTGATTTAAGTAATGAAGTGGCCAATTGAAGGTAAAGTGAAAACAACAGAGCAACAGTATCTATATGTGTGTCGGCCAGCTGATGAATAAAGCTTAAATCGTCAGTCTCAGGTTTAATTTTCATAAGAATTAGAAGAACTGATGCTAGAGCTGTTAAATGCTCATTTTTGTTTATCTACAAACAATGACCTGATAATCAAGTGACACTGCATCCCTACAAGAGTGAGCATGTCTGACCTGCTTAATCTACGTCATTATTAAGCTTCTCTCTACACAAAAACTAGTTTAGCTCAGGGGCCTCATACTGCCCACTTATAATTTGAGAAGCTGAATGACTCCTGAATACAAATTCCACCCTTTTTGTGTCAGTGCAAATAGGATTGAGTACATTTTAAAAAGTCTACATTTTTAGAACAAAGTTAAATAGTTTAACGAATGATGAAAATAATTTCAAGATTAAGAAATTTTTTTCATTTGCCAAGTTCCATGGTCCCAAAAGCCTGTCCTTCCTTTGTCGTTTGCAGACTTCAGCATGAATATTTTCATAAATTCACCCTTACAATAGGAATTCTATGCTAATGCTGCATTGCTGATCCTTCAGTTTGGGTCTCAGTGTTGTATTATATTTCCTACTCATATTAAAACCGTGCCATCCTGGTGTATAAATGAGAAACAGCAGTCCTCCTTTCTGGAGTCTATTTTACCTTCCACAACCTTAGGGTTAAGATGGATTCTCCATGTTTGACACCTCTGTACTATAAGAAGCACTGGATTATTGGTTCTCTTAGTTTAGTTATTCTCTGAAGGTATAGGTGGTATAAGTAGATGTACAGTATAATATTGCTACTGTTACTTCAAATTCAGTGAAAATCCACAGTCTAACTTACTGTTGTACAGTGTATCTGAGTTCATTAAGCCTGAAAAGCACAGCGTGGCAGCTAATTTACTTATATGACTAATAAAAACAATCTGTAGGGGCCTTTAAAGAAATAAAACCGTAAAGTGTTGGGCAAGAAAATCAGAGCCATGGAAGGGGCGGAAAGATGACGATCCATAAATTTTATTGGCATAACCCATTTGGATGATAATCATGAGGTTCATCAACCGAATCCTTATTTTTCTCATAACCATCACCTGTACAAAGAATAATGTGTTATTATAATACAAAATATTATATAATATAGTCCCTATAGAAAATTTAAAGGGACTATATTATATAATATAGTCCCTTTAAATTTTCTATATTCGACTAAACCCCAAATATGCACAACTTTATCACAAAATATAAACATCTGTTCAGATAAACCAAAGAAGTACGGCACAGACTATAGAGGCTAACATATAATGTTAGCCTCACAGCAGTGTCACACACCAAGGCCTGCTATAAATCATCTTCACAATGTTGATGAATCATAAGGCGGCTTGACCATGAGGTCCAAGCATCTCTAAAATAGCAAGGCTTGTGGGGAAGTCTGGGTCAACAATGGCGGGGACCAATTGACGGAGGACCAAGGAGGGTCAAACCATTAAGAGGTTAAACAGGGTGCTGGGAAATGTGCAGGAACAACTCTGTACTATGGCGGCCCCGACTCACAACCGAAAGGTCTGACAGGATGTGCTGCTAGCGTCCTGGTGACGCATACCACATGGTACCTTTAGACGTCTGACAAAGCTCATTTCTTGTTTTGAAAAAAAAAAAAAAATAGAGGAGAAGCAGCAAACCAGAAGCTGGCAACAGTATTTTGGCTCACCACTTTATATATTTCCTATTTCATTCATTGGCATCGTCATACAGTTTAATCCAATATAAGAATATGCTGCAAACTTTTCAGGGTCGACTTTTAGATGGAGTGAAATCACACTGCAGCTTTGAACGTAGCCCAAGAGCAGCGGCCGCCACAATGATAGATGGCGAACTCATCGTCTGAACTAATTAGAAATACAAGATCTTGAAGTGTATGAAGGATAGTATTTCCACCAGAGTGAGTTTAATCAGCTTCCTTCATCTCAGTCATACTTAGTGCTAATTCAAAGGACAAGCACTTGTTGGAGATGAAGGATCATATTTCTACGGCAACCAAATGAAGCAGGCTTCTTCACCCTCACTAATGACACGAACGCCCTACAACAGCAGATCAAACAAATTAATTGTTTACAAACCCTCAAAGAACTTAAAGTGAAATCACACTGTTGCATCTTATCTAAACTTGGTTTAATGTGAACCATCAGTGTGCAAACACATCATCGAGAAATGCTGAGTGTCATGAGGTCCACATTGGAAACGTCTCAGCAGGAAAATCCCCACATGAAATGCTATTAAAGTTGACTTCAATACAAACAAAGGTAAATGATCAAATCTTTGGTGATTCATAATTTCAGTAATTAATCAATTTATCCATGTAAAAATGTAAAAATAGACTGATGTAATGTAATGTTGAATTGATTGATAAGTATGTCTGCCAAGGACGTAATAAAAGCATCAGCTTATATTTGACTGTCTGTTGGCAAGATTACGTAAAAACTACTGCACGGATTTTGAAGAAAAATGTCACCACAGATAAAAAATTAGGCCACTGAAGATACCAATACATTTTGAAAGTGATTTGTAAATATTTTGGCAGACATCAGAAATCTCTGATTGCTCTTGTTTGATTTGCAAGCATGCTCTTATGGAAATATAGCGAATATCAAGCCTGATCTATTAAAGTTTTGAACATGTATAAAAAAAAAAAGCACACCTGATATTACATGCACACATGTGGAAACTGATCAATGGAGGGTTTTCCCTCCTGATTATGGAATATTAAGTGTTTCTGATCGTACAGTATGTTGGAAGGAATTTATGCAAATACATTAATGTAGATTATTTTGATTTACAAAGTCAGTGAATGTTTGGATTTTAAAATGATGTGTATTTTTGTAAGATGTTTGAGGTGCAAATCGCTCAGCCTTCAGCTGTTATTATGCTGAGAGGCATTTATTCAGCTGATTTGGGAGTTTTTTGTGAGATATTTCCAGTTTTGTACCCCTTCATAAGGCCTTGCAATATTTTCAGAGTCTCTTCCATTCCTCTCCTGTAGCTTTGACCTTTTGGCGGATCCTTTCTCATATTGCCTTTTCCACCATTATCTGCAACCTTCAAATCCATTTGCTCTACTGCACTAATATGTTAACACATTAAACTTCATGGTAGCTCACTTATTTTGTGTTTTTAGGGGCTTCATCTAATCAGTCCATGGAATGACTCTCAACTCAAACAATAATGCAAGAAAAATAAATCCTCATCCTCATGACTGACCCTGGCTGGGATTCCCCATCAGTTTCAAGGACATGTTTACGTATCTCTTAAAGCTGAAGATAAATGCAACTGGTCTTGAAAACCTGATCATAATTCATCAATATGCAAAATAAACACATACTCAAAGCCCAATCCATGCGTGCAGTGAGAATATCATGTCAGAGTAGTGAATTTCCAGGCTTCGTAACAGTAAACCTGCATGTTAGTAACAATTATTGCGATTAATTAAATATAATCTAACCCTTAGCATCTCAGCAGTACTTTAGATATCCCTGGATTATATAATTTTAGGTGTTCTCATGCACATGATTTCATCGTTGTTACCATGGAAACCAAAAGTGTAAATATAAATAACAGTAGACATAATTTATCTTTGAAAGGCTGTTAAGAAAGTGATGTCGGTGAATGTTAACCACAGCTGTAATAAACAAGGCTCTATGTGGGAGAAGAGGAGTTGGACCGTCAGACTGCACGCACGGCGGGACAAAGACCACAATCTCTGCTCTTGATTATAGAAGTGTGTGAGGATGATGTTAAGTGTGTGTATGATGGAGAACTAGTCAGGGAACTAATACGACCCACCAAAGCCAAAATGGAATCTTTTAACTTTTACAGTTAAAAAGCATGATGTCGTCTGAGATACAAGAAACGAATCTGAATTAAACTGAAAGTGCTTAATTATGATGAAAACAGAGTTTAAGTCAAAGATTTTCTTTAAAACCAGATGTTTTTAGACCCCCCCTTCCTTTCTTATTGTGAGAAACTTCAATGAAGAACATACTCGAGGATTATTGAACTGAAACCCCAAGTTTTTCCTTCAATAACATGAGGACCAAAACAGCAGCTCAAGAGCTGGAGTCACGGTGTTGCGAGTTTGTATGAACTATGTCAACAATAGTTTCTGAAATACACCATCATACTGAAAATAACAATTTGTCCCTGGATTGAATGAGCAACAATTATGGGACGTTCAGAAAATACACATAGTGTTTTTAAATGCTTCTGACTAACAATATCTGCTGCATAAGAATGTCTACATAATGGTGTGAAAGTTCAATGCAAAAGTTCAGAATGTTCGGCTGAAATAATTGCAGATTTAGTGTCTGACCTTCAGAGCAGCTAATTCCTCTGCCCTGGTGCATTTATGCATGTCCTCAGAGGCTAATCTGCAAGGGCGTGAATTTCCGGGGCTATGTGTCAAAGAGGAAAAATAGGAGGAGATGAAAAGATAAAGACGTGAGAAAGAGCCTGCAAATGCTTCCAGTGTTGGTAAAGTTACAAGAAAATTAGTAATTGATTTCATTTACAGGTCACTTCTTCAAAAAGTAATAGAGTTCTCCAGTTAGGCTTGTGAAAAGTTAAATTACTTTAAATTGTCTCCTTCATTCATCAGCTTGAGCTTTCATTACTGTGTGGGTCCATGTAATGTCCCATTCACTCAACTTTACATCAGATAAGTGGAAGACAAATGAGAGAGTACATTTTATTTTTGTCAGGTTGAGTCAACCTGTGATAATATTTATAATGGCAAGCACTCCACTGCATGCACAAGGGGGATACAACCTTCAGCAAAATGCAGAAGTTGGCATGACACTGCTTCTCAAAAGAAATGGATTAAAGAATGACAATGAGAATAAGTCACAACATAACAGCTGAGATAAACTACCAACATACAGATAGAAGCTCAACTGTTTTCATGTACGACAAAAGTAACAAAAAGAAACTTTAGTAGTTGAGGGTTATTATTATAGATTAGTACTATATTATCTGGACTATAAACTCACATCTCACAAAAAAATACACATGTACTGACGTTGCAGGTTTGATTGCCCATCTCTCTGAGTGAATGTGATGAACAGTATAAAGTGCATTGTGGGCTGATCAAGTATTGCAGAACCGCTATATAGGTGAAATCTATTTACCATTTCCGTCTTAGCAGTGCTCTCTTTACGCACAAATCCATTTGTGGGTTATCCGGAAAAAAACTACATTATATAACATTGGTTATATTTCTGTTCTTGCATAATGGGATGAACTTTAAAAGTGGTTTGCTTTATATAATTTTTAGTCTAAGTCCCACTGTGCAGTTTTTTTTCTTTTTGGTGACATTTAGCTGGTGCTGCCAGTCAAACTCGAAAATGGAGACTTTTTGGCAGTAATGTAGCACTACTGTGGTGATACAGTGACATCTAGTGGTCCCAGATGGTATCTACCCATACATTTCGACAGATACATCGCTTCTTAATATAAATCACAGGACTAACAAAAAAGCTGAAGAAACTGAGACTTATAAGTACTGAAAATACTATAATCAGTTCAAAAATAGTGGTATTAAAACAACGTCATACTTTTAAGGCATTACAACAAACACTGTTTGAAATAGTTTCATAGATGTTTTTGTTGGTGGTGGTAAGAGCTTTATCCATTCTTAAACTTTCTGACACTGTGAATATACTTTCCTTCAAGTCATGTCTATCTAAATTAGAGTCCCAGTCATTTATCTGAGGACGAGTTCTTACAGCATGCAGTCTGACAGCAATGTCCCTGGAGGATCTGATTAATGTAGTATTCAGTCATTATTATTCATGATGTTTTCTCTCTATTCCAGCTGTTTGTGTTGGTCTTGCATATATCGTATTTCAGCTGATGCTGGCTGATCCACTCACTCCACTGCCTGGTTGGCTGCCATTTTTCACACTTCTCGGTAAACTGGCTAAATTACTGTGTTGGGCTGTAAAAGGCCATTTCTTTCATATTAAAGGTAAGTGGTTGACACTAAAACTTTAAATTGTGTTTGTTTTTCAATGCAAGTTGTGTTTATAGGACACGCTATGAGCTAACACTTCACAGACCTTTAAAATGCGCTTCCCCTCTTGAAGACCCTAAAGTGTGCTATTACCTATTCCCTGTCATCACAGCTCATTCTGACCTGTCAGGTAAACATTTCTCGAGCAAGTCATTATTTAAGAGCATTGTCCTCAAACCAGATGACCTGTGTTCACACCCCATGCCTGCAAATATTCATCCTGGTTGTCATATCCAGCTGAGCAGTGATCCGGCGGACAGTCACACAGAAAGGACTTTTGGCTTCAAGCATCGACAAAGTTTACGATTTCTCCTTCAACAGCAATTAAAAATGAGACTTGTTGAATTTATAGAAGAGATATAATTGTGTTTTGAACAGCAAAACAGACAAGATTAAGTGTGTACCACAGTTGTTTTTTTTATTGCCGTCCGATTTATTCCTCATTATACAATGCCTGTACCAATTATAGTCGAAGTGGTGTTTCTGCCTAATAGTTTTTTTTTCTTCAGTTTCCTGTCTTGGATTCTAAAAAGTACCAACACAAAACTAAATTAGCTCACAGAATTTTGCAGTTCATTTTCAGCCTCCGGTCAAGAGTAGGAAACGAGGCCCAGAGGACCAACGAAAGCTGGGAAACCCAGTAAAAAAAAAAAGCTTAAAGTGTCGGAGCCAGTTAGCAACACAGCTTACTCACAACTCCATATGAATGTACTTTATGGATGTGAATAGTGAACGGCACCAATTGAAGCAATAGACTTTGCAAATAGCAGAGCGAAGGCAAAGTCGCGACGAAGTCAAAGGTAATATATAGGCAGATTCTTTGTTTTAAACTTTCTTCTTCTTCTTCTTCGCTGAGGCTCCTCGGCAGTTTGAAGCTAAGAAAATGTTAATTTTGAGTCGTCAGTCTTGGAACCAGAGTCAATAAAAAGCAATGCTGTGTCTATGAAGAGCCAAGGTGGAAAGATAAAAACAGGCTCAGACATCTGTGCTAAAACTACATTGCTGTGTTTTACTGAGAAGCCAACATAGTTGTATATTCCAAAAATGTGTCGTCACCTCCTTATAACAACCGAGAAAAGTCATTTAAAATGTAATGATTTACTTGGTGGTTATCCTCACGTTGAACAGCTTTTCGCTCTGTCGCAAAACAGTAGATTCTAATGAAAATGAATATTAAATCTACCCTGTGTTAATGTAATCAATATGATTTAATCTTAGAAATTCAGAGGGAAGCTTGAGATGGAGGTGCTTTTCTTTCAGAGTAACGTACGCAAACACACATATTGGCACCTCATTTTAATACTTTTGAGGGAATATTTCTAGAGCTCCAGAAGAAAGGCAACCTCAAACTATATGTTGACTTAAAGAAACCAAAAACTGCTGATGGTAAATTAAATAAAAAAGAAAACTGTCATTCAACGACCTGCCCTTTGCAGTCAGAAAGTGTTGTGCTTCCCCCTGTGACAAGTCTTCTTCCCAGGTGTCTTTCATCGTGCCTGAGATGAATGCAGACAGCAGCTCAGACACAAAGAGAGGCAGTGACAGGGAAATGGTTATCAAACCAAATCATTCTTTTTCTCCATCCATTCTGCATATACATAAAAATGTAATTTCATATTGGCCCCGACAACACCTTTATCAGACAAATGATCATATTTGGGAACCTCTGCATTTCGTCTGATTCTTGCTGACTCATCACATATTATACGGTTACATCAAAGATTGCTAGAAATACTGATCTGTTTTGTGCCCTTGCTCTGGCACATGTTTTTCTCCAACTCAGTTCACCTGATTGACGAAGTGACCAAAAAGTAACCACAACGGATTTCTTTCACCTCTTTAACATTGCTCATCTCCAATCATCCATTTACTGCCTTTGTTACATCTCCTCTTGACTACAGCTTTCTTTTAGGTTCTACTTCCACAGCCTGAAATAAGATTCAGCATGAGCAGCTGAAACCGTTCCCGTGACTTCATCGCTCTCTTCTTCAAGAGTCTCCACCGACTTCCCATCCGTCCCGATCCAAAATAAAAGCCTTCTCCAGCCGATCTCACTGAACTTCCCCAGCTATAACCTCTCGACCCCTCTCAGGACCAAGTACAGAACCTGCAGGGACAGAGCCTGTCGGTTGCTGCCCGCACATTCAGGTCCTAACTCTCCAAATCACTTTGTGACACCAATGACCTCAACACCTTGAAAACTCGACACTGACAAAGAGCGTTGATACAGGGAAGAGGGAGCGCAGGGAGGACAAGAGGGGTGGAGCAAAAATACAAAACACTGAATGCTGAACAAAAGCAGAGATGCACAACAGACATCCGGAAACATCAAAGACATTTGGACAGCACAAAGCACAAAACAGAACAATGACACACTGAAAATCCTCTTTTGAGATTAGCTTCTAATCTTTGAAAAAATTGAGCCGTTTCATGTATTCTTTCATAATAATAATAATCATAATAATAATATTATAATCATTTGAAAATACTGTAACCTTGCTACAAAAAAATACATTGCTAAATAATTTCTGAATAAGAGTAATTATCACACATACTCATTGTTTTTAGTAAGTCTTTTTTAATGTAATTCTTGTGCCAGTCAGTAGCTCATTATGATTTTTGAAATGCTTTCTAATGTGTAAATGCCACATAATGGTGTTTTGCACTAAAGTATTAAATTATCCACGAATACACTCTGGGTGTGGTAATTCAATGGATGCTGTGTTAAGGACTGTATTGGACAGGATTGTATCAGATATAAATTGAATACATACTAAACAATCTTTGGGGTAAACAGAAATGCAGCCACCAATTTCGGGCACAGAAACTGTCCGTGAGTAAGATTGAGACTCGAATCTTACAACAAAGCCCTCAACTCCTGTTTTTGTTTAGAAACATGAAAACTAAGATGTGGGAAATAAATAATCTTTCATAAGGTGGCCATTACTAATGTATGACCCTAATTAGAGCAGGTTAACAAAGTATTGAGTTATTTATGTTGTTTTGGTCTGTTACATGGTGTAATGAAATCATGTGAAATGCTGCTAATGAGCTGTCCTCGTGGAAACGGAGGAGAAACAGACAGCGATCCTCAGGAAGAAAAAAGAGGCTTGATATGAGAAACACAAAGAAATTTCCTTCTCGGGCCTTTGCTCCAGATATTTTCTGTATGACGCTTTGTATGTTGGTGGTTCCCGCTGATTTTAAAGCCTCATAAGGCCACCAGACGACGTGCCTCCAGGATTACCTCAAAGCAGCTCTTGCCCCCTTTACCTCTTTACTGCTCTGATCTTGGTCTTAATCGACTCTGTTTCACCCTGATCAGACCGTGATCTACTAAACCACTCCCTCATTTCTTTCTACTTTCTTAACTGACTTATCATTCCTCCTTTATTAGCATCTTCTTCATTACTAACTCCATTTTGTTCTCTTTCATTATAGCCACTGACTCGTCTTCCCTCTAAAGTCAGAACATACAGTATGTCAGACTCCAAGGTCACGACAACTTTACAGTGAATATTTATGTGTGATGAGCTAGTAAAGGTATTTTTTTGTTTGTTTGTTTGTTAATGCAACAAACTATCACAGAACTGGAGCTCCACCACGGCTGTCAACTTGGCTGCGGGACTCCAGGCGCTCACTTGGCCAGACATGACTTGACCCCATAAAGTGCTGGAGCCTCAAATCAATAATAGACCACAGGGTCCTGGTGTTGTGGCTTGCCTTCTGGCTCAAACTGAACGACTCATCTCCAAAGTTAGACTACAGGAAAGTCAACTGCCAATCCAACAGTGAATACTTCAACCATGTTACTGCTACTTGTACTATTCAAGAAATCACAATGATAATTGATTTCCATAAACCTCTTGTAGTAGAAATTGATTAACCCTTAAAGAAAGCTGATTTTCAGTATGTGTGCTCCCAGTTTCTGTGCAGGACAACTGTCCCCGCTTTTAATCAGCACTTGATGATCCTGGCCTGAGTCCACTCAGAGCTGCAAGGCCATGAAGAATGTAATTGAAGGTTTTTTTTCCTAAGGATAGCTCTCGGCTGTATACACCCCCCTGATCTCTCTATTTTCACTTTCGCTTTCAGAAAAGACCTTGAAGTCAGGGAGGAGGAGGGGGGTGGGGGGCTGGCCCCTTCTGTGGGTACATTTGTAGTGGTCATATATTTTTTCCTCTCGTGTGTTTTCAACAGTGCACACTCTTAAGTTTGAGGTAAACAAACAAGGTCAATCAGTGAAGAAGCAAAGACGTGATGTTTTGTTGACAGTAATGGAGGCAGACACCCAAAATGTGTCGTACCGCAGTTCTATCCCTTCTCATTTTTTTTGTTGAATCTCTTCAGATTTACTGACAATAACAGGTAAAACTTGAATTGAAAAAAAAAAAAAAAAACCTCACCCAAATAAGAAAGCTGAATAATGCAAAGACCAGAACTGAGTTAATGGATCCAATATTTTTTCTTGCCAGAAATTTTCAAAGAGCTCCTCAGACATCAAAGCCAGATGAAAAAGAATACATAATGCACACAATTTAAAATTATGTATCAGCAAGCTGGTTTCATCTCGGTGGAGTTGTTTACTTCTTGGATCCATGAGTCAGCGCTCCACTAGTTGACCTAAATAGCACCAAACCCCCGAGTAAAAAAAGATAGCGAGCCCTGATGACCAGTGTAATTTTTAAAGTCTCAGCAGGAGAAGCTGGCATGCAAACACAAAAATACAGATTAACTGACTGTGGACAGTGCAGCTGTTTCAACACAGTATTCAGTGCATGTACTGGGGATTGCAAAAAAAAAAAAAAAAAAAAAAAAGTACACTCAGTATACCATTCTGTCAATCTGATGTTGAAAAGCTTCAAAATTGATCTCAAAGCAAAAATGGAATAATCTCTTTTCATTTCAATCTCTTCTCAATCCACACTGTGCTATGCTACATACAAGGCTGGATATTTCCAGGGGTTGGGTCATCTAGAAAGCACAATTACATTGAAACTGGGACTTTTAAGACACTGTGACTTACAAAAATGCAAATGTTTCTCACCTAATTGTTTTGCCATATGTATTTAATACACCTTAATGGCATATTTCAGAAGATCAGTCTTACCTAACATAGCTGGACTTTCTTTA
The DNA here is from genome assembly GCF_963422515.1 of Blennius ocellaris. Lineage (NCBI taxonomy): Eukaryota > Metazoa > Chordata > Actinopteri > Blenniiformes > Blenniidae > Blennius > Blennius ocellaris. Next base: position 13,984,920 of record NC_137655.1, on the reverse strand, counting down.
GCAGCTCATCTGTATTGCAGATGCAGCATCACTCTTTTCTTGACAACAGTCCATGATAGATTTTCAATGTGGTTCAACTCAGGTGAGTTGGGCAGCCAAACAAACTTTGTAATAACTATGTCAGCAAACCAGCTCTGTGTGTTTTGTGTACTATAGGCAGGCACCATGTCCTGAAGGAAATGGTAAATTGATTTAATTTATTTGGCACTTTTCTTCAGCAGCCCCAAAGCACTGTTAGTAATATATTGTTCGGCACATTCACCCATTCGAACACAGACTCACATACCAATACCGGCAGCTGCCATGCAAGGCGCTCAAACCATCCACTGGGACCAATTTGGGGTTCAGGGTGCTGCTCAAGGACACTCGGACATATGGACAGGCGCAGATAGAAGCTTGAACTGCAACCTTGCAGTTGAAAAGCAACTTGTTCTATCAACTGAGACACAGCCACCCCGAGTAAATCCAAACCAGCATGTTCATGACAGTGGACCTGAAAACACATGGGGGACTGAGAGCAGATGACAGCAATGCATCACTGACAGTGAACACTTCACAATTTCATTTTGAGCCTCTACACTCCTCATTCACACTCTTTGGCATGGGTTTACAAATGAAGTGTAGCATTAACTTTCAAATAGAATTTTTTTTTTTTATTAAATAAAAATAAAAGGTTTTGGATCAGATTGCAGTCCTCAATTTCTTCTTGTAGGTGAGTGTGATGCTGCTAACTGGTACAGGAATGAGTTGACTCTACAAAAATAATGTATTGGCTTTTGATGCATTGACTCTAGCTGGAGTCTCTCTGTGATAGCTTCCTGTTGCACCATTCTGCTTTCCAATTGCCTCATGGCTGCAGGTCCCAGTTCATCTTTTCCTCCCACATTTCACCCTTCCATGAATCGGCTTTGATCCATCACTCTGTGAACAGCCCGTCCTTCCCGCAGTCATTGTCTGCGCCTCGCTCTCCTTGTGGAGGATGTCAATGAACTTTCAAGGCAGGGCACTGTGCATTGAGCCTGACTCAAAGACTCATATTGCATTAATTTTATCACACTTTACATGCCTTTCAAATATGTTGATATCTTTTTTTTTTCCTGTTTAAAGATATATACTTTAACTATGCAAATTGAAATCAAGAAATACTCAATACTCAGAAATACACAGCTTGTTTGTGTGTGAATAAATAACTGTAAAACTATAGTGAAGTCTTCCATGGCCATGATTATTTTTTTAATAGGCTAGGTCGTAATTAAAGGTACACACAATAAAAAAAGATATCTCTTCACCTGAGAATGAAAAAACCCTGAAAGTCTGGTGTGCTCATCAAAAATGCAGATGTAAAAGATTCTAATTAACAAAACTACACTTCAAATGAATAATCTGCTGGGAGTAGCTGAGGACCTTATTCAAGAGAATTGGAATTATAAGCGGAAGTATGTTTACAGAAGTAATACATTTAGACCTGGTCATTGTTCTCCTACAGTCAATGTCTTTCCTCATCAATCTCTTATTTCTCAGCCTCTCTTCATTCATTCATTAAAATCATCCAAAGACCCATTGATATAACATCTTGCCTTGCTTGTTTCCAGTCAAATAGACTCTGATTTATTTACTGTAGCACTTTGCCTTCCAATAACTGTAAATAGTATTGTGATGAAATTAGTTGGGATAGAGCCTAATGCCTTTTGCAGCCATATTTCAGCGACAGGGAACCTGTGCAGCACAAGAACTGTTAAGCACTCACATCCTGCAGAAACAAGGGTTATAAGGTGGTAAAGATTGGATCATCTGTTGAAGAACATCAGGGAGAACTGGGCTGGTGACTGTAAAGCATCAAATCTCATGCGCCAAGATGTGTACGGATGTTCACTTGTCGACCGTCAAGCTGCAGGGGATAAGCAGTCATTGAGTATTAATGTTGCAATCCATTATTGAGGCAGCTGATGTGAAAATTCTCAACTCTTCAGTGGTGACCTTATTCTCACATCTGCTGCTGCTTTCTCGCACTGCTGCCCCCTGTAGTGTTTATAAGAAACCTTCTGCTGGGGTGAAATATTGAGAGTGGGGACCATGCAGGCTTTTTCTGTTCAGGCCAAATAAGGTTAATGTTGGAATACCTAATCCAGTGATAAGAACCAGAGAGAACAAACCCTTATCTGTCACTGGGCCGCATACATACAGACAAGGGAGGGGGTGGGCTGATGGGTTTTTACTTACGTGAGAGAACAGCTGTGGAGGATCTGTCTATTTTTGTACTCCCCTCATTCAAACCTGTTGGAAAGAGATGTGATCGATATATGAGATCAAGCATGTCTCTCAAACTATTGGATACGAGAAGTAAGAATCAACTAATTTGACTCGCTAAAGTGAAGTTTGATCTTTATTGTTCACAGAATTCATATAAATAATTTCAGACACGCATTAGTATGGATGAGGCTTCGAAGATTATTTTTTAAGACAACCCCGAGGCACATCTAATATCAATCAATGCATGTGCATGGAAACAGCTGGGATGGTTGTCTTATCCCTACAAGAGTCACCCTAAGACCTCATAGTTACCAGTAAAGGCACAGAGGTCATGTCGTGTGTTATTTTGGTAGTCTATGAGGTTTTAATGACCTCAGGAGGGTAAGTAAGGCGAAGTGTGGTGATTTTGACCAAAGGTTGTTTGAAAAATATATCAGCAATTTCAGATTAATGGAGCTTTTTTTTCAGCACAAATTTATTTTTCTGCAGAGTGAAAAAAACATGGTCCAGCAATATGTAAGGACATTAAATTTACAAGATATAATTTAGATAATAGTAACATGAGAGACATGATTGATGTCTCCTTGCATCACAGTTTAATTAGTTTTCTGTGGCCCCTCCTTATACCATTAATTATTTTTGGTGCCAGATCAAAGGAAAATGAGATTTGGGATATGGGGTGTTTTTAAAAAATATATATAAATCATTTGAAAGGCACAGCTGCAGTTTTAAACAATTAGACTGTCAAATTGTGAGAAGTAGTATATTGATAGGATGTAAGAATGCTGTGATTTGTTCGGCATCTCGACAGAAGTTCAGATGACTTTATAATTTTTGACAAGAAATCATGGCACAAATGAAATAGAAGTTTACAGCTGATCAGTAAAACAAAGATTTTAGAACTGCACGCAATGTGATTTTTAATAAAGTATACAATGAGTTTTAGTGCAAACCCAAGAGTAACAGGTTGCGATGTAAAACGTCACTGGATTTTCAAAGTTGAGCGCTTCCAAAAAAACTCATTTTTATCTCAACATCAAAACATCATATGTATGCAAATTCAATACATCACCTTAACTCCGCGACCTATTGTGAGAGTTGGCTGCTTTTCTTTGGATTTCAATGCATTTCATTCGTATTTCTAAAGCGCGTTTCATACCAAATAACGCAGCACAAAGCAACAACAACCACAAACACAAGGACTGCATTTAAAATTTAAATTAAGGGAGCAAAGAGTGAAGAGAGCTGCATTTTTGATGGGTTTTACAGGTCGGTCTGTGTTGGTGAGGTAGTTTTAATTAAAGCGACGAGGAGATAGAGTTACCCCCTGCAATCAAATGAATCAGCAGAAGAGGGGTAGTCGATTTGGGGAGGGGGGAGAGTCCCCCATCCTGCAGAAAATCACTCCTTGGATGTAAGCAGTAACTATTTCAGTAAATGCCTCTCTCGTCCCTACAGAAAGTCACTAAACAAATGGATATACAGCTTTAGGGAGAGTAATAAATTGGGTTTTGATAAAGATTGTAGGCTATAAACGAGCTGCAACTAATTAAGAACATATTGGTTTCTTTGGCCTCGTGCTCAGTGGAAGAGCGCAGCGCATTGCGCACCAGCCTCAGGCGCAGTGGACTGATTCTTACCTCTGGCTTTACCAGAAAGCCCCTCCTTGGGTAAGACCCCTCTGCCTGAGCGTCACTCTAGTCCAGTCCTCTTTTCCAAACTCGAATACACATTCAGTGGCCTGCACACTTAAAGTGCACACACACACAAAACACACAGAGCCGCAACGCGCCAGACGCATTTGCAAATCCTCCGCCTGTCGCTCCGAGCGCCACTTTTCTTCAACTCAGACGCACCAAAAGAGCCTTTGGATATATTTTCTTTTTTTTTCACCCCTTCTCTCCAAGTTTTGTTTTGTGAAGTTGACAAACATATTCATACTTTCCAGGGTTTCCTCTGTTCCCTCCAGTGACTTCTAAGGTGACAACCTTTCGGAGGTTTTCTGCTTAGAATTGGAACTTATGGATGAATAAACTGCTTAATTGCACGACAAATTTTCCGTCCCGTGCAACTGGATTTAAGTCGACATTTAATGGGCGAAATGAGCTATTCTGTAAAATAATTTACTCCTGCGGACGAAAGGATTTCAAGGTAAGCACTCACCAATCACGAGCGCGCAATGCAGCAGATTAATCTATTCATCTTGAAAGCTCCTCGCCAGGGAGCGTAATTTACTTTAATTTCAACTTCAGGCTGAAAAGCCTCTCGGAGCGACAGTTGCTTTGGTGAAATTAAATGGTTTAAGTGCATTTCCGCGCCTGTGGAAGATTAGATAAGAGCGAGGGAGATGGTTAGAGAACGAGAGACCGGGTATATTTCCACAAAGTGTAATTTTATGCCCATTCTTGAATTTCCTTTATAGCATTGAAGCCTGTTGCGCTTTTTAATGCCAACTTCTATTCGAGACACTTAACGAGCACCCTTGGGCACGCGCATGCGCCCTGGTGTCTTGCGCTTGAATAAAAATGTTATATTTGAGACAGGTGCAATATGCAAGCATGACTGTAGTCTAGGTGTAAGAGTATGAAAAAAAAACCTAACGTGTGTGTCTGTGTCTGAAAGAGAGAGAGCGAGAGAGAGAGAGAGCGAGAGAGAGAGAGCGAGAGAGAGAGAGAGAGATGGAGGCAGAGACCCTCATCTGGATTTCATGGCAGACATTGGAGCTTCTTTTTTTCTCTCTAAAGTCTTTATTTCTTTTCTTCTCTTTGGCAGTGACAGTCTCCGTGCAGTCGCTCCACTTCTGAGTGAAGATGCACCAGAGTGTGTGTGTGCCAGCAGCATTGACAGCTCTCTTCGTGCTGACATGTTGGGTGCCCAGGGGCCAGTCCTGCCCCAGGAGCTGTAACTGCTACCAGGCCAATGAAGTCCACTGTACCTTCCGATCTCTACTCAATATACCTCCTGGGCTGCCTGCACACACACGTCGCATAAATTTAGGGTATGAAAACCTTCAGGTTTGCAACACATGAAAGTATGCATCTGCACATACTGCAATACATGTATGGAATTTGATTTGTTAACACACACAGAAAGCCTGGGATTAATAATCATACATGATCATTTCACATTATTTATTTATTCTAGAGTGTTGTCAATATATAGTTTAATTGCTCCCACAGGTTCAACAGCATTAACAGGCTCCATGACAACTCTCTAGCTGGACTGAAAAGGGCGGAGCTTCTGATGCTCCACAGCAATGACCTCCATCATCTTCCGGATGGAGTTTTCAGAGACATGAAATCCCTTCAGGTAAAGTGGAAGAAGAACTTCTTCATGTATGCTACACAGTCTGATAGAGGAGACAGAGAAATCAGTCCACAATGGACGTAAACAAAGAGGCAAACAAAATGCTTATTAGACAGGGCAGTTAATGGCATGATGCATGAACACCATTCTGTGGCTAAACATGACAAGTGTCTCTAAGGAAGGCACCACTTTGAGTTTAAGAGCTCTTCTATCACAATAGATCTGTCTCTGAGGGAGAAACAAGGAACTTTATCGGAAGTGTTTTGAGCTGTCCTTTACTAAACTAACTCCCAATGCTCCGGACTGACTTTTCAGAGATAAAGGTGTTTCAAACATGATAATAGTCAGCAAAACTCAGTTTCATCATTCTACAGCCTGCAGTGGACCACACAAGGGCTTCGGCTTTATTTCAAAATCTCTGCTGTAGTAGGATCAGCTCCCTACATTTATGTAATTGTAGTTAATAGTATATAGATTGATTTAACTTCAAGATGCAGATACATACACCATGTTTGTAAGAAAGTATGTTCTCTATTAAAAGCATACAAGGATTATTAAGATACAGTACATAATTGAATGTGACTGAATCCCTTGGTCACACTAATAGAACACATTTAAAGCTTGATTTGTAATGGTTTGAAATGAATAGAACAGTCAACAAAACATTGCTCAATTTTCTTAAGCATGTTTTTTGTAATTTCTGTATAACTAATGCATGATTTATGTTCATCACTGTTCAGTGACAGGAAACATATTGGACATCTTAGCAGCAACCTAAGGGCAGAATTAGCAGCCCATGAGGAAACGATATTACTCAACAAGCAATTGCTCCCCTCATCTTCCATGCAGATGCTGATATATTTGCCACTTTGTGATAATAGAATCCATATTTCCATGTGCCGACATCTTCACATGCAAAATCTGTCGGTCATTGGAGCTCTGCCAGCTTAGTAGCCTCCTGGAGGGCAGATTTATCTTAAGCCTCACAGAAACAAAATTCCACAACCTGATTTTCATGGTGCACCCTCTTAAGGTTTTGGTGGGTTCTTTCACACATGACTGGAATAGCAATCGATTCCTTTAAGTCTTCTGTTTGGGATAAAAGGCTAAATTTCATATTTGGAAAGCTGTCGACCCCCTGCGCTACAATATCCTTTTAGTTTTCACTGCTTTGGTCCAGCTCACAGCATGAATATATTGTGTGATTATAGGCTGTGGGCTATTATTCCAATTTTGACACATAAGATGGTGAGCTGCCAGAGAGAAAAGTCCTCATAGTCTTTTAAATTTACACCGTATGCTGTCAGTCACTTCTGCTTAGAAAGACTTTTCACTCCAATCCTCATCCTCATTCCAGTCCTCCACACATTATTTGTTATATATTTAATCTACAAGCATGTGGTGTCCAGAGGCAGACTTATGATCGTAGCACAGACTTGGTTTTTAATCAGCAATGATGTCGGTTCTTGTAATCCTTCTTTTTTTTTTCTGCTCACTTTATTTCCTCCACCCCCACAGATACTAAAGCTGAGCTATAACAAGCTGAGGGAGATCTCTTCATCTCTGACCTTCACTGGCCTGACCTCACTGCTGCGCCTGTACTTGGATCACAACCTCCTTCAATATATCCACCCCCGGGCTTTACTCCAGCTGCCCAGCCTCAGGCTGCTACGTCTGCAGGGGAACAGACTGCATCAGCTGCACCCTCACACTTTGTGCACGCTGTCCCTCCTGAATACGTATTACTTCTCAACACTCAGGTGAGCTTTTTAATCGAAAGCACACAATGTCATATTCCGTGTTGAGAACAGGTTTACGTTTTAAACTGATCATATTTCATATATTTCATATTTTATTTCATCCTAAATAATTTGATCAGTGAGGCCTTGACTAACAAAGAATAAGAGCTGAAATATGAATAAAAGCACATCATTTTGTATACCATTGCAATGACCCGGCAGATCTGGTAATATTTTGCACATGATTGACTCTTCAAAGAAAATAATAGCCTCGTTAAAGTGGGAACTTTTCCATGCTGATTTGTATTTAGATAAACAGATGTCATTCTCTAAAGCCACAACAGTGTCAATTCACTTTTGTCTTGTACTACAAGATGGAGCGTAAACATATACAACTTGGGTTTTACTCGAAAAAGACTTGAGAAAAATATTTGAGTTTATGATTGATTTTCCGTTATTTGACCTGTAAACTCTCACTCTTCCCTCAATGTCTTGGATTCAACCTCTGTGCTCTCACTTGACCTCGTCGTATAAATCTTGACTTTCTCTCCTCCAGACACCTGGACCTTTCCAACAACAGTCTCACCACTCTACCCAAAGACACTTTAGCAGCAGCGCCTCTGCTCGAAACCCTCGCTCTGCAGTCTAACCCTTGGAGTTGTGACTGTCAAATGAACTGGCTTCTCGATTGGAGCCTTGCTCATCCAGGTGACGCAAACGTTCAACGAACAATTCATTGTTGGGTTTACTCCAGACATGTATTTTATTAACTTCAGTTAGTGGGTGCATTCAGGCAGTGATGCAAGCACGTTGATGCCATGGGGGGATTATACAAAGAAATTTAGGCGATTAAAATAAATAAGCAAACAAGAGCGAAATAACAGGACACTCATTATTGCGTATTTAGGTCTACAAACAAAGCACAGGTACTATATTTGATCATTACACTAAAGCTGCCTTGATACTTACAATCTTAATTGTTTCGACCCCATTCCTTCATATTTTACAATATGTGTTGTGGTTGTTATTGAGATGTCAAAGAAGGCTGGACCGTGAAATTTGCCTCATTGATATGCCAGACTTAACCTGGCATGACTAATCTATGATGACAGCACTGATGTGTGGCAGCCAAAATATAGGCTAATGATTGTGTTATAATGAAGAGATACATATTTTTGATTTATGAGTAGGTTAATTACCCATTCATGATGAGTTTGAGATATATAGTGTAAAGAATTCTTAAAATAACGTAGCATGGCTAATTAATGACTTAATATCTACTTGTATTTACAGGTAGTTGAAGGGTGTCCTAATTTATTTGTATAGTTGCCAAGACGTTAGTGGACATGTTAGACATAGTCAGACAACCTTTCATGACATGTCTGTCTCTCTCTTTCAAATAGGGTTAATGAAGTGTCCTGCTGGCCCTCAGTGTCCCCTCTGTGCAACACCCAGTTCACTTCAAGAAAAGGGCTTGCTTGACCGGACTTCCCTTCTGTGCACCTCACCTAGTAATATCCTCCCTGGAAAAGAGACAATTGTGGAGACAGACCTCAGCGAAATCCAATCAAGTGAGAGTTTCAGAGAGCCTTTAGGAAGTGCCACTCTGGGCCTTTCTGATGAACATGGGAACAATGTTGATTTGAGTTGCAACATCACTCAATCCTCCAGCTCTCAGGATATTGCACCACCTCCAGATCTTTCCCAGCCCTCTACACTCCCTCTTCCCTTAGCCCTATCACTCTCTCTGGAGTGTCCCGTGGAGAGACAAAGCTATGAGAAACTCTGGAGGATTCTGGCTTATTACAGTGAGACTGCAGTCCGTCTCGAGAGGGAGATCATGCTGAGCAAAGCCCCAGGGTTGGCTTACCGCTATGGGCAGACAACAGAGACAGATGGATATTATCACACTGGAGTTAAAGCTTCTGTAAAAGCCAGACCACACTGGTTACTCCAGCCTGCCATTAGCATTCAGCTAAACAGAGCAGAGTCAAATGCACATAAGGTTCACCTCATATACTCAACAAGAGTTTCCACTCATCCTGACCCTGCCTCTCAGCTATCAACACCGTCTCCTGATTCTCATCCATGGGTAATGATTTTAACTAACCATACAACCACTTCACTCACAGCTATAGCAGGCAGCAACGTAAAGCTCACTTGCCCCCTTGTCAGTTCTGGCCACCGTAAAGTACAGTGGATACTTCCAGATGGATCAAGGCTCAATACCCCTTCTAGCAGCCAGGATAGCAGGCTTCAGGCCTTGGCCTCTGCTTTACTTCTGAAAAAAGTACTTCTCTCCGATGCCGGGATTTACTACTGTGTTGCCTTGGCTGTGAGGGATGTAGACGTTCTGCCACTGCGCCTGGCAGTGGAAGAGTCCTCCGTCCCACCTTCAGGGGAACAAGTGGGACCCCCTATCATGGGAACTTCAGGGGAACTTGTAAAGCTGTCATGCAAGGCATCTGGCTCACCAGAACCTGATCTGAGTTGGATTTTGCCAGATGGAAATGTGATACGACGGGGATTAGCTGTATCAGGTGGACTTTCAATAGACTTGAATGGGAGTCTGGTCCTGTCTCGCCCTTTGCTAAAAGATGCTGGTCATTATCGTTGCACTGCAGTCAACCAGTATGGGAGTGACTCTCTGTCCATGCAGCTGATATTAAGTTCAGGACATATTCCCACTCTTAGGTCTTCATTTCCCACAGGACCACAGTCAGCTGCTGGCAGGTCAACAAAAATTCGAGCCCCTTTATTTCGTGATTTGGATGAAGGATCAGGAGATGGAGAACAAGAAGACGAGACCACTTTTATTAATAGAAAACACCCAGTATTGCTTCAGCCAAGCTCAAACAGACGTTATCCAGTTGGAAACCCACAAAGACGTGGTCCCTTGAGAGGAAGCCCTACAAGAGGAGGTGGACAGCCCGTTTCATCAACTGACCAGAGAAGAAACCGTTTTGAAAACAGGCAAAGGATAGACCCGAAAAAATGGGCCGACCTCCTGGCGAAGATTCGTCAAAAGACTAATTACACCCAACCCATCACAACTCCAGCATCCACAGTTGAACCAGTTCAAGGAAGTGAAGACAAAGCTACAATAGGACATGATGAAGATAATGATACAGATGGAGACAGAACTCAGGGTGTGGGAACAGAAAGTGAAGAGTCATCTGTGGATGACACTGTTCTACAAGAGGAAGGCTTGCAGCCGGTTCAGCCTGTCCATGCACAGATACAGCCAACAACAGAGCCACAAACAGACAGTGAAACAGACGCAGCGATGGAGGAAAGTACAGAGGAGTCAACAGTAATACAAATAGATAAGGAAAATGAGACAGAGACCCCCACAGGGACAACGATAACAGGTTTGCAAACAGAAGTGCCAACAAATTCAGCGACACAGACAAAAGCAATCTTATCTAATCCACAGTCAGGAGCAAATGAAATTGAATCTCCTGAAGAAGAGGCACAAACCACAAATTCTAACTCATCAAGTAGCAGGCCTCAAACCCCTCAACAGGGACTTCCAAATTTGGTTCCAAACCCCCGACCTCAAAGTCCATGGAACTCACGCAGGAAGATTGGACAGCGAAGACGAATCATCAACAGGCCCAGGGGTAGACCTTTGACCACACCTCAACCGCCACTTGACCCCGTGAACCCACGGTCACAAGCTGTGACCCCTGACACCACAACAAGTCAAATGAATATGTTGTCAACAGCCACATCACCAGCTATTTTGTTGACATCCAGTGACCATAGTGGGATTTCTTTAAACCGAGCGGCTCTCGGTCCTGAATCTCCCTCTGTTTCTAACAGTCCTCATGTGTCCACTTCAGAATCATCCGCATCCTCTCCAGCTTCCTCTCTCTCTCGGACAAAGACACACACAGACATGGTGACTCACTCAGGCAAGATATCCGATACTGAAGTGTCGACACTTTTCAACACATCAGCACCCACTCACTCACATAATGTAATTTCCAAAACACATGTGCCAGACACACATCCTGGGACATTTACACATGGCATCCAGACACATTTAGAAACACAAACAGCCTCAGGCAAACATCGTAATAGTCCCCAAGACAAACACAGTGGAGACCGAGGGAAGAATTTCTCAGATGTGCCACATGAGTCCCACTCTTCAACTAGTCATGCTTTCATTGGTTTCTCATCATCCACCTCTACTTCAAACGTAGTTACAACTTCTACAAGGTATACTGACAGCACTACATATCCGGGTATTAGTAGTGAGGACATACATCTCAAAACAATGTCTGTTATCAACATTTCAAATCCCACGTTTGCTGCACCTGCTAACATTATTCCAATATCTAGTACAACTGGACATACTACCACAACTCCCATTACTGCAACCACTCACAAAACCACCACTTCTGTTCTTAAATCTACTATTCCCACTACTACTACTACTACTACTACTAATACTACTACTACTACTAATACTAATACTAATACTAATACTAATGAGACCTCCACCACCACTCATACTCTTAGAAACAGTGCTGATGATAGTACTACCACAAGAATGACAACTGCATGGAGTGATGTACCAGGAATCCCCAACATTCCTTTTATTACAGCATCAACAACTACAACAGCTACTATTTCGGACAAAACCATTCCAGCTACTACAACCACAGCTATGCCAAGTACATCTAGTACAGGGACATCAACAACAATAAATACAAAAGCAGTGTCCTCAGAGAGGGTGAGAGTTGGCCTCGCTGACACCAAAGAGAAGACAGATTCTGGGGGTCCAAGCCAGAGTCGACCCCCCACTGACTGGAAAAACCCTGGAGCTAACTCTATTCCAGATTCACACCGCAGCAGGTCTCACTGGTCGCCTTCCTCATCACTCCCTGTCACTCCTGTGGTGAGTCCAAAGGAATTCACATTACATTCCCATTTTGCCATTTGGATTGAGATTTCTGCAATACATCTGAAAACAATCTGATCTGTATAGTCTGCAATTGAAACAATAAAACTGAGGGATGTTTATGACAATCCTCCAATTTCATGGGTTTTTCAGAACACTGTCGATGATCTAAAGTAAAGATGAAAAACACATGGAGCACAATCAGAAAAGCCCAATCCCAGGGTATTTCAAATAATCAATTTTTAATTTATTTCCAAAAGCTCATGGAAGTCTTTATGGAGCAAACCTCTGGGTCTGTCCCCAGTGATTAATTGTCATTTGAGGATGACAATAATGGCTTATTCAATTTAAAGTTGAATTCCTTAATTCTGATATTTAAGTAGAAATAGAAATACAACCAATTAAATACTTCTGAGAGAACGTCTGGCTGATCAATTGACTCAATTAGTGGTGCCCAAAAAATGGTATTCAACTTTTGATTAAAGGTTTTCAGATGTATTGTGGTATTAAAGCTTATCTCCATAACTACATGTTGTTTTGTCTTTTTCATAGTTTAATGTGGAATTTGATTGCTTGTTTCTATAGAATGTCTGCAAAAATAGCATTCAAAACATGACCTGTTGATTACATTGTATTGAATTGATATTGTGGTTGTACTTTTGTTGCTTTTTGACAATTTGATAATTTGTTTCTTTAATTATTTATAATTATTGCAAGCCCAAGGGTCACATGGTATTTAGCTGAAAAATGAAAAGACCAAAGACAAACACAATTCTGTAGGTCTGCAAGTCATGTCATTTACCATAAACATGTGTTTGAAACTTTTGACACAGGCTTCTGTTGCAAGATCGAGGCCAAAGATTTCAGATCCCCACATCAGGACTGTGTCGTTCCCGGCAGAGGGTACAGCCAAGCTATCTTGTGAAGCTCAAGGGGAGCCAAAACCATCCATCACATGGACCAAGGTTACAACAGGTACACACAGTGCGACTGACTTTTCCTCCAGCATACACATAAATGCTACATGAAAAATCCGTAATCTTATTAGTGTAAAATTCTGCACAGTGCTTTATCTTGGCATTACATTTATATGTCAGATCCACTGAGGGACTCAAGCACTTTGACTCACCATTCACCAAATGATCTGTTTGAATACGCTCCACATGTACAATTGTGTCAATGTTAAGAAAAGCTTATTTATTAGTCATACCAATCTACTACATTGGTGTTTATTTTTCATATTCACGGTCTTTTAAAGACAATGAATAAAAGAACTGTTAAGGAAATGCAGTCTAGTGTGTACATTGAGTGAATGACAAAGAGTGCAATTGCTGTTGAGAGAGGAAAAACGATTTGCGCCCAATATTACACACTGGCAGGCACACAATAGGCTTTTCTGTGGCTTACCATGTGGGAAAGACATTGTAAGCAAGTAATGGAATATTTTGCAAGCTGCATCACTGACTCTACTGCACGCTGTGCCATTCAGTGAGTCGCTGTTCCTCCTTTCCTCTCTGTTGCTTACTCACTTTCTAACTTTCTTTTCCAATTTGTTTCTGTTTGCCTCACTTCTTGCTGCTCTCCTCCCTCCCTCTGTCCTACTGCCTGGCTCCCTGTCTTTCTCTCAGGAGCGGTGATGTCAATCCACTCCAGGGCTCAGCGTTTTGAGGTCTTGCCAAATGGCACGTTTGTTATCCAGAATGTTCAGCAGCAGGACAGGGGCACATACATCTGCAGTGCACAAAATTTCCTGGGTCGTGACAGGTGAGAATCCCCAACACCAGATATGCATGTTAATGCACTACACAATAAAAAATTCACTTATACTGACAATATTTTCCCCAATTTGTTTTGTCACTAAGCCACCACTCCTTTGCACTTTATAACCATTTTATGTGGCTTAGTTTATAGTTACATCTACTTGTTGCAGAAAAAGAAATTGGAAATTGATTTCATTTAACAGGTTTAACCAACGAGGGAGCTCTTTTTTTATAATCAGAATACTGTAATTAAATCTGATGACTATTTCTGAAATGTATCGTTTGGAAATCATGGTCAGTCTTTGTTTTAAACTTACATTTAAAATGCTAATATGTTTATATATTGAGTATTAACACTGATAATCAAAAACAGCAACAGCACTGAGAGATGAAGTGAACAATGATTGGGATTGGGTGAGATACATTAGGCAGCAGTGGAATATTTTCTCTTCAAAACTGTTAGTTACAAGCAAGAAAATTGGGCATAATAAAATAGGGTACGCATTGAAGTAAGTCCACCTTGATTCAATATTCCAGTGAGTCAGACAATCTCCAAAATTGTCTTGTTGAGTGTTCCCTGCCTTTAATGGTCAATATCTATCAAAAAGTAGCCCAAGGAAGAAAAAGCTGGGCACTGGTGACCGGTGGCCAAATCTTGTGTCACAGGAGGAGTACCTCACACTAAGCTGTTAATATATTGGTGCCACAGAGCACCTTTATAATTTCTAAAATGCCCATGCATCAGCAGATCAGGCAGTTTTGGCTGCAGACATCGAAATTACAGATCACAACGCTGGTTGTTGTTCTGGTGGCTGACCAGTGTTCTTTGTTTCTTTACCACAGATTGCTAACTACCCTTGAAGTTTGGACACGCCCCCCTCGCATGAAGCTACCCAGTAACAGAGAGTCTACCATCCATCAGGGGGGAGAAGTGAACTTGGAGTGCCAAGCCGAGGGTGTCCCCACACCTCTGCTCTCATGGGTTTTGCCTGATCGTTCTGTCATAACATCCTCTGAGCCTTCCACCAGTCGAATCAGCATGGACACGAATGGGACCCTCCATATCTCAGTGACCTTACCGAGTGACCGAGGAGTGTACCGCTGTGTGGCGTCAAACTCAGCAGGTGCTGCCAGTGCATCCGTGCGAGTCCATGTTTCCTCATTGCCTCCAGTGATACAGCAACCCAGAGAGGAGCATCTGCTTTTGCCTCCAGGGAGGCATGTTTATGCACACTGCTCTGCGAGAGGTGCCCCACCACCAACTCTACGATGGAGAATCCCAGATGGGACCCTTGTTCGCCCATCACAATTTCTTCATGGCAACCTCTTTGTCTTGCCCAATGGGACATTACATATTCGAAAAGTTGGGCCAAAGGACATCGGACGCTATGAGTGCTCAGCAAGCAATGCTGTTGGGGCTGATAAGAGAACAGTAAAGATTGAAATTAAAGAAGATGGAGAAGTAAAAACAGAGGTGGCAAAAACTGCAGCAACTGAAAAGCCATCTTCATGGTCACCCAATAAAGACACAAATCTGAATCTTCTGACACACCACTCAGATCCATTCCGCTCCACCAAATTCTCCCCACCATCTGTTCGTGATAGATCTAGGACCTTCATCCCCAGCACGTCTGACTCTTCTTTTCATCCTCACCAGCCCAGTTCCTCCAACCCATCTAAAATCAACAAAGCCTCCACTTTCTCCCCCACACTCTTTACCAACATCAAGAAAACAAACCCTTCTTCTTCTTTCCCATCCTCCCCTGTGCCAACAAACAACACTAGAGTGTTGCCCAGTACAAACAACACAGGAGTGACTACGTCTTTCTCAGCAGACAGAAGAGTCACAGCTGTTTTGCATCCATTGCCTGTTTCCCCTTTCACCAAAGCCCGTATTGTCTCACCATCACCCTCCATTTCTCCTGTCCACTATGGGGGGACTTTACAGCTTCACTGCTCTGTAAATGGCAACCCTGCCCCCATAATTATCTGGAGGACGCCTAATAGGAAGCTTGTGGACGTTCACTTGAGGTAAAGGGGACACAGATTTATCAGTAAACATCTTAGTAATTGTTTTAATAGTTCATCTGTGTCAAATTTGTATGTAATAATTATGTGTTTATGCTCTGTTTTTAAAGTTTTGATCGACGAATGAAGGTGCATCCAAACGGTACACTCTCAGTCCAGTCAGTAACCGACAAGGATGCAGGAGATTACCTTTGTATTGCTCGCAACAAGGTCTCCGATGATTATCGCCTCCTCCGTGTCTCAGTGGCCACCAAGCCTGCAAAGATTGAGACAAAACAACCTCTCGATCAGATGGTGTCATTTGGTAAACCGCTTAAGGTAAGCTGGATTGAACTATATGTCTTCTCTATTTCCTGTAAGGAATATCATTCAATAAGCGGAGTGTACAATACTCACTGTAATACCTGCCCATTTGTTCCCACTTAGCTTTACATAGATTCATATTTTCAAGAAATTTGGGCTATTTAAAATTGCGTGTTTCAATACAACAGTTGCTTGTTTTGCATTCTGCTTATGTATTTTTGAAATATAACAAATGATGTGGGGGAAAAAAAAGCTTTTGCCTTCACCTGACCCCTGCTGCTGTGTGCCCCCTTAAGCTCTGTGAAGCCTGTAGAGGAGGCCCGCTCAAACCTTAAAAAAACTACTGTTCATTTAATGTCACACCAAAGAATCATTGTGTGAAATATAGCATAGCAGGAAGTTGGTGTAATTTAACGGTGTGTCGTCTTCCCCTCAAATATGGGTTTTTAGTTTATTATTTTTTAGGGCAGTGATGTATGTTGGGTCCTGAGCTCTTTATTTATTCATTGTTTGATTGAAAAGTGCCTCTTTTTTTTTTACTCAAAAAGAAACAAAAACCCTGTCAGGTCACACAGTCGGCTGCTATGAATCATCAACAAATGCCTCAGGGGAGAACTCTGCACACATCAATATTTAAAGACTCAATAAAAACAAAGTCAAGTGGAATGAAACCCAAGAAATAATAAACTGTATTACTCTGGGAATGTGTTGGCCCACATTTTAAATTTCATTTAAGCATTTATGAGGTTTAAGCAATCTTTTCTTGGAAGTTTTAAAATAAATGAAGCCTAAATATAAAGTGGAGTACGTAAAGAAATAGGAAGTTGTTTTCTTTAGGTTTTATGACCTCAGTTCCAACTCAGGAAAATAGACGTCTAAATGTTTGCATTTTTTGACCCATGATTGTCTGCAGGTGGACTGCCAGGCATCGGGACTGCCGGACCCAGCTGTTCGTTGGAGCTTACCAGATGGGACCATGGTGAACAGTGTGCTGCATGGGGAAGACAGAGGAGGGCGAGCACGACGACTAACTGTGTTTGACAATGGGACTTTACTGGTTCCAGCTGTGGGGTTGAGAGAAGAAGGCGAGTATACATGCTATGCTGAGAATCAAGGCGGTCAAGACAGCATGAAGGTAAGAAAAACAGATTAAATTTTTTTTCACTGATCAAAAATGCTGTGCAGTTTCCTGCTTTATTTAGATTTTATGTCAGCCTTTGATATGACTCTTTTCAACTTTTCAATATGAATGTTTTTCAGACATGTCAGTAAAGATGAATCTTTTATCAATTAATTCAAGGTCAAAGTAAAGGTCATGAGGACGTCTCCACCAACCTTCACTGACAACAGAGCCTATCATGTCCTCAAAGTACATCAGGGAACCACGGCCAAAATCACCTGCCAGGCCACTGGAGATCCTCCCCCAACAGTGACGTGGTTTTCTCCGGCACACCGTATTATCCCACAAAGTTTGGGATCTGGTTATTATTCTGAACGGGTTGTGGTAGTTTCAGGTGGAACTCTGGAGGTCCGTCAGGCCCAAAAGATTGACACAGGAAACTACACATGCCGAGCAAGCAACACGGTAGGAGGAAGAAGCATGATAGTTAGCCTGGAGGTGGAGGGTCCTACCTATGGAATGAGTGGCCAAGAAGGAGAACAAGGTCGGAGAATTAACAACGGGCATGGCAGCAACAGTAATATTGATAGCAGGATAATAAACTCTGTACCAAACACTGGTGCTACATCAGTTATCAGCAGCTCTAATCCTGATCTCAGGAATAATGGTCAAAACGGATTTAACAGGCCTGTCAGTAGAATCATGACACAACCAAGTCATAGCATAGTCAGTGTTGGGGTGAGCAGAGGAGGAAATGTTGGCATAAAAACAGATAATATTGGAGCAACAAGAAATGGAGCTGGCATCACAAGTAGTAGTGACAGTGTGGCAAACAGTCCCAGCATAGTTAGAGGAGATGGTGTTGAAAGGAATCCTGGGACCTATAATAATGAAGTCATTGCAGGGAGAGGCAAAACTGATGTAAACACCAACACAGCCCAGGCTTGGTTAAGTGGCATTTCAAGAAATAGTGGAGGCTCTAGTAGCAGTGTGTCGAACAGCAGAGGTGGCACAAGCACTCACAGAGGAAATGGTTTTAGTGGGAGTAATAATCTAGGAGGGACTGATGAAAACACAAGAAACAGGGGTGGTTCAATCAGTAATACACAAAACTTCACCAACACAGTTGTGGGTGTGGTGAAGCTGCAGGCTGTTAAAGGCCAGACGGTTCTTTTGCCATGCCCCTCCCAAGGCTCCCCTCCACCTCGACTGGCCTGGCTACTCCCTGGTAATGGCATGTTGCCGGCTCCTTACTATGGCAGTAGACTCACTGTGCACAGAAACGGCTCCTTGGAGCTCAGAGGTGTGAGGGGGAGTGATGCAGGGACCTTGGTTTGTGTTGTGAAAACAGAGAGAGAAGAGAAGACAATACGGGTAGAGCTGGAGGTGTCAGAGCCGAAGGTGGAGGCGAGATCACCACACAGGGGACTAAACGTGGAAAAACCTGTGGTGAAAACATCTGGTTTAACAGCAATACCTCAGACAGGAGGTTTATCAGATTCAACGCTGTCCCTAAACTCAAGGCCATTGTCACCTGTAGTGCTTCAGCCAAGATATCCTGTCACTCAAAAACCCCTGCAGAGAGGCTCAAGTTTTCCAGCAGCTCCTCACCTGGTAGTACTTCCACCCTTTAAAGGCCCAAACTCTGAACCAGCAGTCAGCACCCGAACAGCCCCTTTGGTGAGCATCATTAATGGAGAGAACCTTCGCTTGCCTTGTCCTGCTTCTCAAACCCCTGGATACAGCCAGGGCTCTCTCGTTTGGACCATGCCCAGTGGCAAGGTGCTGTCTAGGGGTGAGAGTAGCGACTCAGGCCGTTACTCAGTCCAAGAAGACGGAACATTAACAGTACAACAGGCCTCGGTGTTTGACCGGGGCAGCTACACCTGCAGATCCTCCTCTTCTGACTCCTCCTCAGCTTCAGTCGTCACAGTTCCTGTCATCGTTATTGCCTACCCTCCACGCATCACAACAGGCCCCGCCCCTGTGACCTACACCCGCCCTGGTGTCGCTGTGGAGTTGCCCTGTCTGACAATAGCAACACCAAGGGCAACGGTTACATGGGAAACACCAGACCTAACACAGCTCAGGGTGATGGGTCAGCCTCGGATTTACGGCAACCGCTACCTTCGTCCTCAGGGCTCCCTGGTGATACAGAACCCGACAGGTAGAGACACAGGATTTTACAGATGCACCGCCAAAAATGTGATAGGAGTGGACACCAAGGCAACCTACCTGCACGTTATATAATCACACACACACACACACACACACACACACACACACACACACACACACACACACACACACACACACACACACACACACACACACACACACACACACACACACACACACACACACACACACACACACACACACACACACACACACACACAAGAGACTCCTCCAGTCTTTGAACTTTTGAACGACCTCTCCTTCACTTACCACCATGTCCCCCTCATGCCCAAAGGAACTGCAAATCTCTGTGCAGCAGATACTGCTTCATCTCAGAAAGGACATTACTAATCTACAGTATATTTCTCATGTATATTTTTATATGACTTTGTTGTTAATACTGTATTTTTTCATGTCAGGAATCAAAAGGTTTTGTTTTTTTTGTTGAAACAGCGGTGCGTGTTTTCCTTTGCATAAAGAATTAACTTGTGTTAAACAGGATGTTTTCTTATGCAGCTGGAGGAACACGCTGCTTCCCTTGGTGTGCCTTAGTCTCGTGAAATCTTTTTTGAACTGATGTGCATTACATGAGTGTGGCACTGATGCCCATGTACATGTGTCGTTTTTTTCAAGGCTGAATCTACAGCTGAATGTTTGTTTTTAATGCAAAACAGCATTTGTTTCCAGGACCAGGCAATTAAGAACTCAATAAGATCTCAGCCAGGGGCAGACTGGCCATTGGGGGCACTGGGGCATTTCCTCATGGCCTGGTCATTTTAGAATTTTTGAGGACTGTGCTTGTGCTGAACTCGCGAATACAAGCCAAATAGTGATTAATTCCAACAATCCAGACCTTTTGTATTTATGTGTAAAAAGATGTAAGATTTTATCCCTTATGTGAAGGATTCATTGATCAGTCTATTTATTTGCACGATTTCAAACTATGCAATTTTTAACTAAGTAATCCAAAACCTCAACAATGGTGTTTCATCTTTATGTATCCCTGTACTAAACATTTGAATAGCAACACTGAAGTCTGGTAATTATGAAGTATATATACAGGGTGCAATTTGTAAGGAAACCAGTGGGCAAATGTTTCCAGCACTCACTGTAACTTTATAAAAGGATAACAAATGGATTTAAAAGGCTGTGGTGAAGTTAGAGATGTGCATATCTATATACATGGAAAGCTTCAATCATTTATTTATTTTACCACCTTTCTGGTAGCAGGGATAACAGTTGCAGGCCTGCATGTATATATAACACTAACAATCACTTTTAAAAGCTTGGAATGAGTATGTCAAAAAAAAAACCCAAAGCTGTCAGCTGTTACTGACAAGATCTTTTAATATGAAGTTCCTCTGGGGAATTGACATCAGCCAAAATCGTCCACTGGGCATGAGACAATATTACATCTTATCTTTCACCCTTGATTTTTTTACTTGATTTCATATATTTTGTCTGGTCTGTTGGTGAACCAGGCTCATCATCATGTGATGGAGATTGATTTTAGCTCAACAAACCCCCTCTGGCAAATTGCACCCGGAATATATGCATTTTTGTATCTTACTTCATACTGCACATACCCTACTGCAAGGCTGTTTGTCATTCATAGCCTGCAGTCAAATACAATCTAATGTCATATAACATAATTCTAGCTCCGTGATGTGTTTATTCATAAAATGTATTATTTTTGATTAATTTTCAGGTGACGCAAATTGGTACAAAGTATGCTTGCATAAAATTTGTTCATTTTGACAGGTATCTAATTTACTTTTGCATTAATAATGACATATTGGATTTGTTATTGTGGTGCAAATATTGCTAATATTGAACCTTAACCTGATATAATTATTTTGTCATTTGATGAAGACTTCCGCATAACAATCTGTCCTAACATAAGCTTTTCTCTGGACTCATTTTGTGTTCCTTTTTATGTTTGTTTTTTGATATTGAGATATAGTGTACCACTGACTGTATATCACATTCTCTGCACATAAATAAGGCACATTGACATAAGGTACAAAGCGTTTATGGTAACACCTCGGTTGCCAATTCACCAAAGGGTGAGTTTTAATAATAAAGATTGTATAAATGTGTTCCTGTGTGCTTTTAGGGTCTGTCCTTAGCTTATGCACAGAGTTAATAGTTCACATAGGTTTTCCTAAACTCCTAATGTTGTCATTATCTCTAAGTTATTTGTCTTTTAAAGACTCTTCTGTACAGTGTCAATCTTGTTTTTGCCATAATGGGAGGAATAATAAATAATAATATTATATGTTTGATGTATCATTAGCCAATGAAGTCTGCTTGTTATAATGTCAACAGCTTCAACTTATGAATAAAAGTGGAGGAAAAAAAAGGTTTATTCCATTAAGTAGTAGTTGCTTACATTTTGGTGGTGCGGATAAAGAATGGATGCTTGTGTGTGGATTCAGAAAGGATTGAAACAACTTCTGTGAGGGCGACAGCGAAGAGGGAAAGTTTTTCTTGAGAAGTATATTATGAGAGCTAAAACTCCTTATCCCTAACTCAGCTGTCAAACCAGGAAATGGGGTCTTAACTGTAGATGAGACACATGTTGATGACTTCATATACCACTCCTTGGGAAATGCCATAAAATTCACAGCAGGCTGCAGAGCGAGTCCACGCTCCGCCCTGCGTGAGCTCACACCTGGTGTTTACACAGAGTGAGTGCTTATACTAAAAATGAATAACGCTGAGGAATTGTACAGCCTCTGTGCAGGGATGATGCACTATTTTGGTCATTAGCGTTAAAAAAAAAAAAAAGTAGTGATACTCCCAAAACTACAAAAAAAACCAACAAAAACTGAAATACGAACGAATCATTATTATTTAATGTTTTGTTTACTCGGCTGTCAGTGGCGCTGACACCATATATACTGGAAATCAAAACATTGAGACTGTTTTTCTCTTTTTCCAGCAGTGAAGTACTTCTACATTTCTGCTTCACATCACACTGTGAGGCAAACATGTCAGTCAACACCACACTAAAACACAGAGACATCTTTCATCAACATGTTGATGATTTAAAATGATTTGCCTTTCATGGAATAAACCTTCGGTACTGGGTTGTCACAGCACAAAGGGATTTTGATTACAAACATATAACAAGGACGCTGTCCAGCTCTGTCCACAGCCCCCTGAGGTTCAGACCAATTTAACACTGGTGCATGGTCTATTAGCTGGCCCAGGGCTAATTCTTAATGTCTTATTGTTCCTGACACAAACTTGTTAAATCGCCATTACTTCTGACCTGAAATCAGAGCCAGGTTTACTTGGTAAGAGTTTTTTTTTTCCCCCAATCTTTGAAAACGTCCAAATGTTTTCAGGGTCAGACCAAATACTCGTCAATCAGAATACTCCAAATGGAGAAACTTTGTCTCAATGAAAAAGCAGATATTTGTCAAACATGAGAAAAAGAGACGAATGGATTATATGTGGTGCAGCACTGAGGTTCATTAATGTGAAACCGCTCGCTGATCAAAGGACTCATAATCTACATCACAGTCACGCCCCGCCCAGTCATTTGGTCTGGCTGGTTTGAGCTTTCTATCTACAGGGAAATATAGTGTGGGGAAATAACATTAGGACTGTACTTTGTGTTCTTCTGTAGATGACATCAGTTGTTTTCTGTGAATACTTCTCATGTTTTGAATTAGCTTCTTTACAGTATTGGAGAGTCTCCATCCATTGTGGCAAGTTGGTTTACGGTTCCACGTTTGTGATCCCTCTTCGCATGTAAATGATCCCTAATCTCTTCTTCGTGCAACTGTGAGCTTACAAGCTCCGAACTAACTAATAAAGCATCACAAAGGCCTTTTATTTAGCATCGATTTCACATTTGACCTCACGCACTGAATGAGTTCAGTGGGTTTTTTTTTAAGACAAATTGAAGAGGTTGTAAACATGAAGTATTATTAGTGAGGAGAACCTTTTGATGAAGCCACAGTATTATTCTTTTCTTCTTCTTCTGTTTTAGAATCTAATTTTTTGAGGCTCCTTTTAAAGTTTCCACTCTTCTAATATTGAGCTGATGTTATAAAAAATGTAATGCTTTTTTTCCCTTTCATTTTCAAACTGTGAAGTACTTTGACATACATTTTCTGTATGAAAAGGGCGATAAAAATGTATTTCATAGCTATATTGCAATATCTTCTTCTTTTGACTTCAAATGTTTTGGCTTTAAATTTGATTACAGTGACTTAGAATGTAGAGGAGCAAATTAGAAAACAAAACAATGACAACAAAAAGAAAAACTAAATACTTGGAATGTGATGTGTGCATGACTGTCTTGTACACCGTTGCCTCTGCAGTGATACATCAGCTGGGCTGTCCGCTGCATCTGTCAGTCCATCGTCTCATTCATTCATGAAGTTTAGCTGAGGTTACATCAGCGAGTCGGAGGTCGACTGGTGCACACAGGTTATGTAGGCCTGCTTCAATTATTAATATTTAGTGGTCTTGAATTTTTATATGCAGGAGCTCAAGTCCACCTGCTTTCCAGAACAAGGTGCGTGTTTTGGCAGTCATACAAAATGTAGCACAACACTACTTCCTGATTTCTGACCAGGAAGACAGCAACAAAACAGCAGAGACTGTGAAGAAAAAGTTAAATGTTAAAGCCACATTTGACGTCTTTGCTGAGGGGGGGGTCAAAGGTCTTGCTCAGGTAGCTTAGGTATCTGCAGTGGAAACTGAACCTGCAAGCTCCCAATTCAAGTGTACTTCTCTAGCCTCTTGGTCACTGCTGCCCCAATAATGCATTATTCCCAACACTGCTCTCTTGTCATTCAAACCTGATAAAACAAGTGTATTACATACACTTTGACAGATGGAAGCTCTCCGAGCCCTTCAACAGCACAAAAATAGTGCATCAACTCTGCCAGGGGAAATGTCATTGGGAACCAATCAATTGCGCTATGACTCAGCGCAGCATGGAAAAGAAAGTAATTCATATAAAATACTTTCGCCACATGCGTCAGAGACATTTTTAACAAATCCCTTTTATTTTACTCCTACTCTACCTGGAAACTGACACTCAACAATGTGTCATGCAAAACACACCACTGCTAAATCTGCTCACATTTCACATTTCCACATGATGTCATGACTGATTAATCATGCCAGGCGAATCTGGCATATCAACATATCACATGTCACGGTCCACCCAGCTTTCATGTTTCAGTCACAGGAGAGAGACAGACGGCAGCTCGTCGTCTCTTTTTTTTTTTTTTCCTGTAATGATCTCTTCTTGTGTGAGTGTGTGTGAGTGTGTGCTGAAGAAGAAAACAGTGGAACATTTCATTTTATGAGTGAAACTTTTTTTCCTTGCTCAGTGGAGACCTCAGTTAAACTGCACAGCGAACCCGCATGCACTGAGGTGGAATACTTACTCCAAGATGTACTCGTCCACAGGATCCTCCATTTATCGCTCTATCCAACTCAGGGTCAAGTCAAGCTGGAGCAGGTCCCAGCTGGCTATGGGTGGGAAATTCACAGTGATGAGTTAACTTCAACTACATGTGTTTAGATTGTGCAAGACGACTCATACACACAAGGGGCGAACTTGCAAACGCCACACAAAAATGTCCCTAATCGGACTTCTATTTGCTGCAGCTTGCCCCCCAAAATTAGCAATGACACCGTTGCATTACTCAAGTTCAGTGAGGTCACACATCATTTGAATGTATTCCACCAAAACATTGTGAGGCCTCACACACCGTTGTTTCTTTGATCTATTTGATGTTGCTTTAGCACAACAATGTACTTTGGATTGAAAGAGACGGTTCATCTTGACGCCTCATTAGGCCGCCCATCATGAATGTGTTTTCCCAATGTTTTCTTTTTTCTGCTGCTCTAAAGAAACATTAATGATTCGAATGCATAAAAATGGTCTGAGTTCTGTCATTTCATAACAGTAATGCTTATATAACTGGAAATAATTGGAAAATTATTCCTGTAGCTGGAAAACATAACTTCACCCTGTGGCTTCAGATATGTTCAAATATGTGAATGCTTTATTTTTCACATTCCTTCAGGTCTATTAGGCAAATTGTGTGCAATCTGATGTTAAGGAGGGCAGATAGGACAATCATAACTCACTCTATCCTATCATCTATTATGTGACGCGTGAATCAGAGTACCTGTAATCTTACACTTAAATAAATTTTCCCTCAGGTACGATTCTGTTCCTCCTTAGTTAATGAAGGAAGCAGAAAATGTACCTCAGTAAAGAACCACCTGTGCAGTCATGAGCTGACTGAATAAAGAAAAGAGCTCGAGTGTGGGGAAGGAAGTGTGCCACAGCAATTATTTGTTTCTTGACTCTCGTTTCATAACCCCTGCTTCAGTCAGCTGTCATGTAGACTTTACAGAATGGTGTGGATGGGAACACAGATGGTGATCAGAACTATAAGAGGCAAGTAAACATGTTCACTGGCTAACGACAGTATACACTTGGATATAGCAGAGACAAAAATACAAGCTGTTGTAGAATTTGTTTTAACTAACACATCAGGAAAAAAGAATACTGCACAAATAATTTCTGTCAAGAATAAACACAAAGCCCATCGCATCACATATTACATAGGAAACTGGACCTTCTGTTGAGCCTCTTTTGACTTGTGGACCATTTATGTTTCACTTAGATCCATCAACTGTACAATAGTTCATTCAGACTCATTGGAAAATAATAGGTTATGTCTTCATTGCATTTCAAATGTATCCCACTTTAACTTTTGACTTTGATTTTAGCCTTTAATTGTGGAAATCACTGAAAATTAAGCTGAAAATCCTTATTTAAAATATCTTCTCATAGTCCTTTGAATGTTTAAAACTTCCGACACTGTTTTCCGAAGGAAAATCACTGTATCTAATAGCGTGAATTTAAAAGAGAAAACTGTTGCACATCGACAAGGTTGGTATCCATTGAGATGAATAAATAGCTGAAGAATAATTCATGCAGTTTGGCCGAATCAACAGCTCTCCGAAAACCGAGGTCACATCTTTTCTGTGTTATTCAGCTGAATTGCCTGTAATACACACGTGAGTACAGATTTGAATACAGTTTCAAACACGCACATAAACATACAATGTTGCAGAATCTTGTTGTTGTTATAAAGCTCTGTTTTATGAGCATTTACATCTTTTTGGCATTTAATGTTTACTCTTTACTCTTTAATAATATAAACTGTGCATAAAAGTAAGGACATTTGTGTTTCGTAGGTGATTTCTGTGTTGTAACAATGCTTCTTTGGTAATGAATTTGATACAATTTGAAAGCTTGTCATTTCCTTTTTAAATGCTACATGCATTTATAGGTTTTGCGGCAGAGGTGAGCATGTGGTGAAAAATTGCTCACATACTTTGCTTTACTGTCCA
The DNA here is from genome assembly GCF_963422515.1 of Blennius ocellaris. NCBI lineage: Eukaryota > Metazoa > Chordata > Actinopteri > Blenniiformes > Blenniidae > Blennius > Blennius ocellaris. Next base: position 13,957,923 of record NC_137655.1, on the reverse strand, counting down.
TTCTACAAAGGCATGTTCTGACAAATAGAGCCCCATTTGATAGGCAGAAAAGACAAGCTTGCCAATGCAGTTGGATTACATAATTATAATCACATTAGACAAATGTAATATTCATGATTAGGTTTTTATTACTACCTTAAGCTAAAATTGATTGTCTTTTTATTGCAATACAATGAGAACCTTCGGCAAGATTGGGTCTTCTCCCATGAAGATTAACATGTTGATCACATTTCTCTAATAATCCAGAATGAATGGTATAAAAGTCCTTTTATGTGTTTTATGAGTTTTGCAACAGGGAATGGTCATCGATTGGTTGCAACCCCAGCACTCCTTTTGCAATCCTTCAAATGAAACGAAACTCAATTAGGCAATAGCTGCATTTTATAGTGAAAGGTGAGAAATACAATTCATGCAAATATAGAAATGTAGTTAATTTTTGAAAAATGAATGGACAAATAAAAGCAGTAAAGTATCACAGAGTTCAAAACGTTTCATGGGAGAATCCAACTGAGAGTCAGTGACCTCAGCATCACATTTTTACACAAGGGGAGACAAACGGTTACAGTATCCATCACGAAATAATGCTGAGGCCAGAGTTTGGGTGTGTTACAGCACATACAACAGGTCAGCTGTGTGTGTGTGTGTGTGTGTGTGTGTGTGTGTGTGTGTGTGTGTGTGTACACTAACAGTTTCATACTGTATGTGTGATACTATTCTCATGTGTAAGCTGATAGAGCGGTGATTGTGTCTCACTGGCTGGGTGTGTTGGTCAGCTGTTGGTGATGCTGTCATTGTCAGGGAGTCTCCGTTCTCAGGAGAAAAGGCTGACTCATGGGTTAACTTGCCGGCCTACTTTTACAGGGAATGGAAAGTGGACCGCCGCACGACATACTGTATAATCATACAAGCACATACAAGGACGTACTTTGTAGTACTTTGCAATAAGACATTTAAAATATGATCGGCTTAGAGTGATATCTATTAAGATTTAGATGACTTGTACGTACTGTCAGCACAATAGTATTTTATTTGACCAAAATGTTGCAACAAAAACTACAGCTGGATTCACTTATACACTAAACCTGAAATAACTTGCTTAATTTGTTCTCTGAATAGATTATTGCTTTATTACACTGTGTGTGCAGTTGAAACCAGACTCCCAGAAGGCTTTTGGATAAAAACAAAACTGAGTAAAAGGGCTTAGAAATCAGATAATGAGGCATCTGCTCAAAAGAGGGCCATGAACCATTCTCAGACCTCAAATGTAAATCTGTTCAATGATCATCGATGTTATGGTGTGGCCCTGAAGAGCAGTTCAGACTCTCCTACATTATTCATTTTATCTACTTGTAATACAGTCTCGAACAGAGCAATAAGGCAAAAATATTCTCATACACAAGGAACAAGACGTGTATAGGTAACTTAATGTACTAAAACTGTTAATGTGCTTAATTTAACCTGATTAAATTTGAAACATTTGGGGAAAGCAGTTTTTTTTAATGTGGCCATGAGAGAAGAAACTGAAATATACTGAGTGAAAAACAATAATAAAATTACATGCAGCACAGTCTGTATGCTTAGTGTGCTCCTGCGATTTTCAGAGAACATTATGCAGACTTCCTAACATGAGTTTGTTTAAAAGAAATATTGTACATGAGATTTCTTAATGTGTGCATCAAATTCAAGGAACACGGGGGTTCAGGGGAAAACAAATCTGACATTCAGGTGTTAAGTGTTCATGTATAATGTAAAACAGAGCATTCCTGTGTGATAACAGATGTTTTCCTCTGGAAACAAGAGTTAAGAAAAAAAAACTTTGGAGAAAAAAAACTAACAAAAAAAAACCCCACAAACCCCCAGCCTTCATTAATTAATGTCAGATTGAGAATTCATACATTCTAAATAAATATGTTACTTTTATGAGGATATTCTTGGCTTGGGCCGAACTCTAAAAGCGCTAAATATGAACAGATATTTGAACATCACAGTGGTTCAAGTGGTAGCTTAAGACTTAAGGCCTTTTTATGCAGAGTTTGCATTCCCTGTGATGGACCTGTCAGAACACAGACCCTGTACAGGGTCTGTGTTCTGACCTGTACAGGGTGTACACTGTTTTTGCTCTTAGTCAGCCAGCTGGGCTCGACTTCATTGTCCTGCAAACCTAAATTGGAAAAAAAAAGCTGCAGAGAAGATGGATAAATCGATATTTTGTACTTGCATTATACAAGAACTAATACAAACATTCAGATGACTTCACTGTTAATAATTCAAAATAATATTTCCATCATGTATTTCTCAGACAGTTACAGTGTTTGTTCTGAGTCGCATGTGCTGAAGAGCATTTGAGCACTCCCAACTGAATGGAGGACCGCAACAAAGTTTCCCTGCAATAAACGAGAAAGACTGAAGTGGATGGGAACTTTTGGATTTATGGAGGCGAGGCTGTCGTGCATTATTGCAAAAGGGAGTCTTTTTCTTGTCATTATAACTCAATGATTTAGAAGAGAAATTCTTAGCGGATTGAATAAATTGGATGTCGCACTGGGACTAGAGTGATGCAAGTGATGCAATTGTGTTTTGGGACAGCCCAAAGAAACAACAAATTTTTGGGTTGATTCATGTTTGGAAAATTGCTGATTTGGAAATTCAAAATGTTGTTTCTTGAAAACCGACACTTGAGGTTTGAAAAACATCTGTCTTGTAATTCAGGCATGCACTTTCACACAGATAGTCCTCTTGTTTAGAGCAACATTTTACTCCACATATATACTTTAATTATATACATGAATTACAGAGCAGGTGTGAAACAACCACTTTTTGCGGGATGATGAATGGAAGTCCCACAGCACTCCCCACCTAAACCAGCAAATAGACTCACAGCTGCTTTCAAACACAAGCACATGCTCGTCAGGTGGCAGAGATAATGAGATCATGTACTCGGCAGCAGGTGAGCTCGCCTTCGCTGATCTGGGATGGAAAAGATTAGTAGGGGATAACTGTTTAAAAAATTAAAAAGGGGGGTATGAGGAAATGCATGGATAAGGAGACAACTATGAGGAGGATTAAGGCAACAAATATAGATGGATGCATGTTCAGTATAGAGACAACAACTGCAAATTCATGAGAGTCCAAAAACAGGTCCATAAGAATGACCTCATAGATGAGTGAAAATTACAAAAGACACATTCATTGTAAATTTTCTCATGAAAAATTGAGACTTGAATCGGTGTGTGTGTTGCGTGGAGATGGGATGGATACCCTTAATTCAAAATTAACACGAAAACCATACTGTTGTTGGTGTGTAAAGTAAAGTGGAATTTAAAATTAATATCTATAATCACAAAAGTCCCATTTTGACCTGAATGGAACACTTGGTCTCTTTCAGAAATTTGATATCCTCTCAAAATCATCGTTAATGCACGGCAGTAGGCAGCTCTTCATAAAGTGGATTTTAAAATACATCTATTTGATATGCTTTGTGTACTGGTGAAGAAGTACTAATCGCTGTGGTAAAGAGAATTTTCCAGTGTGACAGCTATGATTCAGCAGAACGGGGGACACATCGATCAGAGTGTGGGTAGATTCCCCATCTCCCACAGCAAATCGCACCCTATCTCCCCACAAGTGGTTTTCTTATCAACTTAATCTCTCGAAGCTTTAAGGGGCCAAATAACTGCACAGATTTATGAGTATTTGTTCATCAAAGACTCTGCTGACGAAGACATTCAAACATGCCTTGTCTAAGACCTCAGTCTTCTGGAAATTATTAAAGTGTTGATGTCCATTCGAACACAGAGAGACGGAGGCACTGTGAAAACAACACTGCACGAGACACAAAATCAGACGGGGAGACGGGGAGGAAAAGGTCAGTGACAAAAAAAAATATAGCACGAAAAACTGAAGGTGAGTGAAGATAAAATGAAAGGAGCGAAAGCTGGAGGTGCAGGAAGAGATACATGGAGGAATGGGTGGATGCAGAAACATCTGTTTCGTGTCAGACGCAGGTTACAGGCTGATAGCGGGCTTTAGAGAGAGAATGGATGAGGGAAAATGGAGAGAGACAATTATGGAGGGGAAAAAAACAGGACAGACAAAAGAGGGGAAAATGTGCAAGTGTTTGGAAAACATTGCAGAGAGGGAGAAGTGTCTAATTGGATGAGACAGACATTATCATAAGCTCCAGAACTGTGAGTGGTATCTCATTCTGTGTGTGTGTGTGTGCGCGCGCTGTCTGTGAACGGTGAGCTGCATTTATACTATGCAGACCTGAATATTGTATCTCATTAGAGAGTATTTCTGCAACCCTGTGTGTGCATATGTGCGTGTGTGAAAGAGAAAGAGGGGAAGAGAAAGAGACAGACAGAATCAGAGATAAAACCCGACAGATAAGAGAAAGGCTGAAAAAAAAAAGAATATATATGAGGAGAAGAAATCATAATACAAGATGAAAGAGAAATCTCTGTGTGGGAGCAATAAATGACACCAGGACAGAGAGGGAGCTGGCTAGTATCAGGAAGTCGTAATAACACAGAGGGAGCAGGAGGCTTGTATCAGAGCTGGTTTTACTGTTCCATTTCCCTGGTGCCTTGTACAAACTTCCCATCCCCACTCTTGTCTTTTGCACTTTCTCTACACAAAGACAAACACCCGACTGTGGGAAACTGGAAAAAAAAAAAAATATCTTGAGGTGATGGGAAATTTCCAAGTGTCTTGAAAAGTTTGTTTTCAAAAAGGGATAGAAAACCCTTTGGTTCTCTGTTGTACACTTCAGAGAGCTGTGCTCATTTTGTAATAAAATGTGTTTTTTTTGTATAACTCCATTGCAAAATACCTGAAACATGTTTAGTACAATGCCCTCACTAAATTACCTTTACAAGAATCAGTGAAAACTCAACTGAGCCATTTTCATTTCTAAACATAAGTGGGGTGGCGCTGCTGTGAAAATGAGGTTTCTTAAAGCACAATGAGGACCGAGCAACTCTGGCGAAAGCCCAGACACAGTAATTATACACTTCTCCTCTGAGAAAGGAGGCCTTGCTAATATAATTCTTTCTTTTGAGATGTGAGTCAAAGTGGGAGAAGGAATAAAAGAGAAAAATATAAGAGACAGAGAAATGCATCGACAGGAGGAAATGGAAAGACAGGGAGGGCCATTTCACACTTACAATAAAGGCTGGATAATATCAATCCCCTGTTAAGGTGATGTCTTTTTATTCCCTAGCCTTTGTCACAGTCCACATTCATAATAAAATCACTGACTTGAGTCTGCTTTCCACACAGAGTGCCAGATATACTAAATATACCACCATTCCCTTGTGTCTGTTCCCAGTTAAAGGTTGCAATACTTCTACATTGGCACTGACTTGACAGGGTGTTCTGCACTGACCTGCAGAATAACTGTGACTTATGAATTGTATGGCGCCATATAATCTACCGAAGGCTGTTTGTAACTGTTTGCAGCAGAAGCTGGAGAATGATTTGCAGAGCACTGCCTCCCTGCTTCGTTTGCATAGTTCTGAAAAGTACAAGGTAGATAATCTTTGCCAATTTTTTTTTTATTTTTATTTGATGTGATCAATGATCATAAATCAAGATGCACATGACAGAAGGTGCACTGCTTTATGGAAACAATGTCTTACAAAGTACCACACTATAGTATCATTAGTACTATTAGGTAGTAACAAACAAGTAACCGTTTATTCAACTATTTACCAGTCCATTACAGGACAAACGCAGGTGTGTTTCTCTACGCTCACATCGACAAGCTACTCGATCCACTAGATTACTGTGTACCCAGTATGTGAAAATGAGTATTACAGTTACAATCAGCAATTTTAGTTACTGCTTGTTTTCATTGTCATTACTTAATTTTTTTCCCAGAGTGTCTTCCTTCAATTGATCAGTTTAAATTTGAGTGAATATGATGAGTAACTCCTTACTACCTTGAGCTGTTGAGACACAGCACACTGCAACAATACAGCTGTGAACTGTTCATCAGCTTCCTAATGCAGAAGTTATGAGTTCAAGTAACTAATTCAAGGTAAATCATTTGTACGCATATCATTTTTGTAAGCATAAAAGTAATTAACCTGACCATATGCTGTGCGGTTTAGATAGCCTGCACTACACTTATAGTACACAGCCCCACAGCCTTTTGTAGTATACAAGTTACTATATTAAACCAATGCACTATATTTCCATTTAAAATCATTTTGTTCTTATGTGTAAGTAAATCCATTTGATCTTTGACACACACACACACACACACACACACACACACACACACACACACACACACACACACACACACACACACACACACACACACACACACACACACACACACACACACACACACACACACACACACACACACACACACACACACACACACACACACACTTCCCATAACAACAAACCACATGCAACTGAGGCAAAGCACATTTGAGCTGATGTCATGGAGAAACACTTTGAGTGAAGCCCAGATTGCTGCTCACCAAGTGCCGCGGCTCCCACTTCACGCTGCACAGCTCCATGTCCCCATGTGTGAGGTGTGACATATTGATTCAGACTCCAGCATTCAGAGGCGCCACAATAAATTTGAGTCGCATTGGATTACCAGTGATTTTGCCAAAAAGAACCAGAGGACCTTTCAAAGCAGAAACAGAGTTAATAAGATCAAGTAAAAAGTAATCATGTTGCACAAACTATTGAACTAAAGCAATAAATGTACACAACCTTTTCCTGAAAGTTTTTTGTCAGCCCGAGCGTCTGCAGAGTTGTGCATCCATAAGGACTGAATTGTGTTACTATAAAAGGTGATGCAAATTGAACAGGAATCTCACTTTAGGCTTGATAATCACGCATGTAAATGTCACCTCGCTTTAGTTAGGACACCCTGGAAAGACAGTAATTAGACTGAAAGGCTACAGCTGGTGGCTCTGTGAGCCATCATGTTTACACAAGAAGCTTTTGGCTTTTCAGTCATCACCCTCAAAGATTTGCGACGGAGCAAATATGCTTCTGTCTTAACTACTTGAAATGTCTACACAGACTTCTATCTCACTTGAATCAGAGGCACAAATATATTGACTTCTATGTTAGCAGTGAACCAATGATGATATTATCACTGTGTGGACACGGTGCGAACCACTGGTTCAGCTGTACTGTGGGAGGACACGCGGAGGATGAGAAAGGCCACTCAAACCAGAGATTTTCTCGCTGTGAAGCGAGAGTGCTAAGATCAACATTACTGTTGAGCCCAGTTCAATGCAGTTCAATTTTTTCTTTTTTCTTTTTTGTTAATCACAACACTCATCTCACGGCACCTAATCTCGTAATGCCAAAAGTCGGGTCAAAATTATTTTACGAATCCAGTTTAAATTGTGTTGTTTTTTTTCAGGCCAATTTGCCAGAAAAGGTAAGCCCAGAGTTGCGTTGTGCGATGCCACTGATTTCTTTTCTGATCCCATACCAAGTAAAGTCACATTTGGTATCACAGATACAAATGTGATGCAAAATACCTCATACAAAAGCTTCATGTGTGGGTTACAGTTATGAGATAAGAGACAAGAAAGTCTTGAAGGGATTGAATGCACAAAAGCTATAGTGTTCCTTACTCTTTGTCCCTGCTCCAAACATGACAGCATTAGTAGTCACGCGTCATGCGAACACATCCTTGACTCTGACGTGACGATCCTGAGCTTAAGTCGATGCTGTGTGGAGCGTGCAGCTGTGTCACTAATCACACTTTCGATACCAACCAGCAGGAAATACGACCACCTATTGTGTGATTACACGTTTAACGTCGATGAACATTTAACTTTGAAAATAACACATGAATCTAAAAATAATAGATCAAAAGTAAATATAAAAACTTCACTGTGCAAAACAATCAAAAGACAGACATAATGTCTTGGTAGCACCAATTTTTTGGGTATCTGCACATCACTAACCCAGAGCCTGTTTCAGTTCACTGAAGTAATGCTTTTGCAGCCTAAATGTTTTACAAGATCATCCACATTAACCTCAGACAATTATATCAATGTGTCAGTGCACAGGGTCATATTTGTTCTTGCCCATGCATTGACGTTTCTGCAAATGCAAATAGTACATTGGAGCATGGCTATTATCACTTGTGTGCTTGCAGGTTTCTTTATTGTGTGTATATGGAAATGTGGGGACTGATCGCGTGTATGTGTGTGCATGGTGGGCTGCAGCGTGTGCAACCAATGCCATTAGTGATTTAACAAGAGAGTGAGCATACCTGAGGGGTTATGACTCAACACATGACTGGTGGGTGGTGGGTGGTGTGTGTGTGTGTGTGTGTTGTTCATACTTGTGTGTATAATCTGAGTGATGTGTGTTCAAGAGCCAATATTTGTGTACAACACACACAAAAATGTGAAATGGCAAAGGGATGACGCTGATAACGTCTCAAACAACCATGAACATTTACAATTTTCCTCACTTCAAACACACCACACTCAATGTTGTAACCCTTACTCATATTTACATAAAATAAAAAAAACAACAACTTTATTTAATGACTTTATGCACATCTAATAAGAGCCATATGTTTCACAAAGATTAGGCTCATGATTATAGTTTGGCAGCAGGTCATAATTATGAAGTAAACTTTTCCATAAAGACAAAATAAGATGCCATCCGATCCACAGAACATTCTTATGTTAATGTCTTGTGAAGCTGCATTTAAAATATCATCATATAGATATTTTATAGAGGAAACCTGCCTGTGTTGGAAAATCCAGCATACATAAATATTTAAGGAAGACAGATTCGGGACAGATGACAAAGGGTCACAGAAATAAGTATGGAACAAAATGCAGAATTGACTTGAGAAAGGACCATTAAAAAAAAACAATAAACAAAGAGCTAACAGATCAATATGTGTAAAAGAATAGTGAAACACAAAAAGACAAAGCAGAGGATGGAGAGAGGAAAGGAAGTGTCCCCTGAAGCAATCGCCCCTCATATTTTAGACAGACAGACAAACAGAGGAGTCTGCCTGCCAAGTCTACTTACTGGGTTGATTCAGATTCACTGGCTGTTGCCGACTTCAATATGCTGCACAGATCAACTGTTCCTAAACATTTAAAGTTGGGGAAATTCAAAACGTATACCACAGCCTGAGGATCTACTTTGATACAGTAGCCTTGTCATCTGAAGGATGAGCACAATACACCCTTTAACCTTTGACCGACATGTGCTTGAAGCAAAACTCTTTTAGTCTAGAAATAAAACGAAAATACAGGCTCGCTATAGGAAAATTAAAACTGTGAAGAATGTTTAGATGCAGAACATAAGCAGATTGAATCTAAAATTAAATGCAGACAGGGTGGAAAAGCTCCTTCTTCTAAATTATGGAAGACGTTGTAGTTGGAAAACAACAGAAACGAGTTGTACCGTTCAAAATAGTCTCTGGGCTGTTTTTTTGAACTTTGTTGTCATGGCAACAGAAAGTGGGCAAACAAAATGAAGCGATTCCTCCGCTCCTCCTGTTTTATAGTCATTGCAGAAAGTCAATAGCTGTCACCTGAAGCATGAAAAGTAAAAGAAATAAATGAATTTGTGCATGTTTGTCACATTTATTTGCGAGGTGGGATGTGTGCGCTCAGATTGTTAGAATACTCTGAAAGTTTACCAATTTGTATGAAAACGAAGAAAGAAATGACGAACCGGAGAAAGTCATCAGAGTAAGGGTGAACAAACACATGTGCCTAATATATACTGTGACTGTGACTCCATCTTTGAGGACAAGCTACATACTGACTTTATTATTTGGTTTGATTGCAGCATTCACTGCAGGTCCCTGTATGTTGCCACTTGATTACCGTAATAAAGTTTTTATTAAATGCTGCCTGGGACATGGGAGAGATTTGTCACTTTGGTGTTACGTCAGCGAGCAACACCAGTGATGGGGTACGTTTATATTTGGCTGTCAATAACAGCAACACCTGTGTTGACGTCACCACATTCACTGCAGTGTGACATGATGTCTGTAAGTCTGAGTCCACTGAGACCGCAACAGCCAGATCTGAGTACGTCAAAAGTAATGAGGAAGATAAATCAACACCTGTGAGCATTATGCCGAAAATGCTAACTTGTAGTTACAGCTGAAATAATTTCATGCCATAATTGATGGTGTTTTTTTTTTTTTTTGTAAGTGACCGACCATTACCTCTTGCAGAGGGACACAGACTCTAATAACTGAGGAATCTACATGACGTGTTTCCTCCTCCTTTCATCAAGATTATTAAAAAACGATAAAGATTGAGGCTTTTAATGTCATGGAACTGAGATGCGATGCAAAAGTTTTGTGTGTTTAAAGTATGCTCAGTGTTGACTGTTGTTTTCCATGGTAGACGTCCACCAGCTACTGTGACAGCGGCTAAATGAGTGAGTGGCTTTGTCACACTCCGCCCAGTTCATGATTAGCAGGTTGAAACGATGATAACAGATCAGAGTGCTGTCATCCTCTCTTTTCCAATTCAAAAATTTAGTTTAAATCTCTCTATGTTGCCGTCAGCATGCGTTATATCTTTGACAAGAGGTGAGTGAACCAGATTTTGTGATTAACAATTTTTGAAAAAGCTTTTTGAACAATGAGCTCATTTGATTCAACATAGCCAGAAATCTATGGGCGATTTCAGAAAATTGCAGTTTGTATGGTTAAGAAAAGGGGGTCACAGGGGAAGTACAGTAAAAGCAGTGACGTGTTTCTTTACCAAGTGCCATCGAACAGAACAGCGACTGCAGATTTCCTGTCGCTGCTCAGTGAATCTCACTGCTCATAAACAACTTCACAACAAGCTCTGCAGACTTTTCTTCCCGTGTGTGTGTGTGTATGTGTGTGTGTGAGAGAGACAGAAAACACACACATTCCATTTCTTTTGTTTATTTTAAATCCACTGCTTTGTGTAACTGCCTTTGACCCAAACTACACTGCCATTATTTCAAACTGCCTTTGATTTTTAAATTACAACTCTTTTCAGGTCCGTGAAAATTACAGCTAAATGGTCAATTCAGTAAAAGCATAAGAGCGATGGCAGTTGTGGCAGGTGTGTGTGTGTGTGTGTGTGTGTGTGTGTGTGTGTGTGTACAGAGTAAACAACATGCAGTAAAACGCTGCATATACAAGTAAGTCTTTCCCAAACAGTTCTCCTCCTAATCAATTGTCATCAATCATCTATACCTGCTTTATCCAGACTAGATTGCCAGTCAAGCACAAGACGCACCCACGAAAAACAATGCAAATCCCATAGAAAAGCCTCTTCAGGCAAAACTAGAAACATACTTTCTACAGTACCAAGCATTTGTAACACTGAGCCACCGTTCCCACTGTTCGTCTTAAAAAAAAAAAAAAGGTCTGTATTTTGTCATGAAAAGAAAAACTTAACAATTTGATTGAAGTATCAGCAGTGCTGGCAAAGGCTGGTAGAACAACTTTCTCCTTGCCATGTACCTTCACTGTTGTCTCGTCTCTCAATGCACAACAGAATACTATAATTAAACCCATCAGTCGGCCACATCATTAAACCGAATCCCTGTTGGTCATTATGAAACTCACTATTCTTCCTTGGATCTACAGTTAGCATTACTTCATAATGCATAACATCATAAATACATCATAAAGGAAAGAAAACCAATAATGCAATAAAATCCTACACGAAAGGAAAACAATGCAAGAAAGAAAAAAGTATCCAACAAATAACACCAATAAAATTAATAACACATCAAAAGCACAACCATTTTGTCTCGTTAATGAGATATAATTAGAAGACACAGCAGTTGGGGATTTCTGTATTGAGCAATTATGCTCTTTTTTTCCCTCCGTCTTTAACTTTTTTACTTGTTAAATGACTACTGTATTAGAACAAACCCTTACACGTCTTGTTTTGACCGTGCCTCCCAAAGTGTTGGATTGAATTGGCTTCAGTAATAGTAAAGGACAGTCCTGAGTCGCGGTTAAAACTGAATGTGATAAACAATTCAATTATTTCTGTTATCAAACATGTGGCCATCATGCCACTTTGTAAAAAAACAGAATCTCCCTTAAAGGGTCACTTTAAGGATTATGTCACAAAAACAAAAAATTTTTGAAAATGATTTGAGCTCATTTTAAGTTCCATTTCACTTGCTGGACATTCTGAACTTCGACTGCTTAAAAAAGCTGGAACAACACCAACACAAGCTCATCACACATCGTTAAATCCTTTTCACTTGCTTTCCATCAGTTTGGACTTCATTTCAATACATTTGTACATAAAACTCCAAATTACTTCCACTCATACACCTTCAACAGACGACCTACCTCCTATAAAACCAGGATCTGTTGATCTTGTGCTTCTGTGTTCCTCAATCCCACTTTTCATGACGTTATCGTTCGTATTTGATGTTTATCTTAAAACATATCTCTTAATGTCTCATTTGTATTTATTCGGAATACTATAAACCACACATCTTCTTTCTTTCTGTGTTGCTCTAATCCACAAAGCCGTGTTTATTTATATTTGATAGTGCAGCATTTTGCGACAAACAGGTGTGCTTCAAGCCTAAATCACCAGGAGAGAATGAAGGAATGACCTACATACTCTGTTAATGACAGCAAAGCATGACCTCATGCTTGCCACTGCTTCATCCTGCATTTCTCGTTTCCTCTTTCCTCCCCCCGGTGCACCTTTCAATTCCCCCTTTCGCCTCTTATTCGCTTTTGTCCCACCCTACTCTTTGTCCCATTTATCTCCTCTAACCCACCCCTGGCTTCTTTAACCTCCCTCATTACCACATTTTCCTCCCATCAATGTGACTCAGCAGTTCCTCCATTCTTGTCTCATCTGTTTTTCTCTCAGGCAGTCACTCACCCTGTGTCAGCACAGAAAAAGTCCACTCTGGCAGACTCTCTCCCCCCTCATTCAGATCTGCCTCGTCAAACCGAATCAGGTGAACTTGTACAGAGTTCAAAAATTGAAAGCCCCCCCCCCCAAAAAAAAAATCAACCCAAAAACATTCTTATAATGTGAGACTGAGTTAGAACTAATGTGATTATATTGGGAAAGACAGATGAATAAAGAGTAAGTAATGTCATATTGAGGGAGATTTTGTAGGAACTGATCAATTATTTCTGCCTGTATTCAGTTCAAGAAGGCCACATAAAAAAATCAAAAAAGGAAAATCTAGGACAGTGAAGGGCCGAGCAATACGTTTCAACTGGGGAATATCTTATTAAAAGCAGTATGTTGCAATGCACTGTTGCTGTTCTGTATCTGCCAAGTAAGACAATGTTGATTCAAATGTGAAACAATCAAATCTTTTGACATAGAAGGGGGGTAAATCAGGGCAATCTCTTTTCACAATACACAACATTTCAAGTTTGAAAGTGGCTTTATAAGTGTGTCAACATTCCTTCCCTCAATCTTAAACTTAACAATAAATGAATCAAATTGACATTGGGTGACATACAATTTGCACAGGATTTCCAGAAGTTGTCTGAATTATGACAATCATTAACATTTGTGCTTCACACGTAACATTAACAACAGAGTGTTTTCGTCTTTTGACTGTATATTATCTGGCATGTACTGTGAATATAAAACAACTGACAGCATATCATATATAGGCCGCAGTTTCGCAAATAACGACTGTAGGACACCAGCACTCAGCGAGCTGATAAATGTGCAAAATGAAATACAAAACCTGCACAGATCTTTAAGAAGAGTAAAGTAAATAAAAACTATTCAAAGGATTTTTTTTTTAAGATGTAAAACATGAAATACTTACATCGCCATAGACTTACTACTCTTTATTTCTGACTTCAATGTCATCTCCCCGGTTAAATAGTGAGTTTAAATATATATAAAAATCCAGTTTAGTACAGGTACAGGATTCTGTCTATTTGATGTAGGGGGTCACACTTTTGTAAATTTGTTAAATACTTGGGGGTTTTCTGGAGAGCGCAGAGGTCCTCTCTCGCTCCAACAAATGTTTTACAGATACTCATCTCTCTCTTTCTCAACTCAGAGGAGAGCCCTTTTCTCGCTTTGTCCTCATCTCCCTCTTGGTTCCTGAATCTTTCAAAATCACTCTGTTTCTCAGTCTCTTTCTCGTCTCCTCTGGATTTAAACAAAAAAACAAAAAACAGTATGTTTGCTCGAGACCGACTCCCTAATGTTCCACGCAGCTTTCGCAAACATCAAAGTCTGCCGTTGCACAATGAACTACATAATTCTCATTGGATTTCGGCATCTCTTTCTTTCTTTCTTGCCTTCCCTTTTAACTAGTCCTTCTGTCACCCCCTTTTTCGTTCCCTTCAGTGACTGCTCCCCCCGTCTCATGCTCTCATCATTCCTCTGCTTCATCACCCCCTTCTCTCTTTTCAGAGCCAGAGGCTCTCTCTCCATTGCCAACTGCCTCTCTTCATCTCTCTCCTCCCTTCTCACATCAATATCCCTCAATCTCTCCTTCTCCCCGTAAACAGAGTGACCCTTCAGTGTGCTGTCGCCTCTCTGCCTCCAGACTCCTCAGCCTCTCTCTCTCTCTCTCTCTCTCTCACTCTCTCACTCTCTCACTCTCTCCCTCTCTCCCTCCCTCTCTCCCTCTCTCCCTCCCTCCCTCTCCCTCTCCCTCCTGTGGGTAAACATGACCCATGCTTCGATCATCTTCTTGTCATTTTGTCATTATTATGCCCTCTGAACTCCTCTCCATCTCTCCTTATGTCCCTTCCGCTCACTCCCTCACTCTGTCCCCCTCTCGTTCATCCCTCAGTTCATTTTGCTCGCCTCCTCCTATCATCTCGCCAGCGATGACAAATACTTCTATCGCTTCTCGGCCATCTTTCAAGAAGGCTGCCGCTCCTTCTTACTCCTTCAATCTGTCATGTCCTCTCTCTTTCCACTCCAAGATGACATTCCTCCGTGCAAAAAGCTACCCTCTCTCTCAGTCCTTTCTTCCAACACACAGAATGATCCGCTCATCTAAAGCACGTGGCCACAAGTAGCTATGCTTGTTGAATATCTCACTGATTTAAAAGCTTGCGCTCTTCAAGAGACGAATTGAAAATCCAAGAAGTTGGTGCTTCAATTAATACCAAAGGAGAATGGTTTTGTTCAAGGGGGTTTAGTTTATTACACAAGCTCAAAATCTGTGTTCACAGTGTTGTAGTATGCCCATTTTAACATATCATTCAGGTCTCCTATCAAAAACCAGCAAATGATCAATTACTCTGAAATTTAGATTAAATACGAATGTTAAAAAAAAGCAGTTTGATACCCCATGTTAAATGTTGGTATCAAAATAATCTCAGAGTGCGCAAGATACATTTGTTTCCCATGCTGACTCCTTCATTTAATAATTGGTTGATAGGAATTAATAATTCAGACTTTAAAACAAAACTAAATTATGGAATGTTTATTGTGCTTGGTTAAGATGGAAAAAATTTAATTAATGCTTTTAATCCTCTAAAGTCGTCCTTCAGCAACAAACCACATTTCTGGCCCCGACATTGTCCCATTCTATATTTTTAAAATGGTGTGGGATTAGTTTCTGTACAAGAATATCAGGGTTTGCATTGGGTACGATGTTTTGTTGGCGGTTTGGACGTTTCAGGGAGCAAAGCTGCATGTGGCGGCAAAAGGTGAGATCAAAACTACTTTTACAGGTTGTTAAATAGAAATAACTTGAGGAAAGAAAAAATATGTCGAGATGCAAAACATGTAAAGAAAAAGGTATCTTTTTTAAAATGTATATACTAAAAAGGTTATTTTTTTCATTTGTTGTTTCATTTGTTTTTTCATCATGTAGATGCAATAATGCTGATGTTTGAAGATAAGCTAGACACTACAAAGACCAACACACATACTATCAATTATAGGAAATGGATTTGACTACATGTGACAGTCACAGAATCCTAACTATGCATTTTTAACTGCATTCCACCAGACAATGAATTGAGGATGACAGTGGTGACGAGTGAAAGCCAGAATCCAGTTAGAGATCCAGTTAGAATGTCAGGTGATAGTCAGAGGTCAAAGGTATGTGTGACAAACACGTGTATGCCATCATGTGCTCCTGCACATTTGTGTGTGAGCAATCACTTGAATGTATCATTAATGTATATGGAGAATCTTACAATCCATTCAAATGTTTTGTGTCCTGATTTAATTTCCCAAGCAGAAGGACTAGTGAGTGATAATGAGTCTTCTGAAGGGGATAAAGAGGAAAATCAAGTTGTACCTTCCATACCGGAGCCTGGTATTGGACAACAGCCACCAGTGGCAACGCCAATGAACAACTCTTACTGCACTTTGTCTGTATGTCTGCGAAAAGCACTATACAAATAAAAATATATTCACTTACTTACAGTGTCTGGTAGTGAACGTATACCTGCTCACAAATAACTTTCTCAAATTAATATTTCTTCTCTCCCCTCAGATTGAGACCTGAAGGTTTTAGTCAATCTCAAAATTATTTTCTGCCTGTCAACCTCATTGTAGCTCGTCTCCTTCAATCTTTTATTTGTTCCACAATCATTACCGTATGAGTATTTTTCTCGTTCGTCATTCCTGCTCATCTGTCTCTCATATGAAGTAGCATAACAAAGGCTGGTGTCATTCTTCAAAATAATTTTGCCATCGCTCATCCTCCCTGCTGCTCTTTCTTTATTCCTCACCATCCCACGGGTAACAAAAGACAGTTTTTGTTGAATCTGTCAGGCCAGTCTGTATCTTATTGGTCACACCTCAAGCTCTTCTCAGTGCTACCACAAATATTCATTTCATCACACGTCTACCTTCTCTTTCTCACTGACCATCACTCCATTTTTCCATTATTCATTCCAGCTCTCTCGCCTAATGCCTCTGCTCCTCAATAGACTGGACCCTGTCATGATGAATTATGGAGGGGAGACCTGGTCACCCAGGTAATGAATGCTTCAAAATGCATTTGGGCTGTATCTATGTCTAAATCTTTTTCTGTGTGTAGTTATTTAATTTTGCTGTGGGGATCTTTAAAAAAAAAATAAAAATTGTATTAGATTGTTTTTGCTTCTTTTAAATCATTTGAATTATTTGTTTGTGCCTGGTTTAATTTGAAATAGTTATTTGTGTCCCCTTGCAGCATTTTCCAGTACTTTGTTTATTTTCTATGATTAAAATAAATTTTGTCCTCTTCACTTTCAAGACTGTA
Organism: Blennius ocellaris; assembly: GCF_963422515.1. Classification (NCBI taxonomy): domain Eukaryota; kingdom Metazoa; phylum Chordata; class Actinopteri; order Blenniiformes; family Blenniidae; genus Blennius; species Blennius ocellaris. Next base: position 13,940,721 of record NC_137655.1, on the reverse strand, counting down.
TATAACTGGCTACTGAATATCAAATCAACTTGATTTCTCATATGTTCTTTAAATATTTGCTGCGTGCAAAATGGAGCTGGTCATGAACTCTACTGACAGCATCATTTGTTCACAAAGAAGCCACCTGGAATTTGTTTCTATTCAGCTCACAAAATAGACGAGGTCTCTTGTTGATCATAGCTAGTTCGCGGAAGAAAAAAAAAAGATTTTTTTTTTTGGGGGGGGGGGGGGTTTACGTACAAACATATGCCTCAAGTGCTTAAAAAAATGTCACTATGATCACAGTCCGCTATCCAGCAATCCACCAGCCATGTGGTGCTTTTTGATCTAATTTATGTCAGACTAAACTGAATGAACTGTCACAACAAAGGGGAGGCAAATTCTAACGTTAAAAACTGTGGCGTCATACACATATGCTCACCATACATTTTCATAAAACATGACTGGCATCTGCCGTTTGGCCAAAAAACCACACAGATGCATGGCCTGTTTATGTGTGAGTGTGTGCGTTTGTGCACGCACGTACTTTGTGAGGCCCAAATTGTTGGACACCACATCATCCTTCCATCCTCTAAGCTGCTTCATATAATTCCAGAGTCAATCCCAGCAATGGGCAATGGGAGGGCATGCCCACAGCCCGGACTCAAACCAGGATTAATCTTGCAGCAGAAGAGCACTCCACATACCACACTGGAGGTGGGCACATGTTTGACTGTTAAAATGTGATTTTAGGGCTAAGGTTCCAGTAAGGTCAAAATAGGGCTTCGAGACAGGGCTGGGGGAAGGCATTCAGTTGTGATGGTGAAGGTCCGGGGCCCCACAAGTATTGTTGTAAAAACGGGTGTGCACATGTGTGTATGTATTTTGGTGTCAGATGTGTAATTGAGTTGCTCTCTGAAAACCTGTAATTCGCCTAAATTACACACACCGCTCTGACACGTCCTGCTAACTGGGAGTAATTTAACATTTCTCTGGACTATTTTTTTTTTTGTCTCTGCAACAAAAAGCTAGAGAGCTGCTGCTCTCCAGTGCAAAGCTGAAAAACAGATGAGTGTGATGGAGCCAAATTCTGTCACTTTAAGAGGCATAAACACAGGAAGAGACGTTAAGTATGGTGTGTGTGTGTGTGTGTGTGTGTGTGTGTGTGTGTGTGTGTGTGTGTGTGTGTGTGTGTGTGTGTGTGTGTGTGTGTGTGTGTGTGTGTATGTGTGTGTGTGTGTTTGTGTGTGTGTGTGTGTCCACAATTGTCTCATTAGCTTGGTAATTTAGTAATCTGCACCCCATGAAACCCCACCTACCCAAACACTTCCTGTCACTGAAGGGGAATAATGTTGAATTTTGCTGCACTCAACTGTTTTGATTTGTGCTTTTGACAATGCTGTGTGTTGAGACTACAAGGCTGTACCAATAATTCAAAGGTATATCTACATTTGGGAGTAATTCGGTGTGAGTGTGTGCGCACTTGTGCTGTTAGAATCTTTGCAGTTTATTTGTGTACAGGAGGGTATGTGTGTCTGTGTATGTATGTGTGTGCGTGTTGACATGCCACTCCACATGTCCTGCTCCCTGCCTGCAGCCTAGTCCCCTGTGAGAGGTAATTTTGAACATATGGTACACAACATGGCACACACTTAAACTGCAGTGTACCACACTAAACACACATGTACACAAAAATCTAACATGGCTCGGTGTACTACCAGTTGTTTCCCCCGCTGCAGGTCTCTGGGATCAGACGATCTACATTTAGATACAAGGGCAGACGTGCAGTGATAGAAACAGGCTTAGAGTCAGTCACAGATTGTGTGCTTCTTCCATCTTCTCTGGCTCTCTGCATGCATGTGTATTGAGAGTTCCCCAGCAGAGGCAACATTTCGTCCCCTGGAGCCGATCTCACATGGTAACAATTCAGCCCAGTACTGCTGAAAACTGTATAATATGTGCTGTACATGCACAAATATCTGCCTCTGCTGCACGAGCAAAGCATGCATTGTTTAGTCAAGCAAACAGCCATGCATTCAAATGTATTATCTGTCGAGCACATTCAAATACAATCAACGCTATTAGGAGAGTGAGCAGAGCACCTCTGCGCTACCATCTAAAAGCCTCATTCATTGACAAATATGGCTCTTTTTATCCGTGTCTCTCTCCATCTCACTTTTTGTGCCTCCTAATGTAATAGTGTTGTAATGGTGTGTAATTGCTGCTGTGCCACAGCAATCTATTGTTGTGAATGATCAGATCTAAAAATGGAGCAGAGCAGCAGGCTGCGGTTTTTTATGCCGTTTCTTCTGCTTTTTAGTTATTTAAAAGAGAAAAATCATCAGAAAGCAAAATACTCTGACGGAGCAGCGCCAATTCTTACTTTGAACTTTTGAACATTTTTACATTTTAGTGTGTATGGATTATGGGTGAATTTATTCTCCCAGAAACTTTGCATCTGTTAAATCTATATTTTCTCCTCGTCTTTTACAGTTTATACAGAGCATGTTTTATTTAATTCCCCCAGTCACCACAGACAGTTTTAAGGAAATATTAAAAGGCATGAGCTGAGATAAAAGGGCAAAGAGTGCATGATGTGTTGGCATAGTTTGTAGATTGTAATGCTGTCTGACGGCCTTACCACAGAGTTCAGCTGCGGTTTTAACAAAACCTCCGCCCAAAAGAACGGTGATACAACTCCCGTGTGGCTCTGCCTCCATTCACACAGAAATATATTTTAATTTTTCGTCTCCTGAAGCTAAGAAACGGTCACAATGACTGTCGGCAATGCTTGTGAATCTGAGATAAAATGCGTATATCTGAAGTTGTTTTTAGGTTTTTTTTGTGAATAGTTTGGTTGAGAGCTGTTTGCTTGTTCTCTCATTGTGTGCTTAAGGTTTTTCTCTGGATACTCTGGTTTCATGATACTGAAGTCATGCCTCTGTTGCACATTGGAAGGAAGTGGTGAGTCACTTCAGCACCAATCTGTCTACCAGAGTTTTGTTGGATGTTGCTGCCATTGTTGGGCTATCTATTCTCACTGTTGCTTCTTTCACTCACGACACCACCTTGTGGTGAAAATCTGCATCACAACACTAAAACTGGGCCAATGTAAAAGCTGTCCTCAAGAAGATTTCACTACTGTCATTTTGTTTCATTGCGCCTGTTATTTGAGGTTATGGCGATTATGAAAACCCCATATTGCATCTTCAAAGGCTCCCGCAGAGCAGCGCGATTTTCGGCTGTCTGAGACGAAAGATCAGATCCTGGGAGAATCGTTCGTAAAATCCACGGTCACTGCTCAAATCAGTCAGGCTTTGTGGACAGTTCTAGGATGGCCAAAGTATCGGTCATAAGCCTGCAACCTATGTCGGATTGTGTCTGATATATTGGGAGTCATAGCAGCAGCTGTGATCACATCCACTTAAACAAACGCATAACAATGCAGTACGACATAACCTAGTTTTCCACGCGCCAAAGGAATGCCAATGCAAAATTGTAGTACATGGTTACAAGGACTTATTTCAAGCTCTCTTTGCAAAATCCTCATCCTCAGGTTGCCCCTCTTTGGTTTTTTTTTCCAAACATAAGAGTGAGAGTTCTGTCCCTGTTCAGCATCTTTATTTTTCTTGAATGGATGGTGCGCAATTACGACGTTATATCAATGTGATTGCCTATTTACGTGAAGTCGGAGCAGATTCAGCTTGTACAGTCTACAGATTATTATTATTTTAAATTTGTCTCATACAGTCGTGAACAGTGTTAAGGCTTTGACGACCCCAGACGGCCATAAATCGTTTGCGGGAACCTTAACTCGTAAAGACACGATGAAAACCCGGTATAACAAGCTCACACAGGTTTGGCGAATAGTGTAGTTATATCTGAAAAAGTTTAGTGGGTTTTGCGTTTTCCCCATCTTATTTAACCATTTTACAGCCTCAACTCTGAACAGTAACTGCACAGTAATTTATTTTAACTCAAACAAATTAGCATGCAGTCAGTGATGTCCAACTGTGGAAACAGATTCCTCAAATAAGTGTGTTTACCGCATCATTAAATGGTTCGTCGGCTTATTTTTCAGGAGGTGCAGAAACAGTAGCAACGTTCAAAAGTAATGCAGCATTTTAAAAAGGTATTTTGAATAAAGTGAACAAGAAAAAAAAGCTACTGGTCTGGAAGTTATTATGCATGCTTACTGTCTGTCAAAGGAAGGCCATAATTTAGCAGCTGTTGTGTCTGTGTGTGGATTTATTTGGTATTTAAATGGTCAGTATGTCAGTGATTTCATAAATTGAACTCCAAATGTTAAAGAGTGCAAAAATCTCTTTGGCTGGACCTTGTCATTGAATTTAAACAGAAACTAATCAACAAGATGAGAAACAGATTTCCCGCCAGCGAGTTGACACTGTTGATTGTAAAAGACACCCTGGTCTGTCACACAATCTATTATTAGCAACAATCAAACCATAGGCACTAACGCAGACGCATATCGAAAGACGAACTGAACATTACAAAAACACCCCTATAGCTATTAGTGTGTGATACAGCAGATCTGGCTCCAGCTTATTTAAGCTGCCGCGCCGTATTCCTGCCTTTTCAAGCTGTGTGTGTGTCTGTGTGTCAAACAGTGTTGTAAAAATGCTTTATGGCATCTCGTGAAACATTGACCTTTACAGAAAACCACTGATGTGTTCAAAACAACATGATCTATGTGCACATGTGTGTGCAGGGACATGTGTGTGTTTGTGTGTGTGCCCATTACAGCCCACGCACACAGCCATGTCTGTATGTGGTTGTGTGTGTGTGCACGATGACGCGCGTGAGTGACACGACACTCTGCCAGTTACATTCTCTCCCACCAACCATCATTAAGTCTGATGCACAGCCAAATGTTGTTATGTATGGTCGACTGCATGATTTACTGTTACAGACATAATGGAGTGGCTACAGAAATGAACTTGCTGAGTGTTTGATGTACTGGTCTTTGCTGGAGGGAGAGATGTGATGACTGTGGCCACGATGGCAATGATTATTGTGATGATGAAATTTCTCTCCTCACTTATGGATGCAAGTGAAATTTCTGGAGGAGGTGAAGAAAGGACAAAAAAGGAGGAGTCGACAAAGAAAACCATTTCACGAAGAGGAAACGGAGAGGAGGGAAGGAAGGAGAGCAATTACAGGCTGCGGCTGAAGCAAACTTTGATGTTTTGACAGGCAGCCACTGCTGGAGGGAGACAGTGTTGATGATGATAATGAATGGTGATGACACTGATGATGGAGAAGTTCACAAAGTCTTTAAAGTCTTTTAGGACCAAAGATCTGTGGAGCCACAGGGTGTCAAAGTAGGTCAGCCATGCGCCCGGCCCGGGTGTGCCGCTCAGAAGCTGACTCGGTGCCCTTATATTCATGAAGGGATGTAACGGAAAAGAAAATTGTATTTGGAAACTCACCTTAGTTACACCGTTCAATAAGAATGGATGAAATAAAATCAGATGATTTCTAAGGATAATAGAGGATGGGAGGGGAAGAAGGGTGTCAGATAAACAAAGATAGGCTGGAATTTATTGCCGAGTGCTGATTAGAGATCAGTAATGTTCTACTCTATTAGGGCAAGACCAATTCCACTGCTCATGTGGGGGTTGTGTATCTATATATTGTGATGTAATCCAGAACAACTAGTCATTAAGTCTGGCTTATATAGCATATATATTTCTTAATAGAAATCTTTACATTTCTTACTCTACAAAACAAAGCGACCAATGAATGAAATGCCAGTGATGGAATCAAATGATTGTCCCCAAAAAGCGTCAACAAACTATACACACATGCCATATGAACTTTTTGTAAATCACTTTCATTTCTGGTTTTCATTACTTGAACTACAAGACGGTGGTAAATGGCAACAAAGGACTCAGAGCTCAGATGGTAAGGACAAAATAGGAGTGTATTAAGACTCTCAAACATACACAGATCAACTCCCAAGATGTCTCAAACGCAGTCAGACTTTGCCCCCTAGTGGCAGACAGTTTTAACTACCATCTTCTGTAAATAATTCTGGGTTCACCTCGACTTACTGAAACAAGTGCAAACAGAGAATTCGGACCTCGGCCAACGGTAGCCATGGACACAGGGAAATGACACATATTCAACACCCAGATCAACTGCCTTTATTCATTCAGTTAGTTAGTTTTGTGATCACATGATTTTTCTTTCATAATTAGAAAGAACAGATGATAAGACAATTTATTGAAAAATTTTAATATTCTATTGAAACAAATATTTTGATCCGGATCACCACCAAAATTTAATAAGTGGTTCCTTTGATCAAAATGCACATGTGTACCAATTTCTATGAAGATCCGCTCATTAATTTTCGAGATATCGTGTTAACAGACATACAAACAGACAAATAAAAGTGGATGATTTCATAACCTCCTTGTCAGAGAATAAAAGAAACAAGAGCAATAAGAGATTTCTGATGTCCGCCAAAGTTTGACCTGGACTCCCCAAACGCACACAAAAAAAAGTTTGCGGATCACCTCCAATATTCAATGGGATCTTCCATTGCTTAATATCTATCTGTGGTGAAGATTTCGACAAAATCTAGGCAATAGTTTTGACGTAATCTTGCTAACAGACATGCAGACAACTATTTTGTCCTTGGCTGGCGTAAAAACATCCAAATGAGCAAACCAGAAATATGAGGGACAACACACTCCATTTTATTGAATGTGGCAATCAGACTGTACATACTTGAAATGGAGTAGAAAGAGTTTATCTTTTTTTTTTTTTTTTTTTTTATACTAACCCGAACAAAAATGGCAACATAAATTGCATTTTACTTAATGCAAGTTAACAGCAACTTTAACACTTAACTTATAAAACTCTAACTGGACAAATCTCATCTTTACTGGCTCAATAGCATTTACTTAATGTTAATAATGGAGTCACTCCAGAAACACTGTAGTGTGTGAACAAATTGCAATAGTGCAAGATTAATGCAAGTCCTAAATGACCGTTCTGCTGATTATTCTTGCATTTATTCCAAATCAAAGCAAAACAATACAAATTGCAACTTTGGCCTCACATCTGATAAATTGCCCTTGTAAAGGCCCAAATCCATCTAACCTCTAATATAGCTTAAAGAAAGAAAGAATGAAAGAAAAAAGAAACAACCCGATTGCTTCCTCCCTCATGGGAACTTCATCCCAGCTTACAGTGTTCGATTTGTTTTCAACCATATCTTTGAGAACAGTTTCACCAAACCCATACCAGCAATTTTTTATTTATTTATTTTTTAATTCTTGGACATTTTGCTCTAAAACATGAGTCATGTTCTCTTTGCACCAGCAGAATGGAAACGTCCCACAGCAGGGCTGAAGCCACGGTCTCCACAAAATCTTGCTCCAACTCATCTGAACTTCAACACCGTGTGTCGCTGCGCTGGTGTGTGAATGAGTGTCATCCGATGTCTGTCTGCTTGTGAAGGTGCTCTCGTGTCTGGCCACCGCTTTGGCGGTCTGTTCGAGAATCTCTGCATATCGCGGTTCAGTCTCTGGGCTCAGAGGTCGGGACTCCGAGGGGTCGTGAAATAGGTCAAACAGCAGTGGTGGGTTGTGGCGTGTCACGTGTTCTCCATGACACATGCAGACCTTTGTGTCGTAACATCCAACGGCCCCCGGGGGTGAGAAGTTGGGAGTGAAAAAGTGTATCTTAAAGATGGAGTCACCTGTAGGATGACATGTCGGTGAAAGCATGTTCATGCTATATAAAGCCAAGAAAACTGGCGGTGTTATGAACAAGTTACGTTTAAGAAGTAGTCAGAGCTGTATTCAAATTGCAATTCCAAGGAAACCTAATTGTGTTTTTGTTCAAACTGCTTGAGCTGAAAAAAGTATTAGTCCATCAATTTAAACATGACTTTGGTTTTTAGTTCAGAAACTAATCAAAACCTTTCTGAATCCTGACCTGAAGCATTTGGAGGGTATTGCGATCAACAGTCTGACAGTTATCAAATCTAAAGACTCGTATTGTTCATAGAGAAGATATGATGGTATATCGAAGTGTTTGCTGTTGCACTCGGCACACTGTTTGGCTTAGAGGAAAATCATACAAAGACTCATGACCGATGTGGAAAACAACATGATTTTGAAGGACTCACTTTTTTTTTAGGTCATTATATACAATCAATAAATAATTGCATTTCTTTTCATATGACTTGGAAAAGCATTAATCCATACACACAGCATGTAAGATTTCAAACTGTAGCACATGTTTATCTCAAAAGATGTTGCTTCAAACTGTCGAGAATTTCAAATGTATGCGTTTGTATGACCAACTACTAACTTTGCGTGTCTGTATGTAAACTTACTTCCAGGTGGATGCCAACGTACTGCATTCAGGTAGATGCCACAGTAGTGAAACATGAATTCATGGTCTGATCGCCCAACTTTCCCCTCCAAAAGCGGCATGAGGTTATGGCCGTCGAGCAGTCTGAGTGAGCAAGGAGAGAGGTTGTAAATAGTTATCACCTGCATCTTATATAAAATTATACAAGATATAAGAAATCTTTGCATCATGTCTAATCAAATTGCTGTTTTTTTCCTGAAAAGGAGAGTGATTTCAGAGGCAACTGATCAAGTTAAGAGTAACCAGCTTGTGGTGGCTCATTTCTGTTTTGTAACTATTCATAATTTCAACTTTTGCAAACATTTACCAGGAAAAAAAAAAAAAACCTGGGAAAAGAAAATGACCTTTTTATTAATGTAACTGCAAACAGCATAATAGAAACACTCCACACCTGTCAGGGTCTGTATCCTCAGCTAAATATTTCAAAGTGGGGTACAGATCCATGAGGCTGGTCGGTTCATCCACAACTCTTCCTGCTGCCAGTCTGCCCGGCCAACGGAAAATCCCCGGTACCCTGATCCCTCCTTCCCAGCCCCCCATCGCCTTTCCACCTAAAGGGACGACAACGGGAAACAGGACAACGCTTAATTCAGTATAAAAAAAAAAGGTTTTGAAGTAAATGAAAAATAGACGACCATCAAAAGACTGGAGTTCAGTATCTATCAGTGAAATAATGTCAAACATGGTTGACCCTTGTAGATACTGTTCCAGCCTCCTTTCTGTCCAGTGGTCAGATCAGAGTCCTCCAGGTGTCCACCGTGGTCTGATGCGAAGTACATCAGAGTATTGCTGGCTAGTCCAAGGGAGTCCACTGTCTCTGTTATTTCACCTATAAATCGGACAGCCAGTTAGATATTGAGATTTGACTTGAATCCGTAAAAGAGAACCAACTATCCTGCATCACTCTAAAAGTATTGCTCTGGGTTATTCACCGATAAGAACCGTTTGATGTTTCACGCTTCATCGGGAAATATTGCCACAAAAGATCCTCAACTTACCGATCATCCAGTCCATCTCCTCGAGATTGTCACCATAGGGACCGTGGCGACTTTTACCAGCAAAGGCAGGAGTTTTGAACAGCGGAATGTGAACGTGAACCAACGAGAAAAAGAGAAGGAAGGGACGATCGGCATTCCTGAGACAGGAAGAACTTTTGTTAAAATACATCCGTAATAAATTGTGCAATGAAACGCACTGTGCCTTTATGTGGCAAAATAATTTGCTAGATATTAAAATTAATTATTGAACTGAAGAAGGATATGGATTTCATTGATTTAATGGAGGATTTGTTAAATACAATACACATAATGACGTTAAAAATTTGGAAAGGACAAAAAAAATCATGACCGGAACCATGTTAAATGTGAAACTTTCTGTGTCTGGGTCATAGCGGCAGCAATACGACGTGCATCTACTAAGCTGGGAGTTATCAAACAGTATCTGTCAAACTTTTATGGCCTTTGTAGAAATGTGTGTATTTGACCTGTGTGTCTTGATGAGGTTGATGCTATGAACTCTTCTCCTTATGCAAATTACCTCAGTGAAGAACAAGTTCAGTCCTAAATCTATATGTTTGAAGATCATTTTGTTGCAACTAAAACATATAAACATTGCCGTCTCCACATATGCACGACTTTAGCAACATAGTGATGGTCTGTTGTGTGTGCTGCTCCTGCTCTGTATTGCTATGCAAATAAAATTGATATTATTTTAACTTTCAACATTTACAGAAAGCTCAAGAAGGATTACATATCGTATTGATCTTGTGTTTGCAATAAACCACAACTCTACGGATCAATAGCCTTCGGCCATTTTTCTTTACTAAGAATACTTTTTTTTTTTTTTTTAACTAAACAACTCATGCATTCCTACCTCCTTATAAAATTTTGTGCTTCTCCCAGCAATCTCTGGGGCACTGTCTCCACTGTCATTGGCTGTTCAATTACTTCTTGGTTCCTCATGATGATGCAGTTCCAGATTGGCAGGAGCTTAAAGGGCACATACCACACTGCGGTTGCTAGGATGGTGAGAAAAAAAAGCGGCACCACGAGCCGTAGCCTGGCTTCAAATAGGCCACATACATGGACACACACCTAAAAATACAGACAGTCAAACATTGGGTTTAGAGATACTTTCCTCTCAGTAACAAGGCTTCTTCTGACAGATTTACACACTCATTTCAGCTCACCAATTCACAGAAATACACAAATAACACGTGAAGCTAAAGTTGGCGGATAATTGCCTTGGACTGCATCGTGATGTTCTGCAAAAACTTTATAGATTCAAACAAGTGAACCAAATCAACTTAAAGTGCATCGTAGCACTCAACTGCTACAAATTAAAAGTTTGAAAACGTTGATGTATGATTCAAATCCATTCTGATTATGTGTCAGTCCGACTGTACAACTATATTTTCCATGTGAGAAGGACTGCGTTGCTTTTAATCTTTAACACTGCTTGTTGCCTTTTTGTGAATCAGAGGCAGATCTGTGTGCAGTTTCGTGATGCTGCCACTAGATGCCAGAGCAGGCCAGAGCAGTCAGGTTCTATGGGTGAAAACGGTACATCATGTCCTCTTGAGTATATTTGCACTTACTTCTGAAAACAGGGTTATTTGGTTAAACTTAAAAGCTACTTTTCCTCGGGGAGTGCCACTATGCTTAGTTATTATTCTATATCTTGTATTTCTACCTTGCTAGAGCCAATTGTTTGTTTCAAACTTGTTTTTGTTTGCTCTGTTTGTGACACAGCTGCTTCCAATCCACCCCATCCACCCCACAGGTACCCACTATTGCCAAATTTTGCATTCGACATTGCGCTCCCCACAAAGCAAGTTTCTGGCTGGTAAGACTCAGTTTCACAATTGCAACTTCTGTTTTCACTCTTTTTCCAGCCCTTTGGCACATTTCTCAGTGATTACACATCAGTCAGTTTGCTTTGGGCAGAACGGCAAAACAAGTCTTTGTTTTCTAAAATTCTTCCTCATCATCTCATAAGACAAATGCATTCCCCCCTTTTTTGAGTTCAGAATATTTGAAAAATATGATTTTTTTAGTCTGGTGTAACTCTGTCCATGAAATAGAAACAAGGACACACTCACCAGAGTGAATCCAAAAAGCATCATCAGATTTTGGAGTGTTTCCTGGAAGTCTGCCAGCACATCACTGCCTTCCCCGGGCACGCAGTCATTGAACAGGGTAAACGGCAGACCGTAGAAGTAGCTGAAGCCATGCTGGTTCGGGTGATGACAGTGATCCCCTCTGTGCTCACAGCTCACACCCAAATGCCATTTACCTGCAGATTTACAGCGAATCAGAAACAATAAACTGAGCATAAATCAACATTTGATGTATCCACACTCCACTCTTATCTATCGAACCATCTTCAATACTGCTTTGTTCAGTGCCGGGTCGCAGTAGTACAGAAAAAGGTTGGGTACAGCAGTTCATTACAGGACAAAAGCAGAGTCAGACAACCACACACACACACACACACTCCTATTCACACCTATAAGCGATTGCACAGTGACCTATTAATGTCAAATGCAAATTTTGGGCCTGTGATTGGAGTACCCTAACAAAACCCTTGCATGAAGTCCACCCTAAAAGCCAAACTCGGACCCGACGTTCTCACTGGATCACCAAGCAGCCCACATTCTTCTCTGTAATCGTGGGCACATTTATCCTGTCGTTGAATCACTTTCACAAAGCAGTGCCAGCCGTATGCAGAACCATATGGTTTACGTGCTGCCAATGCTTGTAAAAGTGTGAAACTGTTGATGGCAAATTGCCTCCTTATGCACAACAAGGTTTTCTTATTACTCTCAACCACACAGACAAGTAAGAAACAAGGAGACGTCGACCACGGATTGATCTACGGTGAAAATTCTACATATTACATTCTGTAAACATTGAGTGTGTCAGTCTGAACTATTTGCCCAACTTCAAGTCTTACATGATGGCAGATACACTGGAGAATCACATTGTTCTTTTCTCCAAGTGGCCTGAATACAGTTTTGGAGAAAATTCCAGAAGCAGGATCAAAAAAATAAATGCCCACAACATGTTCTCTCACCCACTAGGCCGGTGGTATATCCTTGCTGCTGTAGCCTTTTAGCAAAGGTGGTCTCGTCGGGTGGAAGCCCCCCAGAACCTCCAAGAAACAGCAGCACCTGGACGCGCCCTGTGCTCGTCATCCCTTGGTAACAGACATACAAATATGCAAGAAATAAATGACCAAACACAGTATGTCTGACGAACTCAAACACCAGATTGAAGCCATGATTACTTGTTACTGGCTAAATAAAAGTAAAAATATTCGTTACCTGAACGAACTGCGTAGCGGCCCGTTACAAAAGCAGTTCTGCTCGGCGTGCACAGAGGAGCAGCTGCAATATGTTGAGTCAGCTTCACCCCTTCAGAGGCCAGCCTGTCTATGTTAGGGGTCCTGCAAACAGTAAAAAAAAAAAAACATATCGGAGACAATTAAAGGTTTTAAAAAAAAAAAACCAATGGAAGCTGATATAATGAACTGTTAAGCCACCACATGCAGCTCATCAGACAACTCAGCGCCCTGCAGAGGCAGGTAATGTCCTCTACTTTGTATTGATTTGTAGCAGCAGCCCTCCTCTGAGGAGGCAAATGGGCTCAAACCGTACCAGCAAACGTTCCCCTGCAGCATAATAAAGCCGCGAGTTATTCTCACCATTATGATAAGGCCTGCATGGCTCTGTTTGTGTATTACAAACGTACTTCTTTTAAAGAATGTATTGCGAGAATACTCAGCCCACATTATCACCGTTTCCAACATGGCTCATGTGCCTTTTTGTAACAATCTGCAACACTGTTACAATATCTCACCAAATTGTTGATTTCACATGTGGAATGACCCTACGTCACAGCGTCACACCGTTGTAGTGAGATAAACAGACATACGACACAGCGAAGGATTTTCTTTTCTTTATCTCTAGTGGGAAAAAAAAACTGAGCTGTGAGACTGAGTTTATCAAAACATGCAGAATAAATGCTACAGAAATCATGTAGAATAACAAACAAGCTTTTGCCTCAAACTCAGATTGCAGTTTTAAAAAACAACATGGGATGCATTAAAATTGTGACATTTGTCACAATATAAATCTTTTTCTTTAGACTAAAAGCAGGCTTTTATTTTCTGAGTTTTTATTATACATAGGTGAGGTGTTTCTTCAAGTTCAGCTATATTGAGATCAAACTGGGCTGTACGTGGCTCCTCAACCAAAACTTGGTTTAACAGGGGTTGCTGTCTGTCACACTGACTGCAAGCTGAGCTGAGCTGAGCTGAGCTGAGCTGTGATTAATAAATCTATATTTGAAAGACACTTGAATATAGAATGTGATTTGGACTTGCACACAGCACTCACCCAGTTTCTTCTTAAATTTTTACATGTCCTGCGGGCACATAAATGACTGACAAACAGATGTCAAATGTCCAATGTTCATTTACAAGCTGGATCAAATAGTACAAGGAAGGATAGCATGACTTTGACCAATGACCACAGGCAGGACTCACCTGATGGTATCATTACCATAGCAGCCTATGTCACCGATGCCCAAGTCGTCCACCATCATAAGGACAATGTTGGGCTTCCTGTGGATCTCCTCTCCTGTAACGAAGCTTTCTGCTGCCAAATGCAGCCAGAAGAGAAGCTGTACTACCAGGACAAACCTATGACAGATTTAAAAAAAAAAAAAAACAATTTATGAGTGACTCAATTGGAAGATAAGATAGTTGCTCATTTTAACAATCATTTTAATCATAATAAACAATTAATTAGAGTGCAGACGAATTTTGGTTGCAGTCTAATCAAAAATGAATGCAATTATTGTAATAATCCATGCTTAAGCCTTGAGCAAGTTAGGGTTAGGGTTATCCAAATGTCTTCTTGTTTGGGCCAAGATTTCAAAGGCGCCCATTATAGAATTTGAGCACCGGAGATGTACACATTTAGAGAGGAAAAGCAGGCTTGGACAGAAACACTGTGTCTATCATATACAAGCCTTCTTGACAGGCATATTTAGGGTATCATTTTTGCAAATAATAGAAAGAACCAAGAACATGTAAGAAGCTCTCCGGTTTGTGCAACAATAACATCTGGCACGACTATGAATAATGTGAGTTTGCAGTCAGAATCGTTCTCACACGGAGCTGCAAACAGCGTGTCACAAACGTGGACTCTTTTCTTAACTAGTGTAGTTTGATCTCTCCCGTCACGTATTATTGCAGCCAAAGGATGCACGTCGACTTCACACAGTAATAACCTTTGCCTTGGTAACTCACCTCATTTTGTAACACTTATTCAAACAAACTCAAGTCTTCCTTATTGATTTTCGGACGCTCCTCCCTCTGACCCATTACCGTCCTCTCTGGACTATGAGCGCACCTCAATATTTACCGAGATGTGTAAAGTAGCGGCGACACCGGAGATCAGTCGCGACAAAGCTGTGTGATTTAACTGCATCAGCATCGATATGTTTTCAGTCCTGGTCCTGGCCTGAGTAATCCTGCTTTGTGAGGACAAGATGTTTCCCTGCTCCTACACTTCTGACGCAAATGACTGAGGTGTTGTCACATCTTTGCAGGAATCCATGACACCTCATTTATTTATATAATTGCATTGCGTTGAAGCAAAGAAACATCATCAGCATAAAGGGCAGGTTGGGCAGAATAAATCAAAAATAAATATAAATAAAAATATCAAATATCACATTGAGAAAAGTAGTTGACATGAAGTGAATTCACATCAGCTCTGGGAGTTTTATGAGTCTGTTTATCCTGCACCTATAGGTGAGTTTTATTGTACCAGTTATGAAACATCACTAACTTGAATAGCTTGTTTAATTGTTAGCCAGAGTCAAGTAACTGAAGGTACACAAAAGCATTGGGTTTAATCAAATGGATAATCCTTGGCGTGGGTGTTACAGCTGGCAAAATACAGAATGAATGATCACATGCACAGGTTTCAGGTGTGTTTGTTTGGCCTCATGAAAGTCCTGATGACTATCTTTATGGACCTGTCACCATCAATCATTTGGAAATGATGACTCTTGAACTTGCCCTATATGAGTTTCTTCCTATGAATACCTGACATATCAAGCATTTCAAGTTGTGTCTCATGGTGACTGTTTTGTTTTAGCTTTGTTTTTTTGGTATTTACAAGTGCTTGAAGCACTGCAAAAGCCACAAAACAGGAAACATGTTTCAAACCATCCAGCTTAACCTTCAATGGAGAGCAATTGAAGAAAAAAAAAAGCTTGTATAGGAAACTATACTTTTGGAAACTAATATGGCACTAAACAGATAAAAGAAAACACACAAACTTACACAATCAACTCCCACGAAAACATTTTTATTGACTCCTCAAACATTATTTACACAACTCCAGAAGAACACAAGTGCCAGATGACAAAAATGAACAGGACAGTTCCTACAGAAATCAAAAACACAGTACTTAAATTAACAGGAAAGGTCTTGCACTCGTCTAAATCAAAAATGAATTGTCTAAATATGTTTGATAAATCAAGATGTATACAGGTACAGGATAGGAAAGTGCTTCTCCCTTTCAGAGTGTCAGATACAAAACATCTCTGCTGGCTTGGCGGTTTCTGTCAGATGATTCCGTCGTTCTTGGTTATCCTCTCAGGATTATTCAAGAGGGTATTAAGGTATAAGGCAGGACTGGATGGGCTATGATGGATGCCCTAGCATTATCGGGGAAGTGCACTTTGGGGCCCAATAAGTCTACAATTCTCAAGGTTTACATTCTGGTTTGGATGCTCTGCTCCAATAGTTTGTGTTTACAAGGAATCTGACTGCATGGGACAATATTCAGTGTGAACCATGACGCCAACAACACAAGCTGGCTGTGCTCCATTTCACAGGGTTTTCATTTACTTGTGGTTCCTTTTACATCAAATCAGTCCCAGCAGGTTTTCTGACTGTGCGCCGCAGGACATCAGAGTGCTTTTGTTGATTCCCACTGCACTTACACGAGCGTACAAAGGGGCGTGGGTACTGCATTCAAAGGAGGATTTTCAGTTTTGAAGGCATCAGTGGCTACTTCTGAAAGCTTGTACTTTTTACTTCGTGGGTATTTTGTGCATTGTCACTCCATGCCAGACACACAATCCCCGTGATTCAGTATCTCAAGAGAAAGTCATCTATCGTCAATCACAGATTACCGGATAAGAAGGCATTTTCCAGCAGAGTTTTGACCCTGTGTCCAGCCCACAGTTTGTAGTGTAGAATCAATCCATATGTGACATCACAGACTATTCATATATCTCAGCTTGAGGCTAGGCTGTTCGCAACAGTCTCTGTCCTGTATTGCAGCTATATGGTGCTTTACAAGTAACACAATTTACATGAACTGCAGCACTATGCAACCTCTATTACCATATTCAAAAGTTTAAAGGGAGCCCGGAAAGTACAAAAACTTCCAAGGCAACAAAAAGACATTCAGAAGTTTATATATTTTTGTGCTACAGTGGCAAAACAAAGCAGTAGCGCTGCTTCTGAGGCATTTCACAATAATAATCACAAAATACCACAGCAAACAAGTTGACTAAAGACTATCTGTGTCGGCTCTGAGGCACCACCGCTAAATGTAAAGGATTCATATAAAAGTCACAGGTGAATTGTTTGTGGAAATATGACTGATACAAAAAAAACCCACCGCGACAGCAACTGGCTTGCTCAAATGAAGAGACACACAATGAGGAGAGATTTACAGCTGAAATCAAGAGTTTGGAGCGCAGGATTGGTTCATTAAAAAAGTCCAACATTCATGACTGGCCCACTGTGAGCACACTGTTACATTCACATAAAATGCTTCTTTTTTTTTGTATTTGCAGTGTAAAAGTGATTTTCCACCACCAAAGCGATTGCTCATCAAATAATAAAAATTTAAAAAAACACACATTCCTCATATTCACTCTACTATATTTTAGATATTGTTTTGCTTGTTTTCACATCACAACTGCCTTCCCTGTGTGTCTGTGGATTGGTCAAGCCAGGCTGTGTCAGTGAAAGGCACTATAGAGAAGAAATTACTGCATCACAACTAGACTGACACACACTACATCAGAACAATGCCAACACGTTACTACATGACCTCTTTTGAAGTTGTCCCTGTCCGGTGACCATTCATCCATTTACAGGGTCGTGCTTGGATCAGACCTCACTTCAACTCACTGCAGCGTATTTAGAAAATACGTTATTCATTTTTGCCAAAATAATAATTAATACAATCTGGTGTGTCTTGAATCAATTCAAATGGAATCAATTTGAGCAACTTTACCGGTGAGATGAGTAAGAGATTTGATCGAAATGTATTTTGTTCCACTGACTGAGGAGAAGTTAGGTAACAGGTTTTAAAACTAAGCCCCTTAACCAGTTTAAAACAAACAAACAAACAAACAAACAAACAAACAAACAAACATGCATACAGTGACATCATTGGCCCTCTAAACACAGACTGGACCGTAAAACAGCATCCCCAGAACACTAGGATCCTAATCCTACTCTACTGTTTCTAGTCAGAATTCACAAAATACAGTGGTAGTTACTGAAGCCCCCTGTTATCCTTTTTACCTGCATTTTCATTGCAGGACATTGTGTTGAAAAGGAAAAAGAAAAAAACATGTTTCATTAATGACTGCTTGTGAGCGGACTTGTCCAAATCACACTGGTGAATCCAGGAATGGCAGAAATTGCAAGAAAGAAAATCCACTCCACTACGAGTTAAACACCGACAACATCAACATCTACAACTGCTTTATATTCACATTCAATATTTTGAGGAGAATAGTAGCCATACAAAAAAATTAAAAGTAGGAGGTATAATTAAGCCATTTTATGGTTACATTTATTTGAGATTTTATCTCACCAATGGCCATTCTGGGAAAAAAAACAATGTTGGTTTTGGTTGAAAAAAGTTTGATGGTTTGATTTTATAAATCCCTATGTTGAAACAATCATAAAACCCCTACAGTTCACATATATTTACTTGATCTGTGTGTAACCCCCCCCCCCCCCCCCCCCCCCCCCCCACACACACACACACACACACACACACGCACACACACGCACACACACACACAAGAGAAACACAGCCCTACTCTGGGGCCTCACAGTAATTTAGCCCTACAGAAAGTAGAGACTAACAGTGAGATTGCCACTTTGCTTGACTGTAGTTGGTCCAGGCAGTCAGATGATCATTGCTGGTCTAGGAGGAGTTCAACAAGTTGCTGAGGACTGGTGGGAAAAAAAAAAAAAAAAAAACAGTCCAGAGGTTTAAACACAAACACACAGGATGTGAAAAATGGTATAAAGTATACATTGTGCGTGTGTGTGTGGGTGTGTGTGTGTGTGTGTGTGTGTGTGTGTGTGTGTGTGTGTGTGTGTGTGTGTGTGTGTGTGTGTGTGTGTGTGTGTGTGTGTGTGTGTGTGTCTCATACCCTGGGGATCTGACTGGGCCTCTGCTGCGTCGGCTTTGTGTGCAGCCTCAGGATCCGCTTCTAATCACACAGATAGACATGGTCAGAAAAACCAGAAAAAGATAAATTAAAGCGGACAGTGCAGCACATTGCCCGGTTCAATTTTTCCAGCAGTTAACAAAACAAATCCTTTTACTGCTAATTAGTATAAATCACTCTGTGGTGTCTCCTCTGGCAAAAAGAAGGGGAGGTGGGGGCTTTGTCCCTCTTCTATAATTGTGAAACCTCAGAGCTCCATTGGCTATAAATTAGGTGCCCAGAGGAGTTCGCAGACTATTAATATTTCTCAGCACTAATTGCCTATTATCACCACCACAAAATGTGTATATATTATTTGTAAACAGAGAAGCTGTACATGTTGGTGATGTTACCACCTTACTCCAACTTTATTTGCAAGCAAGATAGTTTTTTTGTTTTTTTAAACCAAGCAATTATCTAATGAAACGTATTGAGTTACAATCAGAATGAGAACAGTTGACTCTGAGGCAGCAATAGGACGTTCAGCCGAAGCTGAACGTCCTATTGTTCATGTTGACTGTAAATGAAAACTTTGCTGAAGTGGCATTTTCGGGATGCAGGATGTGTGTGAGTTGACATGTAATCAAAAAACACATCCGCCGACGTAAAGCTGAGTCTGTTCTCAGACAAACGGTAACTGATGACCTTCAAGACCTGAATTTTTTTTTGGGACTATGATATCAATACATGCACTTAGAACTGGTTAGACGAAAGAGCTTAATTAAAGACTGAAAGTAAAACCAGGTACTTAATGCATTCGTTTTCTTTAAGTAATACCTTGAAGGCTGAAGTCTGGTGGGGACTGACACTCATTTTTATCGAGACAGACAAGCCCAAAACTTTTGCTAATGTTGGAATCAAATCACTGAGAAATATGGGTTGAAGCTTATGCATTATTAAAAACTAGTCTCTCAAGGAACTCCCTGTGCTTTTCTGTAGTCCAATCAAATAGCAAGCAAATATCAGCAATTCCTCTCGCTGGAGTGTTATTTTGACTTTCATTTCACTTAATATTATTAATAGAAAAGATAACATCTATAACACTGCAGTAGAAATGATTACCCTGTCTGTTTTTGAAGCACAGTTTCTTCTTCTGGTAGGCGACGTATCCGCTGACTGCACCCACAGCAGACAAAACAACTGCAGACAGGATTCCTGCTAAAGAGCCAGAATTTCCCTCTGTATAGAAGAGAATGAAAGTGGATCAGCACAAATAGATACACAGTCAGCTCCAGTGATATCACATTAAAACTTCATTGGATCTTTTATAGCATTAATGCAACCGATGATCTTCTGTCGGCACTGAGCGTGCGGGTGTAGCCGGAATAATGAAACTCATTGAGAAGCCGTGTGTGTGGATGAATGCGTGACAGAAAAAAAAGACAGACAGTGGCTCAGAGCAAGAGAGAGAGAGAGAAAGAGAGAGAGATGCATCATCTCATTCCAGCATTTTCTGCTCTGTTTCCATTCATCCAGCCTGTGACTTAGACTTTGGAAAGCATTCACTGCACCTGTAACCTCGTTACTATGACAACACCAATTTGTTCAGTATCCATGCAGTGTGTGAGCACGCAAGCAAGTAAAGGCACCGGTGCAAGTTCAACACTGTTTGTAGGGAAATGTAGTTAAACGCTTTTCCCCAACATGATCACCCATTTGCTTTGTCAAAAAAAGGTCTAATTAACCTGCACATCCCCTACATTAATATTTCTAAAACAATGATTATTCATACCAAACTACCACAAACAGGACACATGTTTTCACCAAGATTGCAATATAAAAGGTTATTTTTTGTTGGCTTTAGTCAATAGTGAGTAATACTTGCAAGATTTGTTAACATGACAAGAAAGATAAGATTCAGGGAAAAGGTGACGGGAGTATAAAAGACTGTGGCAGGAACTTACTAAAAAGAAAGAACTATAAAGCACTGTAAGTACTATTAGCGTTATGACGTTGGATCAGGTGAGCTAAAACAAGGAAGTAGGGTGAGTCACTGAAGTGAGATGAATTAAAAAGCATGAGTCAGAGAAATTCTAAGAAAATAAAAGAAAGCGCCTGTGTTGAGTCACTGAATGCGTGGGGTTGTGTGAGCAGGAAATAGACAGGCATGAGCATGCATGTGCACAAATGCAAATTTCACAGCAGGTGATTTGTCATACCTAAAAAGATGTGCAAATATGAAATTCAATAACTGAACAGTTATCATGCAATTTCTATTTCTTCATGCAACACCTGTTTTTTCCGCACAAATGTAAATATATAAATATTTTACATACAAGTCTTTTTTGTTATTGCCCTTTCCATATTTCAAGTCTAGTGACAGAAGCCTTTCAGTAATTTACTTCGCTTCAGTTTTGCCTGCAGTCATTCGTGAAACTATGAAATGAGACTCACTTGAGTTCAAAAGAACGTTTTTCCTTTTAAAAGCACATACCTGCCCCGGCCTCAGAAAAGAAGAAAAACATTGGGAGAATGTTTTTATTGCATGTTTGTTTGGTGCAATCAGAGGTGGCAGAAGTATTTACATGCCTTACTGAAGTGTGGAAAAGTGGAAATACAAGCTACTTTACTCCAGTGAAAGTAAAAGAGTCAAAGTTCATATGGTGCCTCTTTTAAACCATCTTGAAATATTTTAGGTGGTGTTGAGAACATGCACACATACTGTACATATTGTAATACATTGTTTCTGTGGCAGAATAGCTACACAGATGATGATGTTTTGAGTCAGAAACTTTATTTCAAAATAGTAATAACTGGACTTTATGTAAATCACGATGAATTCCATTCAGAAATGTAACTGTTTTTGAACTTCAACAAGTATTGATGTAACTTATCTTAAATGAAATGCTGTTATCGTAACTCCGGATCTTCTTTAAAGAGGCTAAAACGAGTCAGCATGGCCCAGGGCAGCTGTGGCTACAATGTAGCTTACTACCACCGGTGGGACTGGTGTGAATGAATAATAGTTTCTGTATGCACTTTGAGTCAGCATGAAAAAAAGCGCTATATAAATCCAAGATATTATTATTATTATTATTATTATTATTATTATTATTATTATTATCAAGTAATGGGCCAATTTGAAGAACGTAAGTAGAACAAAGAAACTGTTTGTTTAAGGAGTGTAAATAAAAAGGAGTCATGGCAAAAGTCCTGGTACTTGAAAAACCTACTCAAGTACAAAAACGTGGTTACTTGGTTCCTCTGATTACAGAAAATGTATGGGTGATGTTTGTATTGATATGTTGAAATGGGAATAAAAGACAGCTGAATTACCTTTGGGTTGAGAATTGTCTGCTATTGAGAAAAGGAAAAAAAACAGTTACAATTAAAGTCCCACACGTCACAAAAACAAACGGTGAGTGCGGTTACCAATGACGTCTGATTTGCATATGAGCAGCACTGAAGTCACACACAGTAAATGCTAGGATTTACTTTAACAGCCACGGAAAAATAAAAAACGGAATTCGCTTCCATCTGTTTCCCAGATTGATATTCAGGAACAGATGTTACTTCCCACTGAATTCACAGTCAACTCATTTTAAGGAGGAACTGTTCAAAAAAATAGGGAAGAAGCCTTTCCCGCTCCTTGTATCCTGTTTGCCTTGTCAGAGGCACGCCAGCAATATCCTGCGTGTTTCACCAACTGTCAGCCACATCTCTCCTGGTATTGCGCCCATATGCACCCAGTGTGATATTATTATTATATAGTCTCTTTGGCGCACTTTGGCCATACTATGTTTAAAAAAATATATAAATAAATTCTTACCACTGCCCGAGGCGCCAGCAGCAACTCCTGGAAGGAGACAGAATGTGAGAAATGTCATTTTTAGAGAAAAATGAAGAGAAGGGACATTGTTTTAATGTGCTAATGATGCATGTAAACCATTGTGACAGCATGGCAGAGGAGAAGAAAGGAAAGGCGAGATTATTCTCTTTGTAGTAGCTTTACACCTCAGGGGCATTAAGGCTTCTAGAGTTTCTGTCCAAACCGGTCTCGAAACATGCACACACGCACACGTTTACACGCTGCTTTCACTCATTCACATACTTCTGAAGCTCGTATTCTGAACACCTCAAGTGTCCAAACCCGAATCTAAATTCAACCTCAAAACCATAAATATATGTAAATATTGCATTTTGGTGGACACACGGTGGATTGAACCCATAGAGAGCTTTGAAGTTTTGAAGCCTGCAAAGAAAGTAAAACAACGGGGGCGCTCACGCACGCAAGCACATATCTCAGCATGAAGCGTCTCCACTGTGTGCTCAGTGAGATGCTTTTATAACATCAGAGTGATAAAATATCTGGACGAAAGACAAGCACTCTATGCCGCCGTCTTTCTCAGGGCTTTCATTTGATCCACATTCAAACAACCCCGTTATCTCTCGACCTGTCTGTATACGTCTGTGACATCATGGCTGCCCTCTACCTGCTTCGGCTTGATAAAGCCGCTAATAGCAGAGGGTTGAGGAAAAGTACTTTGCACTAGAATATAATGATTATAGCGCTCCAGATGACTCAGCTTTCAGGCAGGGAATAAAGGCTAAAACAGTGGGAGAAGCTGCCTCAGGAAAATCTCTTGTTCCAGCATTTCTGTCAAATTGCCTTGTGGCAAAAGATTAAAGTTGCGTAAAACGATTCAATTCAGTTTCTTGTCATGGGAGCTTGGTGAATGAGAACAGCATTCTTGCAGAACAAAGACACCAGAAAAGAAGTCTCAAAACACTGTTAGTAGGGCAGATTTTTAGCTGTCAGGTCCTACAAACTACATGGTGAAGGGGACACCTTTGCACTTTTCAAGTCAAACCATTGTGAGAACATGAAGTATGGAAAGATGGCCACCGCATTGACGGCATGGTTTGTGTAATAAGAGTCAATGAGGATTACAACAGAGAGGGAACCAACGTGGTTGTAGAAGGACTTTAAAGCACAAATCTCAATGGGTTCAGTGAGCTGCTCTGCTCAATGAGACAAAAGGAATGCAAATATAATCCCCTCAAAAGGTTGGTGATTGGTTTAACCGAGTGATGTGCTGAAATGTGCATACTTATTAGGATTCCAATTTTGAAACTTACAAAGAAATTTGATAATAAACACACTGAATAACCTCCATTTTCTATGCGTGATTGTAGCCCATCATGATGGTTGGAAACACTGACAGTTTTAATTTAAAATAAAGGCCCAAATATTTAGTCTTCCATGTTAGCTGAAGCGTGGTGAAAGTGTCATCTCTGCGAGTGGAGCTAATGGTAATCCTAAAGAGTATCTGTCACAACAAGGCTAATCTCATCAGACTGAACAGTTTCAAAAAGACTTACATTCTATGCTTAAGTGTAAATAAAGATACCTGTGCTTGAAAGAAAACTTGAATAAAGGTGAACGTAAAAGTGAGAAAGTTCAGATTCAGAAATATACTCCAGCAAAAGAAATGTTTTTTTTAAGGAGATCATGAATCGTGGAAGGGGTCACCTGCACCTAAAACTATTGTTATTACTATTGGCCACCAGCTGAATTACAGGCTGTGACACTAGTCATCAATCAACTTATATAGTTGTGAATTAGAAACAGAATATTTCAAAGAAATGTAAAAATGATTCTGTTGGATGTTTATATAAAACACAAGGAATTCAATTTAATGATCCTTTCACTGTCGCTCTGAATTCTCTATATAGGGATTTAAAATACAAGCAACTCATTTTGAAAAATGCAAGCAGAACGAAATACAGATAAAGTACTTCTGATGCAGCGTGATAAAACAAGATTTTCTATGTTTATACTGACTAGATAAGACACCAAACGTCCAAATATGGATCTCTACCAGTCTTGCTGCGTTATCGGTGACTGCAGCACGGTCGACTCTTTATACTGAGTATGAACTCACCATCTGATTCAAAACTGCGGCTCTTTCCTGGCTGTGGTGGGTCGACAACAGCAGCATCTCCATCACCGAGGGCATCTGCCAAGTCAAAACCGCCATCTGAAAAAAAAAAAAAAAAAAAAAGGAATTAAAAATCACGGGTGACAAATAAATGCCAGAAGAATTCATGTAGGAGAATTTCCCCTCCCTCGGGGAAGATCCTCCAGATGTTCAGCCAAAAGCATGCTGTGTCTCTAATACAGTATACTGCACTGTCTCAATGTTGAGCTGTTTAATGATAATATCAGTCACCCCGAGGGCAATCCGCAGCCCTGTCCCTAATGGCCCCTCGTGAATGCCCTGCAGAGATGTCCTCAATTAGGTCTCTGAAACACAACCAGCTCCATGGGTGTAACAGAGATCTTATGAGACAGTGTTGACTTAGATTAAAGGATATTATCTGTCAGTAACAATACCTCATCCTAGTCTATATCCACAGTAACAATACAATCTCCGTCTCGATATTCATTGGGGGGGGGAAAACCCAAGTGACTTATACAACATGTGTGACTCACAGTATGAAACTTGGGTGCAGGGTGGGGCCTCGTGTGATGAGGGATGTAATTTATCGCTGATGAAACCTTAAAGGCACAAGTGACCTACTCTTCTAAAAAAAACCTAGTTTTTGCCATCCATTCAAAGTATGAGAATCATATAAGCAGTATTTATGACAGACAGATAAAACAGATGTAACAGAGCCAGATTTTATGCTACCCCTCATTCTCCTGAGATGTTTTCCATCTGCAGTCCAGCTTTTTCTTTCAGCCCTCACTCTCTACTGACATTTCCATTAACCTCTCCTCAAGTCTGCACCCACATCTCTTTTCTTTAGTCGTTACACGTCTGCTCAGCTCCTCCTCTGAATGAGCTCAACTCTCATCATTTTGTCTGCGCTGTCTCGAAGTGAGACAAAGCTTTTTTCGCCAGCTGGCACATGGAGGAAATCTTCCATGGCGAGCATTTCCGACACATTGAACGTATCCTTCCGTCTCGAGATGCAAGGGGATAGGCACAACATGAAAGCACTATTTTTAAGTTTACGGAGAAAAGGATATCCGGCTGTGAAGACGGTAAAGACAAACAAGAAGAATACTGGGAAGAGGAAATATCAAAATGATATGTACATGCCATTTAAGAGGGAAGAGCAGTTTTAACATACATATCCGGAAAATGACTTAATTTTTAATGAAAATTACCAAACACATTAAATAACACATTTTGTGGACAACACTAGTGCGCCATACTGCATTTTTATGGGATTTTGAATACATCCAGCAAATAATAAATGTTGTTTAGCCATTTGATTAAGTTCTGAAGTGATTCATACTGCATCACTTTTTTTTTTTTAAACTTACACAATTTCTAGAATAGTCAGATCAAGGGTGAAACCACTCAATTCGAAAAGATTACAATGAGGGCCCCATAAGGGGTTAAGGTACAGTATATAATGAAGTATGGAAACCTATAGAGTAACACTTCATCTGTGATAACAATCTCAGTGAGGTCATCTGGGAGGCTTTCTAACATAAATCAAATCGATCCCTTCTCAGGGATTAGGATTTTTGTGATGGAGACACATCTGTACTCCATTAGCTTGATCAGACCGAAGGGAGTGGCAGGACAATGATACGTGACACCTTAGAAAAGCACAACATACACATTTTTTACAGTGACTGATGATATGTAATATTCATTGTGATTTGTGGGGTTAAAGGAGGACAGTAAAGATTCAGTATGGTCAGAACTGTCAGGTGATAAACTCCACTTGGCCTTTTATGAAAACAAAGCAGCATGAATCACAGTGTTAATCATGTTTCAGCTCGGAGACAGGCAGTGATGCACTGGATTCACTTCATGAGAAAACTATGACACAAGTGGTCAAATTATTTTTACAGGTGATCTCAAATAGAATAAATCCTCAAATCCTGTTCACAGTAAATAATCCTCTTCATGGACTGGCACCTTCACACGTTTCTCAGTGGTGATGTAAATAGTCAACATCACACTTTAGTATATGCAAATTCTGCTTTTCGGACTGATCTGGTAATGAAACATTAAACAAAACAAGTGAAGCTGCTTATGGTTTTACTTGTTTTGTATACACTTTGGATCGGTCAAGTCTATGAAAGAGCAAACACACAGGGAGCCAACCACATACAGAACACATATTATTCACTATCCAATAACTATCTGCATTAAATAGTAGGAAGGAAACTGAAAAACTAAAACAAACCTGCCTTCATCCATTGCCTTCAGCAAAACCAAGAACCGAGGTTGAATAAATGCGTACAGAAAATGGATGGAGGTCATAAAACAGCAGACTGTATATTCACATTAAAAAATATTTTTACCTTGTTTGACTTCAGGAGCAGCAGCTTCTTTGACTGCAAGAAAAGAGAAGGAAGGACAAATTATGGCACGGTGTACAGTAAACATTATTCAGTCAAGAGAGGCTGTGGTGGGCTCCTTTGTTAGCTGGATCTTTTATATCTACCTGAAAGGTGGTTATCTTCCCATATTTCTGATTTTTTATTTTTTTTTGGTTTGTTTTGTGAAATGATTGGACTCCACAAAATACAAAGTACCCTATATGTCCTAAAATTCTGCTGGTGTCCAATACCATCCTGAATAAATCAGGTGTGTAGGATGAGACAAGGGGGAAACATTTCAAACACCCAAGATAACACCCATGTTAAGGTCTCACTATTGTTATTTAATGTTCAGTCATTATAAATTATAATGAAAACACTTAATGATATCCAGATCCTTATTAAACCAATATTCTTTGAATAACTGTAGCCTGACAAGAACCAGCAACAAAGGGGAGAGCATGACAATTACAAACAAGCTTGTACAGTTTCTCCCCTTGTAAAAGACACACATGCTACAGAAGTGAGATCATCTGCAGAAAACATGTGCTCAGCTTTACAGACCACTCTTTTTTTTTTCAGTTGTAAATCTTAACCTCTGGGCAAACACCAGTTGCCACACCAGAAGGAGACTATATGAAGAGGGTTGTGTTGTTTATCCACATTTTAAATGAGGTGCAAGTAAACAGAGACAAGCATTGACACAATGCAAAACAATTCAGAGATAACACAGACGTCACTCTCTAAAAGTATTATGGAATTATTATTATGATGAAGGCCCGTAGCAAAGTCTGTAGATGATGTATGTACTTACTTATAGGGACATCAACCACATCATCTGTTTTGGCCTCGGTTTCTGCTTTTCCCTCAACTGCTGGTTCCCACGTATCTTCATTTGCAGCTGGATCAGTAGGCTCTTCCTCTTTATTTGGTTTGGAGTTATCTATTGCTGGTGGGACCTGATCATCAGCTTCACTCTAATAAAATGAAAAATATAGAAAAGGAGACAGAGAGAGAGAGAGCACACCGACTCAATTACATACTGTAGTAGCTCCTGAAAAGTATAGTGAGGTTAGGTTTTGTTGTAGACTTTCCCAAACTGCTACTGACCTCCACTTTGGGTGCATCTGATGTTGGGTGTTCGGTCCCTGGACTGCCAGGCTCCGATGCAGGAGCTGCTCAGCAAGGCAAAATTGAGAAGAGGGAAATTATTACATCACTGATTACTGTTTTCTCACACAGGTCATTCTGAAAGACCTCACCTCTCTGGCTTGCATGCTCATACCAACAAAACCATTGACTGATTCCCAATACACATGGTAAGTCGTGGATTTTCATTCTCTTATCTTTTAGCATCAACTACTCATTTGTTGAACATGTTGTAGCATTTATAAAATATTTGGCTGCTATTAAATTCAAAATGAAACATTTTTTTCCATTTGATATCTTGCATATGTGCTTTGTTCAAGTAAATAAATGATGTGGAGATCATTGCTTTGGGTTTCAATAAACATTTTACACTGATTTGAGCAATGTTTTCTGGACATGTGGAATTCATTAAATTGATAGGTATTCATCTGAAATGTGCACTCCAAATGATTTTGTTTTATTGTCTGGAGTCGAGCTGCTTTTATTCACCTGGTTCGACTTTGGTGTCTGCAGTCGAAGTCTCTGCTGCTTGGTCTCCATCAGTAGCAGCAGTAGTATCTGTATCTGTTGCTTCAGCTGCGGGAGTGTCAATCTCTTCAGCTGCAGCAGCATCTGCCTCTTCAGCTGCAGGAGTATCTGCCTCTTTAGCTACAGGTGGGTCCGACTCTTCAGCTGCAGGTGTGTCTGCTGCGTCGGCACCATCAGCAGCCTCCGGTGCCGCATCTTGTTCCGTAGGAGCAGCTGCAGGAGCACCGTCATCTGTAGGAGTGTCTGGTGCTGCATCGGCCTCAACAGGAGCCGCTGGGTCTCCTGCGTTGGCTTCAGGGGCAGCATCAGGCTCAGGATCTGCCGGTGATACTACCTGTAATGGGAACAAGATTTTTGGATGAGACCCAGGGATTGATAGAGGCTCTGAAAGCATCATGATGTAGCTGCACTTTTGAGTTCTAATCGCTTGCTTGCCATGAGGAAAAATGCCAATGTCTCCAACAAAACATCAGCCAAAATTTTGAAAACAGCTGGTATCTTTGAGGTCTTCCCCTTGTTTCACACTCATACTTATGTCAATGCCACACTTTTTACACTCAACAGTCATGACACAATAACAAATGCAGCTGTCGATGGGCTTCTGTGATACATCAGAAGTAAATTATTTCTAATATACCAGACCTCCACTGCAATATTCTAAATAGTATTTGGAGAGAAAATAAATCAAAGCGACAAACAAAATGTATGTATTTCTTACCTCTATGTCTGCCTCAGGTTCTGCGTTAGCCTCTGGAGCTGTGTCTGGTTCAGGGGCTGGTGTCGCTGGGTCTGCTGCCTCCTCTGCTGGGGCTGAGTCATCTGCACGATATTGTGTGGAGCAAGTCAGTAACAGAATAACTAATCTCAGAGTGACGTGCTCACACTGGGATCGATCAACTTCAAATATGTGTTGAAGAAAATGGCCCAATCTCTGTGTCTCGATAAATATGACACATCTGATGAAAGCCTCAAATAAGAGGGAGGCAGACATAACAAGAAAGTCAGTATCAGTGTTTCAGGAGAAGATTTTTCTGCCTTTGAACACATATTGATTACAAAGTTCCTGGAGTTTTGACTACTGACTGATATTTTGCAAACAAAAAATCCAAAAGACATATCTAACCTGAAATAAAGTTTAGTAGCAATTTGTGTAACTCTTGGTAATTAAATACTGCATGCCTTAATCCATCTGCTGTCTTGTGCAGTCATCAAAACTGTGACTGCTGCTTCAGATGTTGCAAACCCTTTGCATTCCTTATCATGACACACACCCACATATACATACAAGCGAGCCATTCGAGCCACACCCTGGTCAGATCGGTGCTTCACGGTAACGCTCAGGCCTCAACTCCACGACAGGCGCATCAATCACACTGGACCTGCCTCCACATCATACGAAGGCTCAACGTCAGAGCCGGTATTGCAACTCAGTACTAATGAGAAAATGACAAAGATGTGCTTTTTGTCATTCTGTGTATGAGATGTGCATTATGCGTGTGTGTGTGTGTGTGTGTGTGTGTGTGTGTGTGTGTGTGTGTGTGTGTGTGTGTGTGTGTGTGTGTGTGTGTGTGTGTGTGTGTGTGTGTGTGTGTGTGTGTGTGAGTGTGTGTTGTGTGTGTTTGAGGCAGTGCTGTGAGATTCCATCTTTGCCTGTGAGAAGCTGAAACAGCAAACTGTGGTCTGACTTGATTGTTCTTTGCTTGCTGATTTCAGCAGCACCCTGATGATGGTTCATCTGAGAAGTGCTTTCTTCCAAATAAATACCAACTACTGAGTGGCGCTGGCAGTCATGTGGTTGGGCCAATTGAAACTTGCTGGATCACATGAAATAAATGAAAACACACAGGTCGCAAAGACTTTTGCAAAGAAATTCAGATCCATTTTAAAAACGAACTAAAATCAGAAACTGGTCAAAGGTCTTTTGTGTTTTATGTTCTGACATAACAGTACAGCGTCTTTATTTCAGGTACAATCTGTTGTTTTCCAATGAGGGATCCCTGGACTTGCCAAGAGATTGTATCACAGTCAATGAAGCCTTGAGGGAGAGCAGCATGAACACATCTGAAGTATTTCCATCACGCCATAAATCCTCTTGCAGCAAGAAGTACTGGTGACACCCTGGCTCCCATCATGGACAGGAACACACGTACATATGGTCGGAAAACGCACATGTCAGTGCGCACAAGCATGGCTCAACACACATGAGGTGTAGAGAAACAGACATGCACACATTCATGCACAGCTGTCTGGTTAGTAATAACAGGATCCCTTTGTTTCTCTCACTCACTTTTTTTTTTCCCCCAGTGAAAGTAGCTGCACCGCCTTAAAGTCCAAGATAAACATTAATTAGTACCCTTAATGACTCAAAGAGTTATGGGTGGGTGTGGAGGGTGTCTGGTTCACTATCTTCATAAGATCCATGAAAATCTTTGGCTGGTGACGTAAAATGCACTTCAAGGTAATGAAGTGGAACTATGGTGAGATAAAAACTGATGCATCCTCCCTTTGCACAGAACACTTATCATGTAACAAACAAACAAAAAAAAAATCTGATCTCCAACAGTGCAAGAGTTCACACTGACGTCCAGTCAAACTCCTATTGTGAATTTATCAGGGCAGGATGTCTGGCAAAGTGTTTCTGTATGTTTTGATTTTCAATGGGCGCATTTTTTTCATTTAATTGTGCTCAAATACGCGTGTGTGTGTGTGTGTGTGTGTGTGTGTGTGTGTGTGTGTGTGTGTGTGTGTGTGTGTGTGTGTGTGTGTGTGTGTGGTGTGTGTGTGTGTGTGTGTGTGTGTGTGTGTGTGTGTGTGTGTGTGTGTGT
The DNA here is from genome assembly GCF_963422515.1 of Blennius ocellaris. NCBI lineage: Eukaryota > Metazoa > Chordata > Actinopteri > Blenniiformes > Blenniidae > Blennius > Blennius ocellaris. The sequence goes on along the minus strand of NC_137655.1, from coordinate 13,908,991 downwards.
GTGTGTGTGTATGAGGTTACTCTCTCTTTCTCTTGCTCCCCTATAGAACATTCTGTTCCCGTCTATCAGTTTGCCACTTCCTTATTTAACTACCTCTCCTACAAACATACCCCCAGTCACTTACAGAGACACACACATGCACACACAATGCATATGTGAGTGCACGGACATACACACACACAGACACACACACACACACACACATGCACGCACATGCACATGCATGCCTGCGAACTCGTAAAAAGTTGCCCCCTCCTCTTTGGCTCTAAACATACAGACTCATGTTCACACCCATGTGAAATTCATGTGCGCACACATGTTCGCATTCACTCTCACACTCGGACTGAGAGATGTGCTGTTTTGTGTCAGTGCAACAGTGAAATCAATCGTTGCACATCTCAAGCTATCCCTTCTTCCCTTCTGTCTTTAAAATGATCAGCCCCCCCCCCCCCCCCCCTCCTCTCTCTCCAAAACTGTTAACTCCCTCTGTTTCATTGCCACTGCTCTCCCTCGAGGCTGGTGAGTCATCTCTCTCTCTCTCTCGCTCTGACATGGCTGCACGCTATTGTAGTATGGGACTTCACCACGACAGCGGTAAACTGGGAAAGGCCCCCTCGAAAGGAAATGCTCAAGTCGAACCAGTTTACACATGTGGGAAAGTATCAAACTGTCAGATACACTCTGTACTTTCCTGGTGAAGAAAGTCTGATAGATTCAAAGATATCTTTTTCTTTTGTCTCTAATAGGCACTGTACCAACAAAAGAATAAAAAACAGCGACTTGCTGCATCCGAAGGTGAACAAATTTTGCTGCCGGCGCTTCTAATGCCATTAATTAACAGGTTATTTGTTGGGTTTATTCGAAACTCAAGCTCAAAACAAACCAGCTGAGTGTGTTGCTGTGTGGCAGCTTACTTCAGTCTCGTTATCACTGTAGGCTGTTGGAAATGAGCATCACTGCTACTGATAATGCGTATTAGAAAATAATCTGTCCATTATTCAATTAATAAAAAGTCACCTGGGTTCACAAGAGGAGAGAAATGTGATAAAATGTTAAACATTTAAATCTAGTAATCTTTCCATTCTTATCATGAGGTTACTGAGAAGTTCTGTCCATTATGTGACATTTCCATAAGCAATTTATACCAATAAGGTGATTTTTTTTCAACACAAAGATAGTTCTTTGTTACTGCATTAGTTAACTAATTAAATAATATTGCGACAGTTCAAGAAATTTCTGTTACAGACAAAGAAAACATAGTGTAAGTCTCAATGAGAAGGTTCATTCTTGTTGCCCAAGCTTGTTATGCAGCTCTGATTATATCTAACATTACCTTTGTATTAGGCGCTGAAGACAGTTTTGCAAGGCCTATAGTTACTGAGCTTTAATTATACTTTTTAAAATATGACATGAGGAGCGGTCCGTAACAAACAGGAAACATCTTTAAGTTGTACTTGGACCGCTGCCAAAGCGAAAGCTGGAAAAAGTTAAACTGGATGTTTTTCCCAAGGTATAAAGTACAGATGTTTGCAGTGCCACTCAAAATTTACCATCTTCAATCATCAACATTGTAGTTTGATACCGCTTGAAAGACTCAATTTATATTGGTGTAGCATTTGAGTCAATGTGCCTTTGTTTTATAGGAAATGTGGCTTCAGTTGTCATGAAAAGTAACGACACTTTTACACATTCGTTCCTACATCGTCATGCTGTAAAACATAAAAGACTGACAGCGAGTAGAGTAGACAACCACTTTCAGCATTTTCCATCATGTTGGTTAGCTACTATGACAACGGTCAACACAACATGAGGAGTGCACTTAAACGGCTATGTGTATCGTGTTTCACGTGCTTCGTGGACGTTTTCAAGTTGTGCTGGTGAGTGGATGCAGGTGTCATTGTCGAGAACCAAAAAAGTGACGTGAAGGATTAATTCACTTTGACATCTCATCCTACTTCTCACTCACAACCTCAAACCAAGAAAATTCAACTTCTCCCATTATCTAAATTTTAGGTGGCGACTCCAAAAAAGATTTTAAAAAAAAAAGTAATTTCGGCACAATTAGTTGCATAACAGACCCACTGGGCATTACATAAATGGGAGTCTGGGCCATGTCATCAATGCCACAATGAAAGGGAATGTTTTTCAGGCTCGCCTGGTTCCTGCCATGAGGTTGTGGGAGATTGCGTGTAGGTGACTGAATGAGTAATAATGCGTGCCCATGCATATATGTGTAACCAAAGACTTCTCTCGTAATTGTACACCAGAAGTTTGTGCATTTGCGTCAGGTGATACAACAACACCTCCCCAACACATTGTTCTTCCAGGCATGGGCCTATTGTATGTTTGTGAGACAGAAAGTGCTGTTTACCCCAATCAGGTACATCTTAAAGAGCCCCTATGGGAACAAAAGAGCATGCGTGTGTGTGTGTGTGTGTGTGTGTGTGTGTGTGTGTGTGTGTGTGTGTGTGTGTGTGTGTGTGTGTGTGTGTGTGTGTGTGTGTGTGTGTGTGTGTGTGTGTGTGTGTGTGTGTGTGTGTGTGTTTTTCACTTATCCACCAAAAGCATGATTTATATGTTGGCCGTTGCAGGTGTAAACACAGACAAGTCAGCACACACACACTGTACACACACACCTGGCCCACATCATGAAACTCTTTTCTTCTTTCACTTGCCCTTAAGACACACACATGTTCACTTGCTGGCCTTAGCGTACGCACACACACACACACACACACACACACACACACACACACACACACACACACACACACACACACACACACACACACACACACACACACACACACACACACACACACACACACACACACACACACACACACACACACACACACAGTAATGAAGCACTTTCATACTCCCACATGTCCTGTGCATTAAAGTCATACAGCACACACCCACTCATCCCCTCCTACACGCACACGCACACACACACACACACACACACTCACACACACACACACACACACACTCCCGCATATACAGATGCTGAGGGTCTTGAGGGAGAGCTGAAACTAGTTGTGTCTTAGGGTGTTGCCTACAGATGGAGCTGGATCTAGTTACTGACACTCCCTGCACTTCACCTCTTTAACTTACAGTAAATGATGTACACATATGCAGTGCATCGGGCCGAGCGTCCCCCCGTTTCTCAGCAGGACTGCAGTAGAACCACTGAGCACTCACGCAACTCAGCAACACACACTCTAAGATTCCCAGAGTCTGTGCTCACCGATATCCACTGGCTTTACAATGAAGCTACAGTTCATCAGTTGGAGAGAGAGTTGGTGGGAAGAGGCAAGAACAAAAGATTTAAGCTGAACAACATATTCCTTTTCATTTTCTCTTCGTGTGTGTGTGTGTGTGTGTGTGTGTGTGCGTGTGCGTGTGCGTGTGCGTGTGCGTGTGCGTGTGCGTGTGCGTGTGCGTGTGCGTGTGTGTGTGTGTGTGTGTGTGTGTGTGTGTGTGTGTGTGTGTGTGTGAGAGAGAAGGTGGTGCCACCATCGTGCCATGTTCACGATCATAAAAAGTCAACCGGTAGAGTGACATGATACCACATCAATCCCATGTGCAACGTTTCCACTGAACAGGTTTTCATAATGCTGATAAGCTCACCTCCTCTCTTCCTTCTATCTCTCTCTTTCTCTCTCTCTTCCTCTCCTCGTAAGCCTTGAAAATGTTTCTTTTATCTCCTTCAAAACATTTCCACTCACTTTCTCTCCATCGTCACTTTACATATCCTCCTCACTGCTTCCCATCTTTCCCTGTGAGATTTATTGTGCTTTTGAAAGATCTAAAATCATTTCATGTGCCCCGGGGGAAGGGAAGAGGCCCCTGGGCCAGCTGACGAGGGATAAGGCAAAAGAGAGAAAGACAGAGGGAAGAAAAATCAAAGTCAGGGATCAATTAGACAGATAAACAAAGGAGAAAAGAGGCATAGCATAGAAGGAAATGGGGATTTGCGCAATGGCAACGGGTCCAAACACACCCCTTCAGCCCAAAACTCAAGTCCAAAAAGATAAGGCCCCTGTTACATGACACACCTTTTTTGTTGATGATGTCTGGGTTGTGAAGGCAGAATGAGCAAATCAGAGTGAGCTTTTTTTTTTTTTTTTTTTTTATTAATTCAATCATCCAGAACAGATTTAAAAGGGGTAGATTGCAGCGAAAGGTGAAATGAATTAAAAGGAGACAGAGATTCAGACAGACAGCCTGGCAAAAGACTAATAATTGCTGAGGAGCACAGAAAGAGAGAGAGAGAGAGAGAGAGAGCGAGAGAGCGAGAGAGAGAGAGAGAGAGCTAATGGGTAGTGAAATGGAGACAGTGAGATGGCACAGACCAGACATTGAGACAGACAAAAAGATAGATAGATAGATAGATAGATAGATAGATAGATAGATAGATAGATAGATAGATAGATAGATAGATAGATAGATAGATAGATAGATGGCAGCACAGTGACGGAACAGAAAAAGACCTGCATACATTTGAAGATTGGGTGAATAAATTGGAATTACACGATTACCTTGCGCCTTGGCGCTTGTGGCCAGCAGGCTTCCTATTAGCAGAATCCACAGGTATGACATCATGGGAACACCGTGTTCTGGCTGAGAATAAAAATCGGGGCTCAGTCTGCCTTCTCTCGCCCTTGAAAAAGGACAATTAAGCGGCCGGGAGGGTTTCAGGTGGGTCTGGAGGGCGTTGCTGCGTCTGCGTGCCGGTGCGTTGTTGCGCGTCGGATCAATGTGCTCCAAGGTGCTCTGATGCTCAGCGCGCGCCGCCGCGGATCTGCGCTCCTCTTTTGTCTCGGATTGGGAGAGAGAAGGTCCAGTCTTTATTAAGGTGGGCGGGTCTCTTCCCCCGAACACAGGCAGGCTGGGTGCGATCTGCTGGGGAAGGCACCGCTCCCCACACTTAACAGAGGTTTGTCTTATTCATCTATTTATTTAGGATTTAATCATTATTTTTGTCATCACCATGCCGACAGTATCACGGTTACCTGGAATTTGCATTTCCAGTAGTTTTCCTCAATCCTTATTTGGGAGAGATCAATTATTCTGAAACTCCTGCTGAAACTTATGTTTGCCTGACGAGTCATCGGATTAAAGCAGACGCTTTGTGAGTCACACTCAGTCACAAGTTAGAATTTTTTCTATAATTTAAGTTAATTGTGCGCATTAAAAGTTCCAGCTCTGACAAGACCGGAGATCAGTCTGCTTTCAGGGTTTTAACAGTGTAAGAACACACTCCATGATCTAACTACCCATAAGCATGCATACAAATAAAATACACATTTAAAACTGTGGTGGCTTACGTTTTCTACACTACTTTCTTAACACCTAATAAGTCTGTATAGACTTGACTCATTGCGGTATTGAGTTTCTGGGGGTGGCACCGGAATTTCAGATGAATGATTTGATCTGGTTTTAATTTCTTTGAACTAATGTCAGGTTTCTATTTGACAAATCCACCCATGACTTCATGTAAACCAAGTAGGTGGATCACTTCTTCGTAAAAACGATTTCAAAACTGAGATGTTTTTACGTGGGTGAGTCGACAGGCGGCGACATTCAGTCGAGAATTAGAGGGCACACCTGTGCCCTTTTTTCTGGAGGTGGATTTCAAAATTAAATGTTGTTCAATAGTTTTGAACCAGCTTCATGGTGGTGATATGAGCTAATATTTTTGGCTTTTCAAGAAGCATATCTAAATGTTTTTAAGATTACCATTGTTAAATTTTATTGTACACATAAGCCAAAGTAGAAGGACCTTGCGTAGGATCTATTTTTTTTTTAAATAAAGATCTATTTTTACTACAAAAACACACGTAAAAGTTTTGCACATTACTCTTCATAAATCAAGATGTTCTTCTGACAGCCCATCAGTTACTCCAGTGCTTTAATATCACACTGCATTTTAAAGAAATATAGTTTGCTTCAGATTTGATTTCTATTGTCTTGCGTAACATCAGTCATGCACTTCAGAACAATTGCACACAACTGACATATCGACAAATAGCGGAAGTAACCTAATATGTCAGCGCTGTCAGCCATCACCTGAGCGTAAGAAGACACATCCATCTGATTTTCCTGCCATCACATGGCGTAAAGACATCCCTTCCATAGGGGCAAAGCTGTGTGTTAACTTGACACACCCAAATTCAACAGTCTGACCTTTAGACTTTGCTTATTTAAGTCTTTTTTTTTCTTTTCTTTTAGCAACAAACACTGACAAAATGGAATATAACCAGCAGACACAACAAAAAGACCCCATATCACTACATTTTTCATTCCTCTGCATTTTATTTGGCATATAAAAATGCAAGTAAACACTTAAAAAAAAAGTATATTAGTGTCTTAACAAAATGATTATATTTGACAGATTATAAAAACACACATGAAACTTCAATTTGACAGGATTTGCCGATCACAGCACAGCATTCCGATGTCTGATTGGTTCAGAAACATTTTGAGCAGAATTGAAACAATAGAGACAGAAAAACGAGTGCATTGCATCAGTTGTGTGAACCGTGAAGCTCCATCAAGAGTTTCCACAATTTAGTACATATTTTCTTATTTTTGACACTGACCTGAGGGCTGTTTTAAAGTCACATTGGCGAACGTCACGACACTGAAAGAGGCACATTGACAGGAAAGGCAGAGAGCAAACAAAATGAACGTCGGTGTCAAAGCGGGAAAAGCTGAGAGCAAAGAAACGCCAGGATTTGAATCGCCTTCAAAATGTACAGTTCGGATGATGGGCCATGGATGTCTCTGAGGGAATAGAAAAATGCATCCACATGGGGCGGGACATAACTGACTACAGTTTAGACATTCGTCTCCTCTGAGAGCATAAAACCAATAAAGGAGGTCAGTATTTCTCCACGTCAGCTGTTCCATAAATGCACTTATGTTCCAGTACTTTGGTCAGATTCTGGTCATTAACAATAAAGACTCACGTTCATATGATGTATGATGTATAGTAGCCAACTATGAAAATGAAAAAAGGGTAAAAAAATTAATTAAAAAATGCAGTGGCTTTATGAAGTGCATTCTTTGCACAAAACAGCTCATTTTTTATCTGAATGGGGCTTTTAAGTACTTTTCTTTTAACAACTTAATATTTTCTGAAACATTTGAGACACGTTGGAATGATGACAGTATTCAAAATTAAAGATGGTCCTGAAACTGATCATTTGAAAAAAATTACTTCCATCCAGTCTTTTATCAGTATTGTTTGTGAAGACCTTACAGTCCGTGACAAACCTGCCTGCGAGAACAATTATCTCAGAAATCTTGCAGAGCAGCAGTTTGTTTAAGTTTATTGACCCCGTGATGAAGATGTCTGCCCCGTTACGACTAAAAAACCTTCAGTAACCGCCTGCTGTATACGGGGAGGAAAAGGAATAAATATTGGCGGCAAACAATTTGCACTTGTTCCCATTGTGAAACGATCACACAGCGCGGGGGCTGTTGTGCATTGTCACATGCGAGGATGAACACTGAAGGTTTTTGTGTCGTCTGCTTGAATGGTGTTTTCATACACAGAATGTCAAGGATATGGAAATGTTAAGGCAACTGAAAACAAAAAGACAGCTCTGTATATCTACTTTTTTTCTAAGTGTTTCTGTGTGTGTGTGAGAGAGAGAGAGAGGAAGAGAGAGACAGAGAAAGGAAAAGACGGATGAGACAATTATTTTCAGTAGCTTCAATCTAGCAGAGCAAACAGGATGTAGGCAGCATAGGTGGGCTCCCATCCTTCCACCACATGGCTTTGGTAGACCAAACAGTCGATGGTCCAAGTCTTTAAAATCCTAGTGACTGTCTGGGTGCAGTGGTGCGAGCCGGTTCGGCAAGTGGCTCACATTTTGTTGAAACACTCTTTGGCGTTGGACCACACCTGGATTCCCTGGAAGAGTGGATGAACGGTGGAGAAGAGGAGTGACTTTCACAGTGTAAAAAGGACCAGATCTTATGTAAACACAAGTGTACAAACACACACACAAACTCGGGAAGCGAAACACAAAAATCCCCACCTTCTTACACATGCTGATTTGCATAATGGCATAGCTGATCAGAGCTTCGCGCAAATCTTTGTCCTTCTGCTCCTTAAAGCGTTCGATGTCATCCCACGCTGTCCGCACAAACTCTCTGATGACACAATCACATAAACACGATACTGTTGGTCACTTTGTGTGAAAGGGAAAATAAAAACTCAAGGTAGAAGAGGAACAAACTAATACAATGCAGAGCCTGGTTAGTTTCTTAATCATTTATGAGCTTTTAAAAAAAGAGACGGACTTCTTTGATTTCCAAGATTTCCACATAAACTTGCAGGTTTTGACTTGAAAACAAAGCATTTAAACTTTAAAAGGAGAGACCAGGGGACCAAGAAAAGAAAGGTTGGTCTCACTGGCACTCAGTGTTCTTCTCTTTGACCACTTCCCGTCCCTCCTGGATACTCTGCTCAAGGGCGGCCAACCTGCTCTCCCTCTGCTCCTGGCTGTCCTGGCCAAAGAGCTTACTGGTCATTCCCTTAAGGGAAAAGATCCGCACCGTCTGCATTCACACAAAAAACACACCCATATATGAACAAAACATCAATTATCTCATTCAAAATTGCTTCCATAAAGAAACATCTTAAAAGCGATGCACTTTAGAGCTTTCACTGTTTTTGTGCGGCATGTGGAGGGCCTCCACTGGGGGGCGCCAGAGAGGTGTGGGTGGGACGTAGCAGCAGGAAATACTGAGATGGTCAGGAGTGGAGGGGAGGGGGGGGGTGTTTTGCCAGCATGATTTGTTCCTTTTATTTTGTGAGGAGAAATGGGTGGAGGATAAAAGCCAAATGTTTTCAGTGAAAACACATTTTTAGAACTGGAAGTGTAAAAAGAAAATAATTAAAAAGGTAAATTACATTTAGAGCAAAACCACAGCAGTTAGGACAGTTCAAGACTACACGTGAATGTGAATATGTCTTTGCCCACAGTCCCAAAACAAGCATTTGAGGTTAATAAGTGACTCATGTTTGTCCTGTGACAGACTGCTGACCTGTTATATATATTTTTAATCCATTTATTTATTTATTCTTTCAATTACAACTGGCATTACCCGATGTCTGCTGGGATTGGCTTCAGCGCCATGTGACTCTGAATGGGATAATTAAGTGCAGAACATTAAACAGCAATTAAATGGTAAATGGATTTCACTTATAAAGCACTTCCACTGGTTCAAGCCCTCCATTGGGAACACTTTGGGCTTCAGTATGGTGCTTAAAGACACTTTGACATATAGACAGGAGGAGGAGGATAACTGAACCTGCAACCTTGTGAGAGCGAGGGAGTGAAAGAGCTCATCATTGTGTTTTACCCCAGTTTCCATCTCTTCTTTTTGTTGTTTCTTATGGGCGAGGTCCTGAACTGCCATCTCCAGCTCATACTGGATCAAGTCATGTTTCCGGCAAACCGACCTGAATTCACACACACACACACACACTGCTTGAGACTTACTGTAAAAAACATCCTGTTACATAAGAATACGTCCACGCTTCTGCCAAACAAAATCTCATGGGATGGACATATAAATGCTTATGTGCAATATTGCTATAAGGTTCATATTTGTCCAAAGGAAAATAAGAATTTATTTATCATTACAATATAATGTACTATATAGTTCCCAATAGACGCGCAGTGCGTGAGTGCAAACCACGGGGGTCTATAGGACACATGCATAGTTTTAGGCGGTGAGCCATCTGGCCGTCATTTGGACGGTCAATTTTCGAAAAAGAAGCCAGAAAAAAAAAAAAAAAAAAAAAAAAAAAAAATTATGCACAGCTTGCTCAAAGCCATCTAAAATCTATGTACTGTAGAACCTTGGAGGAGTGGACCCGATAAGAGCGGACACCCTGTACTGAGAAGACAAATGGTCATGCACAGAGAGGATTAAACTGTCAACACACGTTAATGAGCGGACAGTCTGCCACGCAGTGCCACGTTGCACCGGGACGCCTCTTAAGATTCATTATCACTTTAAACCAGGGAGTTAAACATAAGGCCCGGGGGCCAAAACTGGCCGGTAAAAGTGTCCAATCCAGCCCCACAAACCACCAAGCAAGGTGTTATTAGGATTTATAGGAGTTTTTGGTTTTGACGTTTCTCTGTATTTTGAACGTTTCGTTAAAATTGACTTCACGTTTGAGATTGTAGCCAATTTCAGTACGAACGTCTTACAAAATGATAGACCATTTCATCATGTCCACTGGGGGCACAACAAAGCAAACCTTTCATGAGTAAATTTAAAGGTTATTATGGCGACCAGTCGGTGTGCCAGTCGATGAAACTGGACTGTATGTGGTACCTGTAGTAAAACTTAATTTTGTAACACATACACACACACACAAACAAACAACTGGTCCTACAATTTACCACGTCACAATGTAGAATTTAGTAGTTCACAATGCATTAGAATGCAGCTTTTAAAGTATTCTTTTTTTTTTTTTCCATTAATTTCTTTTCCATGGGAGGCCCCCCAATTACTGAAGTCTGTTCTTTCTTCATGCTTCACATCTGTGGAACAGGGGATGTGCTCTTCTATTGGGAATTGTATGGTGTTTTGACAAATAGATATAATTGGCACATTTGGTAAGATTCTTTAATTCAAACATTATACAAGTAGATTACCTCACAGCGTCAGTGTAAAAGAGGTATTCCTTCAGTTGGTCTGCATAGTGCTCTTCCTCCTCCAAAATGTCATCAATTGAAGCGGCATACCTGGACAGGCACACAGAAAGTCACATTATAGACAAACAGTCGTTAACTGCCTCATTTCTTCAGGAGACAAGGGTCCTTTACATTAAAGGGTCCTACACTCGTACTCATGCTTTAGCATGAGTACGAGTGTAGGACTGAAGTGTCGCTTCACTAAAACGAAACTCAACCTACGTATCCATGTGGTGGCCAGCGCTCTGCAATCCATCTCCCATCTCTTTTTCTATCGCACTCCACTCACTGCAAACATAAAAATACAGGAATTAAGAACTTCCAGTCGAGAAACTCATACACTCCGTATCCGAGCAAAAACAGGATTTTCGCAGGTTAACGAACAAAACACGCCATCTCCAAAAGTGATGCAATGTATTAATACGTTTTTTTTTTTTTACTGAAGTTAAAGTGACGCAAAATACGAGGTGGCTTAATAGGATGGAAGACATGCAGCAACTACGGTTTTATTTCCCTTGTTGGCTTGTTAAAAGTACAATATGAACTATTCCTTCAATTTCAAAAAAAAAAACCCATAAGCCCATAAAAGAAAACAATGTTAATAAGGCCAAAGGGACAAGGTAGCACTTCATATTCTATCCTCACAGTGTGGTTTCAATCCAGACTTTATGTGTGGGCTGCATGTTCTCCCTGTGGATTTTCAAGAGGTGCTACCTTTCAGCCCCAACACAAGTTTCAGGACATTGGAATCCCTTTTTGGAGAAATAAGATGATTATGTATTAAAGAGTTTACTTCTGTGTATCAGTGTAGTGGTTAGCACATTCTTATCGGAATAATGTCATAAGTTTGATTTCTGGCCTTTCTGTGTGGGATTTGCATGTTCTGCATGTGTTTAGGTAAATTAAGGTGATGTGGTTTCCTCCCACTGTCCAAAAACATGAATGTGAATTTAATTACTAACCCTAAATCCCCTATAGTTATGAATGTGAGAGTTTTAATGTCTGTCTCTGTTTGTCAACCTGCCCAGTGCCTTCACCCATAAGTCACTGGAATCAGCTCCAGCAAACTGTGGCCTGAAGTTGGATACAATGGATGCTTTCCATTTGTTAAAAAAAATAGAGTGACTCAGTACTGTCGATTAATGCACGATAGCTGTATGAGCTGCATAAAGTTCAACCAAGATGTATTCTTGTGGATTGAATGAAAGGTGGGAGCTCAGTGGAGGGAACGCAGTCTTCCTCACCTGAAAACCCTGCCGTAGTTACCGTGGACCTTGTAAACGCCGTAGAGTCTGTCTGCCACTCGCTGGAAAAAAAAAAAAAAGAGCAAACAAATCAATCTTCCACCACACACTGGCTTCTAAATTAAATGCACCGCTGTTTAGAGCCCCTCAGGTGATAGGTCTGATATGACCGTTTCCTCAAAACAATTTTCGCCTCATGCGAGAAGCGTGCAATTCTTTTTATCTACACTGACAATCAACCTACACAGCATTCTGATATTACCCCTGTCATTTTGAGATGGTGCAATATATATATATAGAAATGTGAGCAGGTGCTTGCAAAAATGGAGAATGTCTGATAAAGCAAGTAAAAAATGAAAAAAAACAGAAAGCTGTTTTGTGTCTGTAGAAACAGATGCTTTTATTATGCAAAAACAATCTAATCAATCCTTAGAATAAAATCTAAGTGTGTATGGACACACAGGAAAACTCACCGCTCGCACCCTGAGTAACTGAGAGATGACAGTGTTCAGCTCATCACTGTACTGTTTCAATGCTGTGAATCGCCTGGAGAAAACAACAACAACAACAAATAATTTACAATTACTTAAGTCATGTGCATGCATCACTCATATTAGGCGTTTGTTTTCTGTTTAGTGTGGCTGTACATTTATTTTAGGTGATTACAAATATCCTCAAGTTTTAAATCTACCGTCATATTTTATTTCGTCGAGGCAAAAAGCATTTCTTATAAACACTCATGATGGTGACTTGTAAACACAGTAGCAAAATATCTAATCGCCTTGAATTCTGATGGAACGAAACAACATCCGTTTTGCACTTACTTGTCAGGGTTTTTCACTCTGAACATGGCACTCAAAGACTTTAATCTGGAGTCAGCCTGGCATTGGGGGGGACAAAAAGGCCAATATTTTCCATATGACAGCAAAGAAAATTCATATTACAGGAACATTTATGAAGCAGTACTTCTGACAATCAATCTGATAACATAAAACAAGTCCGATGTGCACGGTAGCATTAATATCCTGAGTGAATATTAACGTTTTTAGAAAACAATTTAAGGATTTTTATTGTCAGTTTCCCATTCGTCTGTGGCATAGTCGCAGATGCACGCTGTCTTTGTCGTCCACATCTCAAAGCAGAGCCGGGCTTTTAGAACTTCCCCGCTCCGGGAACAATGTTGAAAGAAAAACAATTTTCGGGCTCATAAAACGTTGCCCAGTGTGGGTGATCGGCCAAAAACGGTGCGTTTACGTGAAATGGTTTTCTCATGTGGGCGGCCCGAGTGTATTGCGTAAAGACACCGACCTTGTCTTGAAAACCCGTCTCCAGAACTGCCTCTCTCCACCCCTTTTCCTGAGGACAAACAAGTCAAATGTGTAAAAAAAATAAATAAATTGAGTTGACACTTAGAAAACACAAAAAGCAGCTGAGCTCCAGTGAAATGTGCTAAAGGCTAAGATCAATGCAAAGAAAACGACTGCACAAACAATTTCTATTTGACAAGAAAAACAAGCTGTGTGTCATTGTTCCAGGTTGTTTGTCTGAATTCTGTCGGGACAGGTCGCCTCGTTTGTTCTTCCGTGGTGCAATCCTCCACCGAGTGTAAAATCTGCCATGCGGTTTATGTGCATGTATGCTGCTGTGTATAGCAGGAAACTTCAAAGAGGCCATATGTGACCCTTGTTTTGTTGGCTCACCTCTGTGAGAAAGAGGAAGAAAATCTTGTCGTTGGAAAGGACGGGATGCGACGCGACACGCAGCAGGAAGTTTTCCAGGCCGACTCTCCGTCGCTCGACGAAGTCTGGGTCCAGGTTGTCTGCTGAGAGCTTGTGCCACACAAACTCAGCCTAAATGAGACAGCGATAAAGAAGACATGCTTGTCTACAGTGAAAAGATAATTAAATCAATAAATTGGTTTTCAAGCATTTATTACTCACCCTTTTCTCTGGCAGCGGAGGGACAATGGTGTATGGATAGGTGACCAAGAGGTATGTTCTAAGCAGCTCAAACTCACTGTAGCGTCTCCACAAAGTGTCAGGTGCCGCTGGTGTTCCTCCCTCTGGGACTGTTTCAGCTGGTCTGCGTATAGAAAGGTGAAAACAAGACATTATTTCACAGGTTTTACAGGCAAGTAGTGCTCATATCTAAAGCAGATGGAGGCCAAAGAGCAGCAACAAGTGACGTCTTAAATCTGAATTATACAATGTCAGAGAATGTCTTACAAAAGACAATCAGGCAAAAGGCAGACTAGAACTGAGAATGCTGTTCGAGTGCCAGCTGAATGAATACAGCTTCATCTGAGAAGTCTAAAATGTAACGCAGTGATTAATGCAAGCTATTCTGCTCCTTGACCTTGCCTCATGTAATGAGGTTTTATTATTGTTAAGTGTCTGCCAAGTGACTGACTGCCTTCAATGTTCTATATGCAGAACGTGGCTGCAGATCAAGGTTTAGAGCACAATAAATACAAAAAGGCACTTTTCTTTTAGAACAAACAGCAGTCGCTGCACCTCAAATTGAATCAGTTTTTTTTTTTCTTTTTTAGCAACTACATGAACTAATTACTGTAAGCTGATTCAATTGAACTGTAGGGGGGGTGGACTCATACCTTTTAGTTTCCCTGTTGTTTTATTGTGACTTGACATTCAGTAGTCTATGAGGTGGAATAGGGTAAAGAGAGGCACGTGCTCAATTTCCATTTCTCACCGTGTTTCGATGAGGTAGACAGTGTACGTTTCTTGCATGTTAACCGTGTTCTTCCCCGTTCTCTTCTCCGCCTCTGCCACATTTATCTCCATTTTTCTCAACAGAGCCGTCCCCTTTTCCATCATCTGAGAAGATCAGAGTGAACACTAAGGATGAGACAAAACTAGAGGAGAAAGAATCAGCGTTAGGTAGCAAACAGAGATTACGTTGGAGTTTGAGGGACAAGATGAATGAATGACTACAGTTGATCACTGACGCCTGATTAGTCACTGAGGAAACGTATGACAGCGGTTCTTTACCAGAGCAGAGCACGACACACTTCAAGTACCAGCTGAAATCAGAGAAATCATTACCACAATGTCTGTACTTTGTCCCTTCTCACAACCCATAACGCAGATCGTTTGCAAAACAGCGGCAGAATTGAGGAAACTTTACAGGAAACGACATTTGGCTTTAGCTTCAGGACTTGCTAATTAGCTGGCTAATGTTTGGACTAAAGTTTGCAAAGTAGTTTCAACAATAATAGCGACAAATACTTTGGGTGATTTCTCTGTTCCAGCGTTAAACCTCAGCCCCTGCAGGTAGATTTAACAAGTCACAGCAAGTATAATAAAACTGCGACAGCTTTTGTAAAGCAGCTAAAAGTCTCCGTGTTGCTATCTGTTGGCCAGACGTCCACCTCGCTGACGATAGGCCGACGTTAGGAAGGTTTCTACCACTGAAACAAGCCTCGAGACACTCAAACATGTCTCCCGAACGACATGTACCGTGTTTATGATGTTGTTTTCTGATTCCGTAGAGGTGAGATCGGTGTTACCGATCACTGCCACTTCTTCGCTACTTCCAGAGTCTGCCATAGTTCCTCCCAGTGTGTGTGTATGTATGTGCGTGTGTGTGTGAGCAGCGAGAGGAGCTGATGTCAGCTGAGCGGAGGACGGCACTCTGCGCATGCGCCAAACAGGCTGCAGACGCCAACAGCTGGAACCGGCACACGCAGATGTAAAATGATTTAAAATCAAAATAAAATAGATAATAAAAAAATGTAACAAAAAATGTATAAAATTAAATCAAATAAAGTCCATTTAAATCAAAATTAAAATCGAGGCAACAGGTATAGGACAAAAAAAAAGAATAAAAAAGATTAAATAAAATACATTTGAATATTTTTTAATTAAAAAACACAAAAAAAGAAAAATATTACTTTAAATCAAAATTTTAAATATAAGACAAAATATCATACAATGTATGTAAACATAATTAAATGAGTTAAAAAAAACAAATATTAACTTAAATCAAATAAAAATATTAAATTTCATTCAAGTAAAGTAAATCAAATGGCAATGATTTCAAATCAATCACAATAAATCTAGATGAAATGAAATACATCAAGTGACACAACGTAAACATATAGAATAAAATAAATAGGAAAAAAATGAAATGATTTAAAATGACAAACAATACAACAAAATATAATAACATTATGGGCTGCACAGTAGAGCAGTGATTAGCAGTCTTGCCACACAGGAAGAAAGTCTGAGTTCAAATGCCAGGGCTTTTCTGTGTGGAGTTTGCATGTTCTCCCTGTATGGGTTTCCCCCAGGTACTCCAGTTTCCTCCCACAGTCCAAAAACATGCATGTGAGGTTAATTCACCATAAATTGCCTCATGGCCGCTAAGGTGTGAATATAAGTGTGTGTGGTTGTCTCTCTTTGGATGGATGGATGGATGGAAGTAGTTACGAAAAAGTAAGTGACCCTTTTTGCATTTTTGATATTCCTGTTTCAATAATAAACAATAAAAAAATAACTGTCTTGAAGTGTATCATAAAGCTAAGCATAAATACTTTAATGTAAATAAATATATTTGCCATCACCTAATGAAGTATAATTCAAATACAGCTGTATCTTGAAAAATTTTGATGCATTGGAAAAGTTAATTTTCGACAAAGTCAGTTTCAAACCACCACTTTATACTTAGAACTATTATAGATTCAAATTTATTCCACACAAACTGAAATACTCAAAGCAAGGGTTTGCTCTTAAATCCATCTATCTTGTTCCTTTATCCATTTAAAGGTCACTGGTTGCTAATCTGATCTCAGCAGAAAATGTGCAAAGAAAGGTATACTCAGCCATCACAGTGCAAACACATTAAAACAGACACTAACACCCACACCTATGCCCAATAGAGCCTCAAATGCATATTCTTGCTGTGTGGGGAAAGAAAACAGAGTGACTGGAGAAACCTCACACAATCACAGGGATAACATACAAAACTCCACACAGCACTTGGCTCCACAGCTGTCTCACTATGAGCCCAGTGTCAGAACATCACAAACACAAAGAGACAAACAATCACAGACTCAAATTTGCACACCTTGTCAACTTAGGGTCACCAGTTAATGTCAAGGTTATGTGTGGATAATGAGGGTAAATCACAATATCTGGAGAAAATAAACAATACACACACACACACACACAGATTGTATGTTCAGGGAGAACATACAATCTTGAAATAGAAAGATTCTATCAGAGGATTTTCTAATAGGTTTTTTAAATTTCTGAATTTAGTAGTTATGTATATATATTTAAACACATGTACAGATGCCTGATCGGAAAGGGATGACAAAGAAGAACATCTATTAAACCCAATTCATTGTCTATCCTGCTTTACCTGGATGAGGGTCAAAGAGTGTACAACCTGGACCAGTCACAGCCGGTCACAGAGCAAACAGAGAGACAATCATACATACACATTCACACCTGTGCTCTCGTCAACAATGAACCTTGAACACATGAACAATTGGCCTCATGCGAATGTTTTTGGACTGTGGAAGGAAACTAGAGTACCTCGAGGCAACCCACGCCTGGAGAAAATCCACACTCAAAACAAAGGGCCATTTGCATTATGTTGTGTGAACCCTCATCACCGCTCTATCTTAAATGTCATAGAAATTAAAAAATACAGTAGCCTATCTGTGGGTTTTTTAAACATGTTTTTTCGTAGAACAGATGCCTTTTGTTTTAACAGGAAGCCAAAATGATCAGTTTTGTAAATTTTTCTTCTTCTATTTTTATTTCACATGCCATGCGGATAGATATAAACAGATCATTCTTGTTTTTCAATGATTTTATTTTCTTGTATTTTAATAAAGTGTGACTGATGTTTGTCCCTGGGTCAACAATAACTCTTGACACAACGCAAAAGTCACAGAATGAATATGCTTGTCCGTCATATTTGATGCACATTCAAAGCAGCACAGCGACCCAAGGTTAAAAAAAAAAAAAAAAAAAAAAAAAAAAATCCCCATGAAGCCACGCTTCTCTCCATTGAACTCATTACCCCGGACTGGCACGAGTTTGAACTTACACACTTTTCTTTGTCAAGACTGCCATCTGCTGGTGAGATTGTGATCAGGCATAACGTTTCCAATTATTTTACCCCAAATGCTTCCTTTTAGATTTGATTTTGCTCATTTTGGGAGGAATATTGATCATAAAAATGTGCACGATAATAATTTTCAATATGCTTCCCTCTATGCATAGATATCTAATTAGTATATAATGGAATATTAACTGCATAATACAATAGCTGACAGACTGCTTTAACAATGGTCCCAGAGGAAGGAACAAACATTATGATACATGTTCATTTGGAACGTGAGTGAATGGCGGCTTTTGCAATAATAGCTTTATTATTTGAGGAGGCGGTGGTGGCGGTAGTAGTAGCAGTTGGATCAGCAACTAAAATTTGAACTAGATAGCATGCACGATGAATTTCCTCAATGTGGTGATATCATTTAGTCTTTCTCCTATTTTGTAGATGGTTGTGGGCTCAGATCTAAATGAGAGGGATGCGGTATGCCTCAGGCTAGTAAACAGCGCAGAAACACGGCCTTTTAGTTCCTGTGGTCACACTGTTGTGCAGTGTTTAATGTTTAAAGGGAAGGGTGGAGCAGCATTCAGTAAGGAAGCATTTTATACAGATCCCACTGGGCATGGAGTGGGGTGTTGGAGTGTTATGGGATGTGGGCGGACAAAAAGAGGAAGAACCATAATGTGAAGAAATCTGACAAACACACACACTCACACACACATCCACACGCATACAACAATGATTGTGAATAATTGTGAGATATTGAAGAGCACAGGGGCACCTGGCAAGGATGGACCCATGGATGGATGTGGTTTCAGGCTGCAGCGTGTCAGGAAACCCAAAGCTTACAATCTGACCAGCCGTTGTCGCAGCAACAGCATAGTTACAATTCTTTCCTGCCTCAGACCTCAAACCAGCCACCACCACTTCCTGTCCGCACACATGTGCACACATTCAGACATGCATGGACACATTCACCTCCAGTCCTATATGGGTGACTATAATTGGCCATTTGACAACTCTGTCAAGAGCTCTTGCTGGTGTACTTGAACAATAAGTTACAAATAGGATCAACACAGTGTATGATTGTATGTCTCTGTTTTATAGCATGTTTATATTTGGTATATACAACAAGCCGTCATTATATGTGAAGATGAAATGGTAATCATGCAAATGTCCATTGACCCTACTGTTGTCTACCAGTTAATTTGATCATATCTGACCTGAAAATGACATGGCGTGTTCCATATTTTGGAAGTCAAATGATATATCCGTTTTGTTTATGTATGTAAGTTTGCATGTATGTAAGTTAAGTGGTTTAAGTGAATGACAACTTGACTGGGTTGTCATTCAATATTTCTCATTTTAAAAGCAGTCATCAAAACAGGCAATGTTAATTTGATCGGTAGGACAATAGAATAGAATAGAATAGAATAGAATAGAATAGAATAGAATAGAATAGAATGGAATAGAATAGAATAGAATAGAATAGAATAGAATAGTCCTTTATGTCCTTTAAGAGTTCAGCTGGTTATTTTGTTATTATTGATTGTTATGGAATATACATAAATATTTATCATTGTTAACTATATCATCCTCGCGAGTCTGAAGGTTCTGCTCAGTATCTCAGCTCTTCTGGACTGAGGCTTCAGATGTTGTTCCTGTGATCGGCTGCAGGTCAGTCTCATTGTCCGTGGGTCACTGCCCTGACTGCTCCAGTTACTACGGGGATGACATCAGCTTTAATCCTCCACACCTGTTCCAGCTGTTCGATCACCCCTTGGTACTTCTCAACCTTTTCGTGTCCAATGGGTTTGCCAGCAGCAGTTTGTCAGCCTGGAAGCTGATGTCCCACGGGATCTTTGCCCTGTTGTTCTCAACACACCGGGATTTGAGTCATTCGAATCCATACTGGGTACAGATGATTCTGTACACTATCCAAGCAACTTGGTTGTCTCTCCATATACGCTGATCCCGCTTGTGTCTGACACCCTTCTATGATGTGGTGAACCATCACTGGAGCAACATTGCACTGCCTGCACCTTGGGTCTGATCTATAATGGTAGACCATTGACTAATGCCTATACTGCCCTTGTGGTCAGTGCCTGTTCCTGTGCTACCATGATTACTGCCTCCGTGTTGTCTTTCAGTCCAGAATTTACTAGTCATTGGTAGGTCTTCTTGATATCAGCCACTTATTTCATATTAAATATTACATCCATTCATCCTCAATATCGTCATCCCACCTAGAGGCACAGGGAACTGGAGCCAATCACAGTTATGGGGGAAGGCTGGGTGGGCTTGGGCCACCATCACAGGAGAATCACACACAGGCATAAATAACTCAGCTGAAAATTAACATACCAATCATGAGTTTGGAGTGTGACAGGAAGCAATGTAGCTGAAGAAAACACAGATACAGGGAGAACATTCAAGCTCTCCACTCACGGATCCTGTCTATCTGATGTGAACCAGGAACCTTCTTGTTTTGAGCACTTCTGCAGCATCACCATGGAGCCTGTTTGTATGCAGTGCTGTTCATTTGTAAACTGACTTCTGTTATGTGGACTTTTAACCGATGAACAGCAGAGGGTAGTAAAAGCCAAAAAAATAGCTCTTCAAGATGGATCAGTTTGTGAATCAGTATCCAGGACCATTAAATACTGAGACAGCAGTGATTATGCAGTAGTAAGAATTTCTGTTTCATTGTAGTGATTTTATATTTCATTGGTGATGGAAAAACTTCAAATAAACGTGAAAGGTTTGTTAATTATGTGATGTCAAGCCAAATAAATGTATGACAGACTGCACATTAAAGCACCCTAAAACTGAATAAAGCTTTATGTAAGTGTATACTGCTTCATTCGACTCACTATGAACATGCAGGCAGGGTACAGCCTGGGCATCCTGGAGATGTCGCCAGTCCAACACAGGGCAAACACAGAGACAGACACTGCGTGTTGCCTAATATAATCCAGAATTGATGATGAATAGATAGATCGTTTAAAGCCATTGTTTGCTTTTTCTTCAAATTACTAAAAAAAGCATCCATATCACTACAATAAAGTGTAAATATTGTAATTTTTCTTGACCGACTTGGTTCGAGGTGAAATAGTGGTGGAGTGGTAGCTCAAAGCCCCTGCTTTGAGTCCAGCTTGGATCATGAGGATCTTTGATGTTTGAAGTTTGTTTAGAAGTTTGATTTTCACTTTAAATACTATCTTTTGGTCATTCATCATACTATGTAAAGTTTGCATGTTAGTCCATCAGTAAGTTAGTTTAAATATCTAATGCTCTGCAAATATTTAAACACTTATACTTTAAAAACTAACTAACTAACTTCTCTAAAGTCATTCCCTTTCCTTTCTCTCATTCATCATTTGATTTCATTTGAAAGTTTATTTCAGACATGTGAAAACAACAACAAAATAAAAAGCATAAAATAAAATAAAAACTCAAACAAACAAACACAATAGAGCAAAGCAAAGCAAGCAAAAACAAAAAAAGTAACAAATAAGTAACTAGATAAATAATGTTCATCAATCTGTTGACAAATTAAGACATACAAGTGTCATGGGGTACTTCTCTGCATGACTGCCACTGCTACAAATGCTTGTGTACGCACTCGCTGTTGATGTCTCACACACACATATGCAAACACACATGCAGAGTGTGAGCAATGCAGTATAATAAGCAGCGTGGCAGCAGTGTGGTCAACATTGCCCCATGTGCAATCGTTGAGAAACCACATGAAGGCTTCTGGGTATTAAAGGACAAGCCTTGGTTGGCTGGGAGGGAATCTGTCATGCAACAAGAAAACTGTGTTTTTCACCCATTTCCCCTCTTTCAAGTCTTCTCAGTCCTTTTTTTTTTAGTCCCCTTTCCAACTTCTTTCTTTTTCCAGTTTCTGTCCCTCTTGCTTACCAATTTTTTCTCTTTCTTCATTTCTTTCATTCTGTGGTATATTAGACTCCGTTGTAACACTCTCCAGCCTAAAATGCTCAGACCACTGGAATGTTCCGTCAAAGAGGTGGGCGGATCTGGGGGGCGGGACAGACCAACATAACCAATTAAGGAGGAGATTGAGGTAAGACGGACAGCTTCTAAATGGTGTAATAACAACCTACTAAAATGTAATTACAATGCAATAGCAATAGACACTTCTAATGACAGGATGTATATGCCAACGTGATTTCCTAATCATGGCCTTGGCATAATGGGTGACTGTTAACATGGCGTGGAGATTATAGAGAGGTGTCTGAATGCAGAAATCTAACCACATGGACTTGTAACTATGTTGAAGGGCATGATGGCCACTGAGAAGTTCTGCCAGGTGTTGATCAGACATAGTTGCAGGGAAAAGTTGAGAGTTCTTCTACTGTATGATTTAATGAGTGACAGGAGTTAGCCGTTCTCTTTGGAATTCATTGCAGCTCATCCATGGAGTGACCTTTTGATGCATCTGCCTATCTATTCGGGCCGTTGAGAAACAACAATTCTTTTGGCTACAAATTCAATATCTCATGTTTGGATTCACATCTTACTCTGTTTTTCTCACAGTACACATGTCCATCAATGTCTGTCCATCTGTGGATCTCCATCCATCCATTTATCCATCCATCCATCCATCCATCCATCCATCCATCCATCCATCCATCCATCCATCCATCCATCCATCCATCCATCCATCTCCAACAAGAGGAGTGGATCGTGGCGTCCATTATTACAGAGCATCCCAGAATAGAGTCTAGTTTTATTACAAGTCCCTCTGGTCGTCGTGGCTACCCAAATTACAGGCCAGCCTTCTCACACATAAAAAAGGTTGCGCTGCCGAAAACCAGCCACCTCAATAAAGGATGGATTAGAAAATCCTTTGCTTTTTTCCCTTCCTTTCCTTTTTGAAAGGTTTTCTGTACATTTTTTTTCCCTCTGGTGTTTTGTTTTATGTTGGGGTGCAGCGGTCTTCTTCAGTGGTTCTGCTCCCCGACCCTGCGGCGGGAAAATACGCTCACTTGTGGGTTTCTGGGAAGGCAGTGGTGGACGAAACATCTGCTTGGAGCAAAATGTATGTAAGTGTGTATGTGTATGAGAGTGGAGAGTAGGAGAGTGTGTGCATGTGGGGACACAGCCCTGGTATTTTGTTCAAGTTTACAAATCTGTGAACCAATAGCAAAATAGTGAGAATTAATTCCAAGATTTGCAGTACACCTTATACTGCAAGTGCGGTGTGAAGTATGAGTGTTGAGTATTTGGCTATCTACTGAAACATCACAACAACTATAGCATTTCTTCAAGTTTGAGTCCCCAGAGCAAATAGCTCTGGATTTACAGAATATAACTCAGGCTTGTGTCAGTTTAATCAACTAATATGAGTAAGATCAGTTGTTTTGAAGTCCTAAATGATATGAATAAGGCTGGCACTGAACCAGGCAACCGGTGCACAACCAGGCAAGTACCAGTCAATCCATAGAGATCTTGTAAAACTGTTACGTTACTGATACTGATACTCATCTTGCTTCAAACATTTAGACGAATTACACAATTGAAGGAAAAGTAGGGAATTTAAACTCTGGAAATTTGGTTTATAAAAAAACCAATACGATTTGTTTACATTCAATGTCTTATTGTGTATAGTGTATAAAACATGGTGGATTCAGATGTACTCAACTGGTTTAAAGATGTATCAGAAAATGCAAACAAAAACTGTTGTGGCCCAAGTCATCTTAAGAAGTTATTCTGTCAGCTAAATAAGTAATGCTGTTAGTTTACTCCCAAGAAAGTGCGCTGTGAAAAAGGAAATTTTGGCTTTCTACTAGTTTAACATTGTACTTGGCCTGGGTAATATCTCAATGTATTTGAGCACATTTCAATCAGTTTTGTTGTGTACAGAAACACTTAGTACTGCCTACCTGGTGTAATCAGCAATGATGCAGTCATCTTCATGGAAAGAGGCTGTGGTCATATCTTGGGAGAGAATGATTACAGACATTCAAAGGAGGAAATTAAAGCCAGAGACCAGAACTTTTTGATGGATAGGAAAGCGATGTGGGGGTTGGTAAGATCTATCACCGATAAAAGGGTATGTTTTTGGCAGTTTCTTTCACATCCTCGGCCTTTTAAACCAAAATGAGAAATATAGCGTGTGATGCGAGCTCATTAAACAATATGAGGAGCCTTTATCATGTGGCAACCCACCGGAAATAAGGGCTGCGACCCATCTTGGGTTCCGACCCATCGTTAAGAAGCCAGGGTTTTACGGGAAGTGTGAATGTGGTGTGCGATGAAAGGATGGGATGAGGTGTGTGTGTGTGCGTGCGTGTGTGTGTGTGTGTGTGTGTGTGTGTGTGTGTGTGTGTGTGTGTGTGTGTGTGTGTGTGTGCGTGTGTGTGTGTGTGTGTCTGCAGTGCACGCTATTATTATGTTACTGTGGTTGTAATGATGTAAGATACTTGCAAAGGAGTAAACAAGAGCAGCACGCTATTTAAAAAACAACACATGAAAGCATTATTTTTCTATGACTCTAAGCTGATTAGTAAATCTGTAATCCACAGTTAAAGTTGAAATTATACTTTATCAGTAGATCAATAAATATGTGTGCATTGCATTTCTGCTCTGTTTACCAATACATACATTTTCATAAAAAGAAGTTTGATGTTTATTGTTGAAATGAAATATCCACATGCCTTTGAGTCGCTCTGTGTTAAAGTGTATTCTGCAGTATAAAAAGAATGCACTATACACTCTGTGACATTTTTCATGGCTTAATAAAACTAAGTTAAGGGATATGAATTATTGAAAAAGACTGGCAGGGAAACACCGAAACTCAAAATGGTTCACAACTTTAACACTTCAGGCAGTTATTCCCACAACCACTCATTTTTTACTTAAGTGAAATTCAAGGAAATGGGTGTCTCAAAATGTCTTGGAGGATTACGTTAAGCCCGAGTTAATTTACTCGAGGATGTGCCATTAGCTTTAATGTGTAGGTGGTATATGTCAAACAGTGACGTGTGTTGAGGTCCGTGGTAAGTGAGGCATAAACACTTGTACAGTCAAACACACTCAAAACACATGAAAGTACAAACTGCAGAGTCTGCATGGGACTGAACTCAGTACTGCCCCCTGTACTGACACATGGATAGGGATATGTCATTTAAATAACATAAATGTAATTTATACCATTGTTTTATATGTTTTCATATGTGTGTTTTGATAATTGATACAGTTTTAATGAGCATTATAAATAAAAGTCTGAATCAAGTTTTCTATTTGAACATTTTGTCGATTTATATTCATCGTGACAATGTCCAGTGAAATTACTGAGATGTTTTTAAAACACCAAGATGTATACAACTTTCTGTCAAATTTGTGTCACCTGAGAGATCCTACCTGCCAATTATGCTGTGCCCCATAGATAAATCAATGTACACTCTGCTTTTACAACAGGCAAGTGTCTGACCATCTATTGCCAGAGTGTAAAACGTTTTTGCAATGTCTACATGGGGGAGTGTATCACATGCACCATTCTGTGCTCCCCACATGCTCCAGTGAACTGTGCTGATACAGTGACACAGTCAGCACCTTACCATCCTTCCCTGGACCGCATTTCGAGGACACTGCTGTCTGTTGAGAAAATCACACACAACCTGCTGTTGGAAAGATGCTCTGGATCAGACAGAGCAGCCATCACAGTTATCACTGTTAGCTTCAAGAGCTGACTATTCACATGTAACTTAATATGTTTTCATTCCCTTTCATTGCCATAAGAACATTTAGATTTATTTCCACTTTTCTCATGACGGTCAAATTCACCCATATTTTCACACAATCACAGGCCTACAGTAATGGCTGCCATGCAAGATGTTCTCACACCATCGGGACCGACTTTTACTCCAGAGTCTTGCTCAACAACACTTTGGCACATGCACAGGGAGGAAATAGCCAATCTCAGAGTTGCAGATGACCTCTTATACCAGCGGAGCCACAGCCGCCCCCACTCCAGCCACCAAATGTTTAAAATGGTAACAAAACCACTTTTTGGATTTGATAAATGCTGCTGGTGTGGCCAGAGGTGAAGCAACATCTGTCTGACAATAGATGACCACTATCATAGAGTTTCCCGCGACAACTGCAGCATCTTTGCTAGAGCCTGAGCCATGAAACGCCATTAAACACATGCAATCATAAACACAAGTGTTTTCAAACAAGTAAATCACATTGTACATTGGACGTTAATTCATTTACACAAACTACTCAAAGAACTTTGTGCAATGTTCTGCACTGATATGCCTGATGTATCATTTTCATGAACAATTCCTCACAGAAACTCTCAGTAATGTCTCTGCAAACTGTGCTGAATCCATAAATCGTCTTTTTCAGTCTCACCTTGGCTTTCTCGGAGTCAGTGCCTTTGCCAATAGTTATTAGTTTGCAGAGACACTCCAGTGACTCTTCACCGTTGTTCTGTAGCAGGTTCTCCAAACAGTTCAGCATTATGCTCTCTGCTATCATGTGCAGCTTGAACAACTCGCCAATGAATTTCATATTTCCAACTGAGCGCCTCTGGGCCTTCGGCCCAAGTTTCATCCAGCTCCTCCTGAAACCGTTGGCGCTCCGTTAACTAAAGAAAACAAGATGAGAAAAAATTGAATATTAATTAAATATTAATATTAGCCTTGGTAAGTTGTTTAGACATATATTTGCAAGAGTTGTACTGAAAGTCTGAAGTTTAATCGGTGCATACCGATGCAGCAGGGTCCAGTTCATTCTGCTGTCTCTGAAACTCCACGTCGCTCTTTCTCTTTGTGGAATATTTGTCGGCAGCGCCTCAAGAATCTGGCGTGGAATCGAACAGTGCTGTTCGTATCGTCTCTCATTGCGACATTTAAGTGTGAACCACAGACAGAGGTTGAGGTTAGGAGAAGAAGCGAACCAGCAAATAATGTTTAATATTGAATATCCCACCACACTGGTGTTTAGAGTGCTGATCTCTGCAGTGTGGCACAAAGCATTTCTACATTTATAGAACTGTTTCAGTCATCCATCTTTGTTTTTAGAAGAAGATATTTTTACTTTCATACCGTTTAAAAGTACTCGTAAGACAAAATTTCTGTGGATGAAGCACAGAATTTCTGTGATCATTAAACACATTGTATTCAGGAATATTAGTGTGGTTAAGTAGTGTTTTTCTTGTGAACTTATGCCAATACCTCTGCGTTCTGAGCTTTAGGATTGGCTGGAGGGCTCTGATTTTTTTGAGCTGAACATCATTTGCAGAAAAAAAATGTCCACCTCCTCGGTGGAATTCATGATCCAGATTCTTGAGGCGCTGCCGACAAGAATTTCACAAAGAGAAAGAGCGACGTGGAGTTTCAGTGACAGCAGAATTAACTGGACCCTGCTGCATCGGTATGCACCGATTAAACTTCAGACTTTCAGTACAACTCTTGCAAATATATGTCTAAAGATCCACTGTTCATTCCCTGTGGAGGCAACAGAATGACAGAATACACACAAAAGGACAATGAAACAAATTTGAAGTAAATGTTTGGTTTGTTCCTCAAGTCATAATATAATGAATTATTCTCTATGTAAGTGTACAGAAGAGTATTAGGACCACTTATCAGGGGGAACATTTTTTTCATCGTGCGCTTGGAGAAATAAATTGAAAATACAATGATGAGATGTGTTTTTTTGAGCAAGAAGGCATTTTTCTACCTTCTATATTTTCTTTTTTTGAGTGGCCCTAATACCCTTCTGTATTGACAGACCTCACTGCTAATTATAAGAAATACAACATTTGATATATGAAATGTTGGAGCTTGAAGTATTAGAGGAGTGTGTTTTTATTACAAAAACAACCATCAGCGGGAGATTTTGCTATGGGCGAGTGGGGCGGCTGCCCAGGGTGGAAAACCAGCCAGGTCCGCCACTGAGTGTGCTGATAATTGTTCGATCAAATATGACCACTTGCTGTTGTAACACGATCATTTTACAGTAAATACACAGATTTGAAGGTTTAACCCTCCCATCGCTTTCTTTTTCAGTCAGATCAAAACATATCACAAGACAAAGACTCTTTCCCTCTCGCTACCTTATCCACCCAAACCCCTCAATCCTTCTGCCTTGTCAATCAGTACAAGGAGGAAAAAGTCATTAAATCTCTCCGTTGGCCATGTATGTAATTACAGTCTGCCTGGATGTTGCTAAATGCGCCCCGGTGCTCGTCTGGTCTCCCTGGTCATGTTCTTTCCTCCTACCGGCTGTGTTTGAAGCCCTTATAATTGGCAGAGGCAGTGTGTCAGGATTAGAGGCTGCTGGTTTGAAACCCCGACACCCCCATCCCTCCTTTCCCTCATCTGCCTGCCACCTCATGCAGACTACCGCAACTTAAAATCTAAAAGTCCTTTTGCTCTTCTTTATACTGCAAATATTGTGGATGCAAGAGTTTGACCGATCGGGTCATCAAAGGGCTAATGAATGGTATTTCAGTCTGTACAAATAAGGCACCTATCATTATTTTAACTGTTCACTGTCTTTACGTCTGTTTCCAGAGTCTCTACTCGCCACATGGACTTGTTTGATTTAATGGCTTATCTGTGCGTTGTTTGAAATAAGTGAAGCCTGTTTTATCAGCTAATATTTTACACTTCAGTCTGTCACTTCCCTTCCAGCAACCACTTTGGTTTATTAAACAAATATATGGATTAAGTAGAGAGTCTTGTTTAAGGTGTCCCCCCCCCACCCCCCTTCTTTTTACTAGAGTTAATTAAGTCTATGTATATTTGACTGGTGCCTGGAGGACGCCTGTGGTCAGTTGTCTACCTCTCTCATCTTGCTCCACAGTCCTCTTATTCAGAACGCCCCTCTTTAAGTATGCAGTCACTGAAAAAAAAAAGAAAAGAAAAAAAAACCTTGGAGATGCTAAACTCATCCTTCAATCTTTACCTTATATTCACAATTAAACTAGAATTTCACTCTGACAAAAGCCCAAATCAAGTTAAAAAGTAGTGTTATTGGATGTGATATGAACTTACTTGACATCATCATTATTATTTTATTTTAATTTTTGACAGAGCTCCATTGCTCTCCCTGTTTCACTGGCAGTAGTAAAACTCCTGTGGTTTCAGACAAATGAAGGTTGCTTCGGCCATCAAAGCATCTAAAGTAGAAATGATGGAGCTGATGGTCAGTGATGTCAGCAGAGATGTTGACTTTGCCTGAGTCAGAGCACTTTTTGGGCAGTAGAGGCCTTAATTTCTCGGTCTGTCCATTACTGTCTCCCAGTTTGTGTCCCTCTCTTTTAGCTCCTCTCACTCCCTCATCATCTCACTCTGTTTCCTCTTACTCATCGAAAACCTACTGATGTCTCATCCATGACAAAGCCTTGATTTTTAGCCCAAATGGTTTTCCTGTAGCTGTTCATTCATATTTGCATTTAGTGTGTTCCATTGTAAGTACAGGTTCAGCGCTTCGCTAAACTCTCAGTCTGAGTTGGTTGATTTCTGTAAAGTTTCTGGAGTTTCTTTAAAACTTCTACTCATGATGGTATTACTTTGTACTGTGTGTGCTGCTACGATTCTTAGCTATGATTCTCTTACAAAGGTGATTTTTCAATGTCAATTAGATATTTGTGGTAAAACAATTAGTGTTTTAAAATAATGCGACTTGTGTCCCTTTCTCAGGACCAGTTATTAGTTTTGGAAACAGTCATTCGGTTGACCTTTTTTCTTTGACAACATGTTCATGGGCTCAGTGACAACAAGAGCAAAATTCTTTAAATTTAAACCCTAATAAAAAAGATAGCTCACGTCAATGATGAAATAATTTTTAAAAAGTATTTCTGCAGGCTTAATCAGATGGAAATTAAAAGTTGTTACCATGGCTAATGTGACACTTTTCCTCAACAGTTCTCTACAGCAGTTTGTAGACAGTTTGTCTGATCAGAGGAAGTCAAAAGTTTTTAAACTGATGCTGTTCTTATATCATAACTTGCTCAGTTGTGTGTAGGTGTCAGCATAAGAAAACATTTTTTACGTGACATAGACGTGTTAATTATTTCTAAGATGTATATTTTGTCCATTGGCCGTGTAATTGTCATGCTCAAATACATGGAAATGAAGTGCAGATGTTCCTGGGAAATAGAGGTTGGTTGAGGTATAATTATGGTAAGGTAAAATGATACTGTCGATAGTGAATGAAGTGAAATGAAGATGTTGTTGACTAGGGTGTTGTTTTCAGAGAAGACTGTATGTTTGCAACACAGACATGTTTTTTTGGACAGAGTCGAGAAAGAAAACAGAGGCTGGTAAGTGATAGCAGAAGGCGGGATGATTTTGGCAGTTGGAAAAAAATGTGAAGAGTTTAGGCAAGAGACCACTATAACCATAGAATGCAGGAGATTAAAGATTAAACACAGTGTATTCAAAAACAGATGCATTATTAGCAACAATCATAAACAGATTTAAGCATGTCTTCAGAGACACAAAGGTAAATTTGTGCTTCTACCTTTCATAATTTACTTTTTGCCGTCACGTCTTTCCTGGAGGGCGAAATAAGTTTTTGTGTGTGTGTGTGTGTGTGTGTGTGTGTGTTCAGTGAATTCCTTGACGTGATCATGGTTTTGATATTAAATGGTCAGTTAATGGCCAATGTTATTTTCTTTTTCCTGAATTACTGCATCACGAAGAAAGTTCAAGGCTTGTATTGCTTTGGACTCACAGTTTGAACCAGGTTTCCACAAACATGTCAAATCGTATCAGTTTTTTATTTATATTCCTCACAGCAAGTTGATGGTGATGGTGATGGAGGGAGTTTCAAATCATAATGATTTGATGCTGCCTATTGAAAGACAGACATCTAGAACAGTCAAACTTAGAAAGACAGACATTCAAACACACTCAACCAACATGCCTGTCTTAAAATTGTGGAAGAAAACAAGAGTAACCAGATAAAAGACATGCAGTCGCAGGAAGAACATGCAAACTGAACGAGTGGAAGCGACAGCTCTGATTTGAACGAGGATGTTCATGCTGTGAGGGAACGGTGTTAACCACAGCGCCAATGTTCCACTCTTATTCAAAGCCAGTATAAAATTTGAAAAAGTTGTTGTTTTGTAACCGAGAAACATAAAAATCTGCGCTAATGAGGCACCAATATGGAAAAAACACTTAAAATCAACATAACAGATCCCTTTTTACAAGCCCATGTAAAATGTTTAACCCCAACGATACGGTTGGTTAAAGATGTGTCAGAAAGTAAGGACCGGCCAAATGTCCTCACTCCCACAGTTTCAAACTCACAAGTCTTAAAAAAAAAAACAAAACCTGCACACACACATACACATGCACACAGCTTGTATACGTTGAAATACCGTCTAAGTAAATATGCAGTGTTTATGTACTCCATAAGTCAACATATGCCAGCTAAATCCAACAATTGCTCATCAGTGGATCCGTTCACAAGTTGGCCTTCTTTGTACCGTAGTGGTGGAGCACATCCTTCAACAGCGTCCTGATTTACTCAAGTCAATAACAAACAATGTTGCATTTGTATAATTCAGAGCCTAAATAAAAAATATATGCATTAGATTAGACCAAACGCACACCTAAGATACATAAGGCTTCATTGCCTCATTGACTGCGCATACTGAAGGAAAACCAAAAAAAAAAGACAATTGGACAATTCAAAGCCTGTCGAAAATGAGAATGTTGGATCTTAACATGTAAGCATTCAGTGATGAAACTCAAGTTAAAGTACTGCTGCCAAAAAATACATGTTAGAAAAGCTGAAAGAGCTGAAATCCAAAACAAATGTAAAATTTTAATATTCATCAAGATTACAATCCAAGTTATTTGGACAAACTATCTATTTCAAACCACATTTTACATGTAAACAGTCAGTTATATCAAATTAGACAAAGGTTAACACATTTAAAATAAAGTGGTACTCACTAGCGACTTGAGATTAAGTAGATGGTATGGTGTGGATTGTACTCAAGTATTAGTAAAACAAAACACCACTTAACTACATTTATATGTGAATTAGTAGCTTGTCCATATCTGGTGCCGATCCCACAAGAGATGCATCTGTTTATCAATCAATACTAGGACTTTATGAGAGATTATGTAAATGGGTTAAATGGCTGAACAACAATTTATTGTGGATTTTCTTTTTTAGCAGACATTCGCCACCCAAACCACCTCCGTCTGTCCTAGTTAACTTATTGTTAGCTCTGTGGCCTTTTCACCCTCTTTGCCATGTTCTGCATGGCACGTAGTCTTATGTTGCTGTTTTCAATGGACTTTATAAAAAGCATTGTAACCACACCAACAATAGTGGAGTAGCTTCTGAATGGGAATGTCTTCATTCAATAAACACCCGAACAATAAAGCATCGTGTAATTTCCCTAGTTTTTTGTTCACAGAATAAATATTTCTCTGTCCTGGTACAAGTGAGTCTTTGGGAGGGATTGTGGGGGCGAATATTTAATTTTTAAGTTGATTTCCAGTTTTGCATGTATCTTCATTTTGAACTTTCTATGCACTTGCACAATGTGAACTAGCAGCATTGTTAGCAGTATATGAATTGTTATCAGATATCTGTTTTGCCTGTGTGTTCAAAGAGATCTCTCTACACTAATTTTCCGAGTGACTTGCTGTCTGCCAGCCCTTCCTGTTCTTTTCCCCCCCCATATTTCCCACAGCACATAAACTTGATTTCCCCTTTCTTCAGCTATTACACATCTCTGTTAAATGCCTGTCACTCAGTCTTTCCACTTGTTCTCTGGTAGCTCTGTCTTCAATCCCCCGACCCTTCCCAAAGGCTCACACCCTCACTCCAGACATCTGTCTCACCGCAGCACAGAGCTACGGTGTGACACCATGATATAAATATATCTGCACATAGACACGCATAAACATATACACACACATACTATAAATACCATCTCTGTGCAAAACACACTGCTGCAGTATAAATATTTAAGTATAAATGTGTAATGAATTTATTGATATGTTGCCCATGCCAGCAGGCACTGTTTTGAGCCGCAGAGTGGTAAACCAGTGTGGTGGGATTGAAGTGGTGCTGAGGGATTGTGGGAACGCATGTTCTGAGTTATGCAGCTGACCAATCGGTGGGCTGGAAGCTGGAAGCCGCATCACAAAAAGAGCTACTGATCAGTACCAGCCTTCATAGCCATCCATCTTCCTCTCTTTTCTGCTCTCCTTCTTTCTCTTTCCTTATCCACTTTCTTCTTTCTAGCTATTTTTTTTAAAAACTCATGTCAGCCTCTTTCCTCCAATGTCTTTTCTTTGATTCTTTTGTTTGCATTTGATTTCCCCTCATTACTAATCTCTGGACCTCTGAATCAGTGTTTTTCAAAACAGTGCCTCATGCTGAAATCTTGTGACAACTGCACAGAAGCAAACAAGTCCAAAGATGATTCAACTTAATGAATCAGAAATTACAAAGAATTACACGTGATATACCTTTTTACTTATTTTGACAGCTTTTACCAAATAAGTCAGATCAATCCAAACATATTGCACAGTACGCTGTGGCTATGGTGGCCTTCATTTTAGTGGGAGTAGAATTTCCTTCTACTTACAATCTTGATTATTTTGTTGTTTCTTCATTTTAAGTTGTTTACTGTCCTAGTTTCCTCTCATAGTTGTGTCTCTTCCAGTCCCACATCATGAAACACAATATCAATGTAGATTTGTATAAATGCTTTACTCTCTAAATGATGGTGCAATATCTGCAGAGACATCCATCACTTTAAATGCACATTAACATATTTTGGCAAGATTTGAGATATCACAGCAATAAATGCATTCACTTTTATTCAATCATGTGGTAGGTCGAATTAAGACTTGCAATATATTTTCAAGTGATCAACAAAAACTTGTCAACAATGCATTAAAAGCTGAAAATAGAACCCAGAACAAAACTTTAATGCGACTTCAAAGGAAACCACTGCAAATGTGTTTTCTCTCCAGAATAACATGTTGATGTGGATGGTAACAGATGTTGGAATATTTGTCCTGAGGCTTTTGGGTAACTGTTATCCATTAGATGATCTTCGACCATGACATTTTAAGAGAGGTGGATTTACAATTACAAGGTCTCATTGATTAATTGTTTAACACTCAAGGCCAATAGATTGAAAATGTTTTGTCCATGTGCTTCCACTCATCATCATGATTCCTTATTCCTTATGTTGTGGTACTGATGGTACAATAATCAGCTGGACACTATTTGAAAAGATAAGAGCAGTGGCACATTTAGGAACAGCTTTACTGTGGACCCCTCTTTTATAACAGCAGTATATCGTCATTGTGTTTGGTTCCTTTTGTTTGTCCATTTTCCTCGTGAAAAGATCTATTCTAATTGTGGAAAACAGAATATGGATTTGGCTCCTTGGACATTACAAGGTTCTTATCACGCAAGAGTCGACACAGGTTACTTGCTTCAGGCCGCCCATCTTGCAGTAATACATCAAATTAAAAAAAAAGAAAGAAACTCTCTCTGTTCTGTACATATATTTCACAAATTGCTCTCGTCCATCATGTAAGGGTGAAATGTCTACACACTTTAAGCAAGATAGTGATGAATGATGAATGATGATATCATGTTTATACACACCACTGTTCTTATTCTAAATAAATAACAATAACAAGGAGGCTGGTACTTCTAATGTGGTTGTCAACAAACTGCATTATGATCAACCTGGTTAAAACAGTATGTTTCTCAATGTGGTTCATCATTGAGCATTTGATTGATTCTTCTATGAGTGAAGAAAGCCAGGACAAATTACCAGTTCATTGCAGGGAGATGAGCAGACCCACAATACACACTCACTCCTGGAAATCTTAGATTCACCAATTGGCCTAATTAATCAGTTCCATGTATTTTATGTGCTCAATGTGCCTTGAATTTACCCTCAGGAACAAATAAAGTAATGGAAATAGATTGGAATTGGGATCAAATCCATGTGTTTGGACGGGAAAGGAAGTCAGAGCACTCTGAGTAACTGTTTGAACGCTCAGGGAGAACATGCATATATGTTATATATACGTACATATACATATACATATACATATACATATACATATACATATACATATACATATAGATAGATAGATAGATAGATAGATAGATAGATAGATAGATAGATAGATAGATAGATAGATAGATAGATAGTATAGCTTTGTTTAAAGTTGTGTGTCATCCACATCTTTCTTGCTAACTTTTTACTGCACTTTCTCCAGTCTTCTTGTGTTTCGTATTGTGTTTCCTTTCTCTCAGTCCACTCAACCAAAACATACTTCCTTTCATCCCCCTTACCTCTGCTGACCTCGTCTCCCTTCAACTGTGAACTTTCTCTCTTCCTCATCTCTCATTAACTTTCCCTCCCTATGGTCTCTCAAAGCCACGTCCCTCTGTCCTTCTTCCAGCTTCAGTCATCAAAGGTCACTGTGTTTCTCTCTGATTTTGGTTAGTCTGTAAAAACGTTCATGTGTGAACAGAGTGAACTGAAACAAATACAATTTATGTTTTTAATCTATCCATGCATCTGTTAGCCTTATGTTTACCTTCAAGCAGAGTGGTGCCTGCCATTTTAGGGATACCGGTTGACATCTCTCTTTTTCACTCTTCATCTTCTATCTTTTTTCTCCTCTTTTACGTTGCATTGTTTGTGTCTCTTTCATGGCCCTGTATTTCTCACTTCCCCTCCTCCCCTTTTGGTTCTCTCCATTTTTTTTTTTTTTTTGCCCAAAGTTCTGCAGCACAGCTGGCATGGTTTTCTAGTGGTGTAGTAAAATATAAATATAATAAGGACGTTTTTGAGTTGGTGAATCCATTCTGAGCAGAGAAACATCACCACAGAGCCCACAGATGTGGCACATAGTCAGCAGAGAGAGAGAGAGAGAGAGAGAGAGAGAGAGAGAGAGAGAGAGAGAGAGAGAGAGAGAGAGAGAGAGAGAGAGAGAGATGGATAGAGAGATGGATAGAGAGAGGAAGGAAAAAAGGCCTCATTTGACATGGCGAGAGTGCAGCAGGAGCACTGGACTACATTTTTGTTGGCATTACCAAGTTATGGGACTTGTTATTAGGACACTTCATACACATTTGCTTCAAAGCTTGGCCAACAATCCCAAAGCAAGTCTCCAACCTGTGAGCTTCAATCAGCCCTCAAACTTATTTTGGGGACTGGTGTTCTCACATATAATTAATAAATAAAATAAGCACGTGTACATTTGAGAATTAGAAACAAATCTCATTGCACAGCAGTCCAAACTTATTTGCAAAATGGATTTCAACTACTTCATTTTTCACTTGCTCAAATCAAACTTTTGCAGTTTTTAGTAATTCAATATTAGATAGGAGAGGTTATATGTATGTGTGTTTTGACAAAGTGGGAACATTTTGTGAGTTTGGTAATGCAATTAATATTCATAATTTTCTGGATTTCTATATAGGTGCTTGTATGCATGCTGTGTAATACTGAGTGTTTATGTTTCCATGTCTATACATATATGTTTAATGTCAGAGCACAGGAGAGCTCACTTCAGTCCCCTGGGCAGCTCTTTGTTTGCTTTAGCCATGCGGTGGATAGCCTAGCCCGCTAACTCCAAGACACATTTAGCCTGTGCTCCACTTTTATATCATCCTGCTTTTATTTTCCTTCTGTCTGCTCTCTAACCAAACATGTTGCACTGAACTGGCCTTTAGCAGGACTACTATTGGTGCCATTCTCCACCATTGACAGACAGATTTGGTCATTGTGGTTTTAACTGGCTGCCATGTTAGCTTCGGCTTAGCTTCTGAACTGCACAAGCCAAGTAACACTGGCTGCAAAAAACATATGGCAAAATGTGTGAAGACAAAGGTTTACTGCTGCATATCCAGGAAGTTTTTCATCTCTTTGTCTTGAAAGTTTAAGGCTCGCAGACAGAACCAGTCGGATGCATAAAGACATAGTGTTAGGTGTTTATTGTGGTCTGGGGTTGGATGCTGGAGTGTGGAGGGACAGAAAGAGAAGGAGGAGGAGGAAGAGGGATGGTGGTTTTAGCCACCAGCTGTTGTTACCTTGAGCATAACGTCCCTCAACCCATATTACAGCGATCTACCACAAGCCACAAACACGCCAGCTTCCACTGACTGAAAAACAACCCAAACTCACTTGTTTACACGCTAATGTGCCATGCAGTTGGCTGTTTCTTACCGTTTTAACCCCACATCTTTTTTCTAAACTTTCATCTTTTGTTTCTGATTTCTTTATACTCGTTTCCGAATCGTCTCCACTGTCTCTTTGCACAATTTTCTGAACCGCTCTCATTATAATGCTGCTCTTCTGTATAATCATTTTTCACATCTATCCCATTTCTTCTGTTTCATCTTCTTCTGAGCATTTTCTTTCATCTGTGCCCTTCTCCTTTACCCCCATTCAGGCTCTTTGTTGGTTTGGGCACTGGGTATGCGTGGGTAACCCCGATGCCCACGTAAAGGCTGCGGACTCACAGAGCCTCAGTGTCAGTAGATGAAAGCTGAAAGAGATTCTGGGGCTGGCACCCATCTCCTTCTGTCCTGCCACCATGGCCTCTTATTTCACTGAGAAAATTAATAACTTTAACAAACATCAATGAGCGAGGGCCTGATGCTTGGTTGGCTTGTTGGCTGGCCTGGCATATGTGAGTTTGTGCCTGTGACCATGTGTGTACTACACTTACAGACTTAGATATGTGTGTGTTATTACTTGTGACCCTAATGGGCAAGTCTGTTTTGAGTGCATACCTTACAGCATGTGAACCATTTTGGAGCTGACAGGAATAGAGAAATTGACAGATTAATAGTAATAGAGAAGCAAGATTTGGGGATGGGTGTCTCAGATTCCACTTGAGTTTGTTCCGATTAGATTGTTGTCCACTTGAAAGGCCATAGTGTCCTTTCTTGAGGCCAAGAGCAACTGAAAGATGGCTGGATGGATGGCTGGATGGATGGATGGCTGGATGGATGGCTGGATGGATGGATGGATGGATGGATGGATGGATGGATGGATGGATGGATGGATGGATGGATGGATTGGAGAATGTGACCACTTCAGAAGGATTGTCGACAGCCACACTGAATAGGCAGTGAGCCTGCCCGGAGCCACGCCTGTATTTATGATCTTCAAAGGAAAGATGACACGCATACATGCACACACACACACACACACGCAAGCGACACCACAAAATGCTGATAGTTGCCGGAAAACACATGCTTCTGCAAACATGGGTACTTGTAAGATGACATGTGTAGTTGTGCATGCTAAAGACAGGCTTTACATGCAGGAAAAAGTACGAGGCAGGGAAAATGATCAGCACTTATATGGCGTGTACAGGTCAGAGTAGCTTATTAGAGATTCACAATTAAAATGATCATTCTTTGTTTTTTAGCCTAATGCAGTGTATGTGTTTACTTACATGGCTTTTCACCCAACAGCTACTCCTTACTGTGCAGCACCATACATGCTGGGTGTGATTTGGGAAGAAACCAGAGGACAGGTGTTCGCCACAACTAGCTAATACTTATTATTAAAACACTGAAGTTAGAAATGAATGGAAAAGACATGTAGAAAGGACAACTAAAAAAGTGAGCTCCAGTGCAAAAGCATACAATAGGCAAAATGTTTGGGTTATTATGAAACAAATGTGAGTTGACAATTATTCCCATGGATTCTCATTTTGCCAACACACCCAGGCTTTCAGAGGTACTCCGCCTTAGGATCACTGTTTGCCCAACTATTGGACTACTGGGTGATACATCAACATGAAATCTACCTCATTGATTAAAACCTTTTTTATTACTAGCATTGACCATTGCCAAAAAAGACAATGTTGTTAAAATGAAAAAATAAAGATATTCTACAACAACTCTGAATCTTTTAAAAAAATAAAAAACTGTCTTCATTCATGCAGTACTTACACTGCTGAATGATCTTGACATCCACAGAACTCTTGCGACTCATACTGTTAGCCTCAGAGCAGTGTGGTCA
Source organism: Blennius ocellaris (assembly GCF_963422515.1). Classification (NCBI taxonomy): domain Eukaryota; kingdom Metazoa; phylum Chordata; class Actinopteri; order Blenniiformes; family Blenniidae; genus Blennius; species Blennius ocellaris. The sequence continues at coordinate 13,869,890 of NC_137655.1, read as the reverse complement.
TAAATAGATATTACTTTGCACCGTCCTGTCCCTTTGTCTTTGTCTGTACCATAGCTGTTGCTGAATAAAAAGACAGAAAGAAAAAGGACCCCATGATGAGCACAGATTCTCTGTGATCATCTTGACGAGATGGAAATATGAAACTGAATTGTCAAAAAACAAAACAAAACAAAAAAAATAAACAAATGTGAGCTGTGTACATTTGTTCATTTATTCAGTTTCAATCTCAAGGGAAACTAAACCAATGAAAACAGGATAAAAACACAGAATCTAATAAAAGTAATAGACTTCATCCCTGACTTTCAAACTTTCATTTTCATGCCATCATCATCATCATCATCATCATCATCATCATCATCATCATCATCATCATCATCATCATCATCATCATCATCATCATCTTTCTCATAAAACTGAAATTGATGGTTCTCTTTCAATAAGCCTTCAGCAGTATATTGTTAACTGAGCTCAGGACATTGGCTAAACACATTGTGATTCTGACTCTGTCCATAGTAACAAAATACATTTGGAACATATTGGTTGAATTGGTTCACGTGCTCGGCTTCCTGATATCTTTGTGTGAGGTTGATGCAGCAAATGGGGGCTCCAAGAAATGTACTGCTCTCTGCGAAGACTTCTGCTTTGTTCAATCCAGCTATTAGTACTATAACTTAGTTACTTTGTTTTTTTTGCTGATGCCATATTTTGTGACTTCGGAGAAGTGGCAGAAATCCACAACAATCTCTTCAGAGGTTTCAGGTCATTTCTATAGTTCTCACATATTTAAAAGGGACCCATCATTTAATATAATGAGAAAGCCATGGGCTCCAGCCAGGCCTTTTGCCGTGGAGTCACAAAAAGCCCCAAAACATGCATGTGAGGTTAAGTGGTGAAATAAGCTGCAAGTGTGAATGTCAATGTTTCCAGGTATAACCTGCATTCACCCATTGTTGGCAGCTATCTCAGATTGTATAAAGCAGTACCTTAATTTAATTTGATTTCAAGAGACAGGCTACTTGTATGGTTTCTGTAACTTTTGGTCAGATGCCTGACTGTATTCAATTAGTGGTGGCCTTATGGTGACCAAACATTTATGGGTGGATCTGGAGCTTTTTGCTTCAATACTTAGAGAAGTCAGAAAAACTGCTAACCAGTTAAAAAAAAAAAATCCTGCAAAGAGATTGTTAAATTTAACACTTAATAAAAGGTGACTAATGACCTTGCAGTCAATGTCTCAATAAGGCATTTCCAAATTATAAGGCCATGGTCACTTTTCAGTAAAACACTAATACCTTGAGGACAAATACTGATTTCTCTAACCTGGTCTTTATGCTCCATACCCAGAAAGTCCTAATGAATTTACACAAGTGTCAGTAGAGGTTCTATTTCAGCTTAAAGGTAAATACAACTATAGATGGATGTTTACTAGTGGATCTCTCTCTCTCTTTGGCTTCCTCTGTTCCACCTGGAGACTTGAAAAGCTGTGGTGCAGCAAAAATACTTTATGGTGTTTACACGCACAAATAATAAAACATAAATTGTGGAAACCCTCAGCCTTATACAGCTCAATTCATTCAAAGGACCCTGCCCCGAGAAACACTGGTGAGAGCTCTGATTTTCTGCTGGCAAATATTTGAAGAGCTAATTTGGAGGGAGTGGGTTTGCTGCTCTGTGTGTGTTTGTGTGTGTGTGTGTGTGTGTGTGTGTGTGTGTGTGTGTGTGTGTGTGTGTGTGTGTGTGTGTGTGTGTGTGTGTGTGTGTGTGTGTGTGTGTGTGTGTGTGTGTGTGTGTGTAGCCACACACAGTCAATGAGACAGCAAGCCAAAAGTTACTGGATTAAATGTATAATATGCTCATTTTGAAAATTTTGCCCAAAGCTATTAATCATCTTGATGCATTTGGACCCATCTGTATGTCAACCAGTTAGTTTTCTTTTCTTTTCTGCCAAGCATTTTTTCATTTAGTCCACCTGTCAAACATACAGGCAATTAGCCAACGGGTAATTATCTCATCAACCACCCAATAGTCACCCAACCATGACCCTTGATCTTGCCAGATATTGAAAGCAACATAGTGGGAGCATAATACGGGAAATTGATTTGTCTCATTGATTCTGCTTGTTTACACTCTGAAACAAACAAAAAAAAAAAAAGGAAAGAAACATGGTGTTGTCAGCATATTGAGTTGTCAAGGGCACACAGACAGACATGGACAACAACTGGAAATGCAAAGTGGCAGCAATAAAGGACAAAGCTTATTATGTTCGTTGCCTGCCTGCCAGCAGCGTGTGGACAGGACTCCTCGGTGCGCCCTGTGCCCAGGAGGGGCGGGGTGGGGTGGGTGGCAGAGTGAAGGGACAGAGGGAGAGAGAGAGCGAGAGAGAGAGAGAGAGAGAGAGAGGGAGAGAGAGAGAGAGAGAGAGGGAGGAGGGCAGGACTGGCAGGGTGCGGTCTGAAGTGGCAACAGATCGTTTTGGATCATTCAAATCCTCCCAATTCAACTGGAAAGCTGCAGCTTGTTGCATGTCGGCCGCATGAGGAGAGGAAGCGCTTCCAGTCACACACCAAGCAGCTGGAGAAAGTGGCTGATGTTGTGACAGAGTCTGAGCGCAAAAGACAGAGAGAGGGAAAAACCACAACACTACAACTTGGACATCAGGAACCGCGCTCTCTCTTTAACTCTCTCACCCACCAAATCGACTTTGAACCTGTTTGTTTAAATACACGGACTTTACAGCCTGCACACTAACTGTTGAATCTGTCAGGCGGCGGGAGCGAACTTTCTCACTTTGACTGAATCTTTTTTTTTTTTTTTTTTTTTTTTTTTTTGGAGACGCTCAAAACATTTTGTATCCTAATGGTGACCTGTGCCTCCAAGGTGCTGGTCGTCTTTAATCCGAACGTTTCGGACGCGCTATCGCAATTGTCACGGACGATGGAGTCGGGAATTAAACCTGGGAGGCACTGAAGACACCTCTCTCCCCCCGGGAGAGTCCTCCCACCCCCCGGGGCGATGCGGATCATCTTCCTCCTTCTCACCACCTCTCTGTGTGCCTTGGTCCTCCTCCTCGCACCTGCCACGGAGGGCTGCGGGCCGGGGAGGGGGTACGGCAGGAGGCGGCTCCCGAAGAAGCTCATCCCGCTCGGCTACAAGCAGTTCAGCCCGAACGTGGCCGAGAAGACCCTGGGAGCCAGCGGGCGACCGGAGGGCAAAATTACGCGCAACTCCGAGCGCTTTAAAGAACTGACGCCGAACTACAATACAGACATAATCTTCAAAGATGAGGAGGACACGGGCGCTGACAGACTCATGACCCAGGTGAGAGGGAACGTGAATGAGTAACCCGCGGGCGCGCAAGAGGAAGACGCGTAAAAATGTTCCAATGCGGCCGAGTGCCGGCGCGGCTCTGGCTGGTGACACAAACCAGCTCGTTCAGGATCGTGTTTGACAACCAGGAGCTGTCATCTGACTATTTCAGCGAGGTTGAGTCAAATAAATGACGCCACACGAGATTAGCCGCACTGTTAAAATCCAATTGCCTGCTAAATGTTTGCCGTCAGTTGAATGTTTAAACCAACATGATTGATTTCGTTGACTGTTGGCCCTTCGTTTCACCTCTGTGTTCTGCTCGCAGACAAACTCACTGCCGTGAAGTCACACCAAGTGGCCCTAATCACCATTACTTTGTACTTTTTCGTATTGACCTATAATGGATCGTTCAATGTCCCAATGTCCTCATTTGGGTTGGTGCGTGAATCCCCCCCCCCCCCCCTCCCCAAAATAAATAAATAAATAAATACAAATCATTTGAGTATGTCACCCCCACAGGGCGATAACCTATAAAATATATTAGAAGTCAAATGTAAAGATGACTTAAAGCTTCGTAGTGGATTATCGTGAACTAAACTATCATCAATGTGTTACTCCAGACTGTTAGATTCATGTAAATTGATAGGCATTGAGAGTTATTTTTTTATTTCAGCCCTTATGTAGGGTAGCAGAAAGACAGAGCTCGGAATGTGTGTACTTTGACCATTCGCCGAACAAAATCCAACTGGCAGTTATAAATCAAGGCATACAGCTTTTGTATGTTTTTATTTTAGTTTTTGTGAGATAGTAAAATGTATGGGCTTGAGAGGTCTGCAGCCTTTTTAGTCTCTCTCTTCCTCTCCTACTTACGGTTTTGTGTTCCTCTCTTAATTACACCATGTTTTTGAATCACTGACACTGTCCTGCCTCAATATGATTATGATACTGATGTCTCTGACCAACTGCTTCACAGCACATGCACAATGCTCACTCATCATATCCAACTGGAGTCATTGGCTTTCACTCTTTACCGAAGCATATTTCATCATAAGGACCTGTCCATTTCTTTTTGCTGATCTGTTTTTAACAGTTTCTTTGTGTGTGTGTGTGTGTGTGTGTGTGTGTGTGTGTGTGTGTGTGTGTGTGTGTGTGTGTGTGTGTGTGTGTGTGTGTGTGTGTGTGTGTGTGTGTGTGTGTGTGTGTGTGTGTGTGTGTGTGTGTGTGTGTCTTTCTTTCTCAGCGTTGTAAAGACAAGTTGAACTCTTTAGCCATCTCTGTGATGAACATGTGGCCAGGTGTAAAGTTGAGAGTGACAGAGGGATGGGATGAGGATGGTCATCATTCAGAGGACTCCCTCCACTATGAGGGGCGTGCTGTTGACATCACCACATCAGACAGGTAGGTTCACAGTAAACCAATTTATATTTGATATTGGCAAGGCAATCCTGTGTTTAATGAGAATCAAGATGTCAGTGACAAACTCAACTTCAGTAATGTCAAAAATCAGCCTGAAACCAAAATCCTGCTGGGACAACAATATATTTAGAGCATCACGCAATCTCACCGCGTATTAAACTATTTTCTTTCTGTGTCGATGGTAATAAAAAGAAGTATGCTTTGTTCTAACTCTGACTGAAATCCAATGGAGAGTCAAATGTTTTGTGCTTTCTGCAGGGACAGAAACAAGTATGCCATGTTAGCTCGTTTGGCTGTAGAAGCTGGGTTTGACTGGGTCTACTACGAGTCCAAAGCACATATTCACTGCAGTGTCAAGTCAGGTAAGAGAAGCACATCAGCCACAGACGTTGTGTACAATATCTGAATGTGTCTCTGTATTAATTTGTGGCCAGCTGTGATTACCACTAATGAGGTTGACGCTAGACCTTTTGTTGGTGAGTCGCTAATGGTTTAGCTTGCCTTTCAGTGCATTAGTCGGTCTGTGTGTTTGTGTGAGTGGCCTATTGGGAGCCAATCAAAGCAATGTGTGCACCTGGGGTCTGTGCTGTGTTCAGGCTCTGTTCTCGGTCAGACCCCTGCCTGAAGTTGTCAAGATCATATGACATTTTCCTGTGCACAGTAGTGGTGAGCCGGATCAAAACTGTAATCTTTCACACGATTTAAGGCTTTATATTGTTATGTTGCCTTCTGGTCGCTAAAATATGCATCAACAGATTCCTGGTAAAAGACAATTGAACTGATGTACACATGGATAAAATACTGATATGAATCAACATACAAACATCCACAGAATATATAAAGTGACATCTGGCCCTCCTGTTTTCATTTTGGTCATAGAATGAATACAGTTTTTCCAGTTTTATGGTTAATATTAACCCACATTCCTCCGACACATTTTGTCAGATAAATTCTTTATGCTAAACAAGAGCCGACAGCATTCCACTTTCAGCTACTCTTGCTTTTTGAGACATTTTAGAAACCCATTTACCAATGTCTGGTACCGCCAGTTATTTGATGCCAAACCACATTCTAGCAGTCTGCTGAGGTTAGTAGGCTGTGCGATGATTAACTCTCTCTTTGTTTTGCTATTCCTTTTCCTTCAGTAGGTTGCTCTCAGATCTCTTATCTGAGTCTTATCACCTCCTGGTCAAAGCCCTCCTTTTCTGCAGCCTTCGGGCTTACAGACACACACCTTGCACAAATATTTGGCTGCTTCAAGTCTGCCTCAAGACAACCCTCCCACATAAACATGCACACACACACATTTGTACTGATTAATTTCTTGTTGCAAACCAATTTTGCACGAACTAGCCACAACAAATATTCTAATATGTTCTCGCTGTTTTCATTCTGCAAGTTCTTTTCAAGTACAGTAGGATACACTGTTGCAACACGAGCTCGTAGCAAAATCTCAGCCTTTGTGAAACACTTGAGAGTGTATTGTGACACAGTTTAAAACACAAACTCTGCAGTAATCCAAACAATATCCAGAACCTAGTCTGAGTCTGTGTACTTTCCTGTCTCTCTGACCCCGGGTCGTGCTCTGGCTGTGGTGATACAATCAGCTGGTTATCCATTAGCTTCTGCTGGCTACACCGTCTTGCCACCTCATCTCACTGCATCTTAAAGGGCCACCCAGTCCAGACACACTCAAACATGGTCAAGTGCACAGTCAGTGGCAATTTTAGCAGTCTAAAGGCATTGATGATGCAACAAACTAAAATAGAACAAATGCTTTTATGTACTTCAGTCATGCTTATGTGACCATGATAATTATCATGTCCAAAGAAAGTAGACAAAATGCATTAGACAGACAGATTACTTTACTTTATAAATCTGGAGGGGAATTCAATATGGCACCAGTGTCTCTAATGTCAAAGTGACAGTTTTAGAAATGTGACCCTTAAAACATTTCCGTTTAAGAATAAACATATTAAACTGCCTAAACACAACATGTTTTATCTAATGGTGGCTTCTTTGACTTTGGAGATGCCTATAAGGCTACACAAATCTGTAGACATTTTTTTTTCACAAGGGGCAGTTGTTTCTCACAGGAGCCGTACTCATAACTGAAATAATCAAGTCAACAGGTTGGGTTGTTTCTATGGTGATAAAAACAAATGTCTTTCTGAAGTGTGTCTCTGTGTTTGTGTGTGTGCATTATAAATGAGTCAGAGGCAGACTGAAGGGACAAAGCTTGCTCCAGAGTCATTAATGTAAACACACTTTACCAATCCACCACTGATCCACTGAGATAAAGCTGTTCTTGAGTCGGTGTCAAAGTCTCACCTGCTTTATAGATCACTATGACCTAGAATAACACACAGACGCAGTGACCCTCGAAGGCCAAAGAATGCCGCTGCCGTTGCTCAACCCCTGAGAGAAATAACAACTCTATATGTCTATGTTTTGTTTGTCATCATCAACTCACCAATAAAATGAAGGAAAAAAAAATCTAACTAATGATTTTTTCCCCCCCACTTCACTTTCTCAGAGCATTCTGTGGCAGCCAAAACTGGTGGTTGTTTTCCTGGTGATGCGCACGTCATCCTCGAAGGCGGGGCCACCAAACAAATGCGCGATGTTCTCCCTGGCGACCGCGTCTTGGCTTCCTCATCAACAGATGGAGATGGTCCACTCCTCTACAGCACAGTCTTATCCTTTCTGGACCGCCAGCCCAACGCGACAAAGGTCTTTTACACTATTGGGACCGATGCAGGACTTAATATCACTCTCACAGCTGCTCACCTGATCTTTGCCACGGACTGCATGGGTGAGCTCGGTCAACTGGTGTGGCAAGAAGCAGCTAATGAGCGACTTGCACGGAGGGGCAGGCCTCGCAGAGAAGCAGGTCTGAGGACAGTCTTTGCCAGTGAAGTCAGGCCGGGACAGTGTGTGTTCACATCGGCAGGGAAGAAGCGATCTAAGGCACGACTTTCAGTCGTAACCTTTGTGGAGGAGCAGAGGAGAACTGGGCTGTACGCTCCACTCACGCAGCACGGGTCTGTAGTGGTGAACGGCGTGCTGGCGTCCTGCTATGCTGCTGTGGACGGACACCATTTGTCCCACTGGGCCCTGGCCCCACTGAGACTATTCTACAGCTTCACTGGGCCATCAGAGGTGCAGAATGACGGGCTGCACTGGTACCCCTGGCTTCTCGAGAAGCTGGGTAAAATACTGCTGAACGCTGCACACTTCCACCCTTGGGGTATTGAACAATGACATAGCATGGAGCCACAGAGACATGTTTCAGACTTTCAGTCACTTTTATTCAGGAGCACCACAGCGTAGAGGACAGCTGCCTTTTCCTCCACAAGAAAGCAACTGAAGGATTGCCAAAGACATTCGATTTTTAAAATGTAAATATATTTGTACCGATTCCAATCATCTGTATTTGTTGTATTTTCCACAAACATTTTCTTTCTTCTTATGGAAGCATCTAAAAGGCAAAGAAGAGGCGAGAAGGCTGAGAAGAAAAGACGGAAGAAGACATTCTGATTACTGACGTCCTATAATCCTTTTTTTTTTTGTTTACATTTTTTTTAAGATTCATTGGTCCCGAAGGAGGTGAAATATCCCGAAGAAAAATTATTTCACGATTTTGTAAACAAATCTAAAATATGGAAGGAGATGAAAGAAATACTGACCTCAGCATTTACAAATGTTTGCATCAATATAATCAGATGTCTCTTTGACACAACTCTGAAGTTGAACAAAGCAATATTGAAAACAGTTTTCATCATTACTTTGTACAGTATTTCCAGTAATCTCACAACATTAATGCTTATGGACACACTTTAAACACATTATAAAAAATTTTTGTGAGATCCCATAAAAGATACTGGCATAAACATGAAGGTTAATATTAGTACCTGACAAATGAAGCTATATATGTAAATAGGTATTTATACAATCATGAATCAGAAAATGGAGGCAGAAAATTAACTTTACGAGGTTGACTGTCAGAATCGTATTTTAAAATGCTATTGTGTATATTAGAATATTTAACTGGACAAATTATACAGTTCTTAAGATGTGGATGAGTATGTAATATGTATTTGTTCAGAATACAATGTGAGAATATGTTGGTGTTGCATTATGACTTCACATTTAAAAGAAACTTCCACCTTGTTATAGCAAACAATGAAGATGGGATTTACATAATCGTGTTGCTCACCTACTGATGCTGGACAGATGTACGGTGCTATGATGGCCACCTTTCTTCCTTCTCTCTTTCACCCCTGGCTGGCATCTGCTTTCATTTGACTCGATTGTCTCAAACTGATTTGTATAATTGATTTGCATATTTTTCAGGTAGTTTATTGAACATTAAAATGTGTTTTCCATTGTTTTTGGTGTTTTCAGGTCAGTAGTATCCAGTTAAAGCAAACACCAGACGCTGTATCAAACTACTGTATTAAGTAACAGCTCAGCATCATAACAGATAACAGTAATTATTTTTATTCTTCAATATTACACATGTATTTCACAGCTCTCCTTTGCATAGTTGTTTTCCATCTATTTTTCAAGAATCAGTAATTGTGGCTTTCAAAACAAGGGTAAGAGAATTCAATCATGTCAAATATGACTTTATGAAATAAACAAGCAATGTTGGCACATGTGACCTAAATTCCCTCTATCTGGCACTTGTTTAGTATGCTTGGTGAAGATACACACTCTGTTAAAATGTAGGACATCCACGGCATTGTCCTATATGACTGCTCGAAGACTTGTCAAATATGTATATTAAGCTATTGTTGGAGAGACTATTTAAAAGATCTATTTTTTAGAAAATATTGTGAATGTGTTATTTTTGGCAACTCTGTTCATAAAATTTGTATTCTAAACATAAAGTTCTCATTTGTAAACAAAAACTTGTTGTGCTTTTGTTGTAGCAACAAACTACCAACAAAAGTTGACGTTTTAAGATCAGGTTTTTACGTCATGGTTTATGGATCGGACAGAAACGTACATCATTTTGTCAGGAATATTAACTGCGGGGCTTCCAAATCGTTTCAAACATGTGCTGCTGCTCACATGCTGCAATCCAATTGATAGGCAGTAAGGAAAAGTGATGCATCGCTATAGCTGGTGCATAATGACTGGAGCATGAATTGCTGTGGTTACAGGGTGGGCTGCTGGTTGTTTCAGTACCACGGACAGCAGCATTCAGCAAAGCTCTTCTTTCTTCCTCTTGATGTCTCCAAGTGATTTTTTTTTGCCGCCCATTGTGATTGAGAATTAGTCCTTGAACACAGCGCACCCTGCTGGATTATCAAAACACTAGAAAAAAAGTAGACGAAACGTGTGAAGAATGCAGAACTTTAAGCGTGTGAGCTGACGTCAAAGAAAAGGCACAAAAAGCAGATTCTATGTAATCTTTATTATTATTGGTCAGTTGGGTACAGGAAAAACCTTTTTGTCATATCGCATCTCTCATCACAGGAGACTGATCCATAGAGACAGATCGAGAACCAGACCCAGGCAAAACACCAACCTGTCCATATGCAAAATCAGCAAATAAACTGTGAGAGTGATTGTTGTATCTAAACGTGAAGCTGTTGCTCTCACATAAAAAGGCTTTCAAAATACAATAAAAAAACAAAACAAAAACAAAAACATTCACACTGCAGAATTTTGCTTTTTTAAATACTGAAAATTATTATTTTTTTTTAATTTGTTCATCCAAGTCTGGTGGCTCATGTATCTCTATGTTTCCTGTCTCTATATAATTAACTTTGTTTAGACCACGATACCTAGCAAACATTTTGAGGCAAGGCTGATGGACAACCAGCAATTATAATCAGGACTGATTGGAGAGAAACTGGTGGAAACACGCACACAGTGTAATAGCCCTCCACCAACCCTCTTTCTGTCATCAACAAAACAAACAAATAAATACATAAATAATAAAAAAAATTGCTTGATTCATCTGCCTCAAATGTAACCCAAGTATCACTGTCATAAATTAAGGGTGTTCACACAACAACACATGGGAAGTCAGCATGCTCACAGTAACTCACATACAGATATGAATGTCTTTATAGAATATGTATCTGTCATCACAGCTTGGCAAAATTACACTTATACACAACAAATGCACAATAACACCTGGAACCATAATACCAGCCAGTGGAAAAAGACCCAATGTGTATGAGTTGCTTCTGTCCAGGCAGAAAAGTTCCTGTAAAATGGACGGCCTTATCCCCGGGTAGGTGTTGGTGTTGGTGGTGTCGTCCAATAACAATAGCCTATAGATAAAGATTTATGTTTACACACACACACACACACACACACACACACACACACACACACACACACACACACACACACACACACACACACACACACACACACACACACACACACACACACACACGCGCGTTCCCTCGCACTTATTACACGTTAATAACATCATTAGACTGGTGAATCATTTTTATGTCAGCGTTAGAATGAATGAATGAATGAATGAAAGTTGGTTAGTTTCAACTACCGACAGCTATGGTGAGAGCAGTAAACCTCACGGAAGTACAAAAAACTCCATAACATCCTCAGTTGGCAATAAGTTGACATACTTACATTAGGCTATATGTAATCATTGCTTGGCAGCATACAAAAATAAAAGAAGTTGCTCTGGTGCATATTCTGAATCATCTGCATTGGAGTAAAGTGGTCTCCATGCAAATGGAGGGAACTGCTTTCGGCACGTTTTTCCAACAATGAACGAGGCTGGCTCAGTTATTACCGTATATTTGAATTGGTATTAGAGTGGAACCATATCTATGAATATAACTATTATACTACCAGTAGCAGCTTCTCATTGATGTAGTTGATTGGCTAGTCCTTTCGAAAGCCTGGCTGATGCATATTTGGAGTCACTTGTCAGAAAAGACCATTCCACACGGCTCTATAAAATTTCCAATTGAAACAATGACAAAACTGTCTGACATTTTCCAAGCAGACACATATTTCTAGTCTACAGTAATCTAAGATCAGGATTTATTCTCAAAACCCCTGTTGTCACTTTTACAGACTGCTGTGTGATCACTCAGATGTGCATGGATTTATTTGGAATTTAACGGATTTATTCTACCATTAAAGACTCTGAACTAATACAACAACCAAGGGCCCATTTTCAACACCTAAACAATGAAAGTAGGGATAAAGGATAGGATGTGTCCAAAAGGCTTTGAGCCATGAAAGGATGAACAGCACTAGTTGAATATGTGCTGTTCGGATGATTAAGCTTAACTATGTAAACTGCAATCTTAGAGTTGGTTGTAATTTATCAGTGTTTTACTGTGCTGTGAATATGTATTTTACTACAGTGAAGACTAAACAGTGTATGTTTCTACTTTTTTTGGTGAGTCTGGTTTCAGGGCGTACACCATCTCGTCCTTCAGGCTTTACATGTGTGTAAGGGATACTGTGCTACACCTGGTATTTGTCCGCAGATCTCTAAACTTCCATAATTATCTCAGTACCAGCAGAACACATCTCAGTCAACGTGTTCTCTTATATGCTGAGACATAATCACAAATAAAACATTATAGTCCACATGTAACCATTGCATAGGTAAACATTCTGGTGTCTATCCTGCATGAAAAACACTCAAGAGTGCCAACAGTCACACAGAAAGACAGCAAAAATTGAGACCGATGAAATGGCTACATCTGTAATTTATAAATGTTGTCAGAAATCCAAAAAAAATACCAAGATCCACTTTTAGCAGTGTAGCAGACCTCAGAAATGCATGAATGATTTCGTCCCCGGGCTGAGGCAGCCCTGCTTCTATGGCCAAAGTCCTAGTAAAGATACAGTATCGGGGCAAAAGGGGACAGAAGGATATAGGCAAGAGGAAGAGAGACATGAAGAAGGAAGCTGGAATGATGTCCTGTCTTTCTCTTTCACAGCCTCTGAGTGAAGTTTTCTGGAAATACCCCTTTGGCGGCATTCTCTTTGTTTTGCTGCCAGTCGTCCTGCTTCATTCCCATCAGCCAGCCATCATCCTGAAGACACCAACAGGCAAGTCACGGACTCATTTATGTGCGTGTGTGTGTGTGTGTGTGTGTGTGTGTGTGTGTGTGTGTGTGTGTGTGTGTGTGTGTGTGTGTGTGTGTGTGTGTGTGTGTACCTGTTCATCTGGGTTGTCAAAGGTGATTACTAGCACCACGTCACTAGTCTTCATCTCCAGTTCATCAGTGTCATTTGCAGCATAATCATGCATCACCTGGACCTATTTCACATGAATGCAAGTATGATTACTTTAATAAATGGAGTAGCAGGACAATTCTTTGCAGTTTTATGGATTAGTTTGTCAGAAGATATGAGCTCATTTGCACAATAACAAGGTACTTGAACTGAATGTAAACAATTATGATACGGGATGTCCCAAAAATATTTCCTCTATTGTACACCTGTTGACTTTGTAAGGACAATGAACAATTCCTGATTATAATTCACTGGTTCATACCAAGCAAGCAATAAATGTGCAACATAATGTTGAGGTTCAAAGGTTCAAATGTGGTTCGAAGGTGAAGTTATTGATACACGTAGGTAGATTTCTGTGCAGCAGGAGAGGGCATCTGACAGTACATACAGATATATTAAAATGCAGGACAGTAAAAAACAGTAGGGACACAGACATAGACAGGCACTCACAGGCTTAGTGACAGCTCAAAAAGTGAATAAATAATGAATAAATAGAAGGAACCACTAAAATACCACCATGAAAACTTGTTGATAAAGAAGGGACAATAAATAGATTCAAATCAGGTCGAAATTCATTACATAACATGACACGAGAGTAAAGTGCTTTCAAGAATGATCTAAAAGGAAAATAGTTGGAACTCTCTGGCCAGGGGATGGGATTCATCTCCAGAAATGGAGCTGGCCAGTCGCTGTCGCTGCCTCTTGTACAGCGACTGTCAGCTCAGCTGTGACTCTCCAATCAGCTGACGAGCCCATTTTAATATAACTGACTGAGTGAGTTCCTCTCTTTTAAATTAATGTTTCCAAACCAAGACACCAGTGAAAAAGATAAAACGGATTCAATAAAAGCACGATAAAAAAGTGTAATCTGGGATTTGTCCACATTGAAACGGGACAACCATCGCAGTTCCTGCTTGTTCACTACCTCACAGTTTTCTTTAAAGTTTTCATTTCCCTGTAGCAAGCTCACAATTACCAAGTCATCAGCATATTTTAAAATAAATGGGTCTTTAAAGGTGCTCTGACACATATTAATGTAAAGAATAAAAAACACTGGTGAGAGTACACACCTTTGTTGTGAGCACGTGGAGGAGAACAGTTTATCTGAGTCTCTGTGTCCTGTTTGTTAAAAAGTTTAAAATCTAAATGTAAAAACCCACTGTTTATATGTGTGTAGTGATGTCTGGGGAAACCTGTACAGTTCATATAGATGTACACATTAGAACATTTAGATTACATTACATTTAGAACTGTCCAGGTTATTTAAAATTCATCAGTTTCATCTTTTACCTTAAACAGGAACCCAGGGGGCATTTCTGCAGGTTCTGGGACTACTTCTGTGGATTCTGCTGCTTCTGCAGGTGGCTAGGTGGAAATAAATGACAATAACATAAGTGACGACAGGATTAGATTAGACATGGATCACAAAATGGTTATATATATATATATATATATATATATATATACAGATAGAGAGAACATCTCTTTGGTGTTTGTTTTTTTTTATTAACCTCCTCTATTGCTGCAACTTCTTGTTCTTCTTCAGCTTCTGGTGCTGCTGCAGCTGCAGCTGCAGCTGCAGACTCACCCTGGGAGCAGAGACAAACGGAAAATGACACAGACAGGTTAAAGAATGGGTTGGATCAAAGGCTGAAGTGAAAAGGGGCAAAGAATTAAAGCAGCAATAGACAGGAAGACAAGACAACAGCAACAAACACACAAACCTGTATGTTAAAAGAGCCATTCTTAGTTAATATAAGCATGTTGAATAGACAGCAAGATTAAATGCTATTGCCCAATCTTTTGCACAGCATGAATCATGATGGGCAGTGGCAGGGCTTAACTGTGCGTAGTGAGAAGCAGATGTAGCTATTATTTTCTTTCCCTCATCAATTTACTTGCACTCTTCATCACAGTTGATGCATCCTCGTCTCTGGTCCAGATGCATCCTAAATCTCTTCATGTCAAGAATTCTTCACTTTTCCATACTTTATTCACAATTTGTATTATCTGTTTCTGTCCATTCCACCATGCTCAAACCTCCTCAGGAGTTGATGCATCCCCCAATTCTTGTCTAGATGCATCTCTCCATTTCTTTTTCTCTGCCATGTTACCTGACCCTCTTCATTATCCAACACTGCAGCAGCTGCAGTATCTTCCTCCTCAGCTGCATCGGCCGGAGCCTCGTCTGCACGTGTTTCCTCATCTGTAACAGCAGGCATTTCTGTGCCTGGTTGGCTTGTCTCATCACCCCAACCTTCATGGTCTTCAGCCACTGGGGTGTCATGGACCGGCTGGTCGCCATCATCTCCCCATTCCTCCTGCGCTGCAGCCACGGGGTCATAGCGAACTGGTTGGGTTCCATCATCCCCCCAGCCCTCTGTGGCAGCTGCTATGGGGTCATAGTGGATGGGTTGGGCTCCATCATCCCCCCAGCCCTCTTTAGCAGAAGCCACTGGGTCATAGTCGGGCTGGGTGTTTTCCTCCTGGTCACCACTGTCCTCAGGCTGGAGGACAAGGGTTAGGTTTTAAGGAGTCAAAGGGTATACAAGATATTTCACCTTGTGGGTATTAGAAGGACTTCTTAAATTAAATGGATCAGGGAATAAGACTATAAAGCAGCACGGTATCAAGGAGATTTCAGGGAAGATTGCAAAGGATAAATAGGAGTAGTCCAATGGGAATAAACGATTTGATCAGGGCGAGGGGAGGCTTATGGTTTATATAAAAGTAAAGGTATTGAAGGGTGGTAGGATTCAGGAATTAAAATAATCTTTTTATAATTACTGATAAAAAAAATGCTTGTATTACTATAAGAAATACAATAACATATGTCACTAAAACTAGCAAACGTATCCTTCTAAAAGGTCAAAATACATATTAGCATGAAGATCTTTGCATGAAAATGTATTCAAATTGAAACCTATATGCTATGTTTGCAGGTTAAGCTGGGGGCAGGGGGTTTAAAAGAAAAATAAAGCATTTTTGAAATGCAGGCAAAATGAGAGCAATAAGAGACATCAGCAGACGTCAGCAAGTTATCAGCATCACCATCAGAATCATCATAAGACACAAGAAGATCGATGTAGGAGTATTAACCTTTAGGAAAGGTTTGTATAAAATCAAAAGACAGATGAGGAGTTGGAAGGGTGGCAGGAGAAGGCAGAGATGCAAGGTCAGCTTTTTCCCATCAGAAGATAGATGCTGGATCTTCCGTGTGTAGTTAGCAAGCATGGTTTATTATAATCCCACCACTATGTTCGGATGGAGAAAGAGGAAGGAAGCTTTGTAAGAGAAGACGTGTCAGTCTGTTCTGAACCATCACCGCTTTGTCCCAGGTGTTCACACAACTCCATGACTGCTCAGACACATCTCTCTTACAGTAAGGGGGATGAACAAAAAGATTAGTTAAATGGTCCCATGGCCAACCTAAAAGCAAAGCTTTGTGAAGTTGCCCACAAGATCCTTATCATTTTAATAGCTGCGTGTTTGTGAAACAATCCTCGCAGACATGAGCAACTTCACGCACGTTTCGAAACAAAACAGATCCCCGTGTGTCACATGGAGCATGAGCAACATGTCGACATGTTCAGTCAGTGTCACATGTGAACATACAGAGATATGAGAGGTAAACAGAAATAATGTAAGTTTAATTCAGTTACAATTCTTTTTACACCACAGCTTTTGTTTTAATTTAAACTCACAGCAAATTTTTACTGCACCCTTGTGTAGATCCACCTCTATTGATTAAATGCATTGTGATCAGTCGAATATCATTGAAAAGCACAATCCAGCCCACTTTGCCGATACATATAATTTGTATGCACTGTAGTGTGTTGCTGAGGATTATGCAAGACACCACTTTTTGAGATTCAGTGTGTGTCGTGGTATAAAATATCAATTTGAAACTGAATTGACTCAAGCTCGTTCCCAATTTCCATTTGTGTTGTAAAACAATAGCCTCAGTGTTGTTTTCACATCAAGCACTGCAGACACAAAGACAACACACAAACAGATTTGGGACAGACAGCAGTTTGATAGATCAAAAAAAAAATCTTGTTCACAAAAGAAAGAGGGGTCATTATGAAAGAAGCATAATGTGAGGGGAACTTTTATAATGGCAGCAAAAAGAAAAAAATAATAATGGGTTTTGGGCATGATAACATTATGCTGACAAAGATGGTGATTGCAATGATAATTAAAAATACTTGTTAAATAAATGTTTGCTATTTTGTGCATGATTATGATCAGCTTACCCATGAGTCCCAGTTTGCAGGCTGTAGAAAACATAGAAAACAATGGAGTGAGAATAGCACATTTTGTTATGGTACCTTTGTTGCATTCATAAGAAGATTTTCAGTGCAGGTCCCATGCTGTAAGTCCATTAACCCAAAGAGTACAAGCACTAGTTGACTTAATAGTTTTTCACCAGACTGATTCTGAAAGTTTGCTCTGTAAAGTATGAGGGAAGCACAAAAGTTAGACAAAATGTGCACTTGAATTAACAGATTTATGAGGAGCTGCTGGATTGATGATATTGACCATGTCAGGTTTGTTTAACTGTTTTCACCAGCAAACTCAGGCTCTGTTAACTGTTAACATTATGATGTTATGAGACCAAAACAATGAGCTGAAAGATGCCAGACCCTCAGTCACTTATTCTGAAGGCCCTCTGGTGGTCCCTGGAGGTGTTGACGGTTGTAAGTGAGAGGTAACTTACATTAAGTTCATAAAAAGGTTTTCAGTATTCAGTATTTTATTTGTGTTATTGCAAAATACGTACAGAAACATATTTCTGTCGAAAATGTGGGTTGTGAAGCTGAATGGTTTATCTATCGTATTCATCGAAGGGGAGTTGCTGTCGAGAGCAATCCTCTGGAATTAATACACTTCTTTAAACAGTTGGCACATATATTTTTGTGTGTATGTTGCTCAAATGAATGTGGCAGAAATGTGAATAAAATATTGTGTATCTTTACGAAACTTCCTCTCTGCCCTTTGCTGTCAAGTTCTGTAAAAATCTCAACAGACAAGCAACGATGTACAGCACAAGGATTTTGTTGAAAAATATGCAAACTGCATTTTTGTTCATCTGCATACTTAATACCTTCTGTATTAGCCTGTGTTTCATATCAAATGATTCTGTTTCTGGAATGAATATCTATGCCGTCTCATATTTCAATCAGGTGGGAGATTTCAATGTTGGGTGGGCCCCAGGAGACTTTATGAGTTTTAAGTGGGCTTTGGCATTCTTGGCTAAGTAACAGGCTTCCCATCTTAAGTTATGTAAATTGAAGATTACATTTTAATTTCCCTCAAAGTTTATGAGCCAAAAATGCAAGCGTTCCCAAAACTGTTAAAGCCACCTCCAGTGATGGGAGCAACTTTTATGTTGCTCAGCTGCACAGTAAGGTGGGTCCGGTCCTGAAAAGAAAGGAATAGTTGCAGTTCATGCCATGAGTGATCTGGAGACAGTGCTGAAGCAGGAAGTAGTGGTCACTAAAAGCAGGTTTCAACAGACCATCATGCCGTCATCCACTTCTGTGTTGGCATTTTGGAAGAAGCAGAGCAGGCAACACCTCAAACTATGCCAAACTTACCAAGTGATTTCATTTTTATATTCAGGCTTATCAAGCTTATTTCAGTATTTTTAAAGCCAAAACAGCAGCAGATCCAGATCTAAATTCTACATGTATTCATAACAGGTCACATCACAACTTTATTTGGACTTAAATACTATGAAATTAACTTAATATTTTCTGAATAGAACATGAAATTATTTGTGAAGGTCGGCATATCTCACGGCAAAAGGGTCTCTAACGATCTTTGCATTCATGCTATAATTCAACCACCTGTGTGACCGCGGAGGCTTTGGCTGCTGCATTGAAAGAGTCCAGGTCCATGTCCAATAGGCTGCTCATTGCAGGACTGTCAAACTGATAACAACAGGAACAGGAGGGCTCGTTGGCTAACAGGGCACAACAGTGGGACCAGGGATTAAGACAGAGATGAGACACAATAGAATGGAACTGAGAGGAGGGGCAAGCCAGGAGGAGGAACACTTAACGGTTCAGACCTGTGCTGGAAGAAGGTGAAGTTAACGGGCCGTTCCAAGTGATCGGCTGCTCACTCACCTCTGTGGGGGAAGTGACGCTGATATCAGGAGCTGCAGCAGCATCAAACAGGCTGATGATGTTTTCTGTTTTCAGCTCCTTAGATGGGGTCACCTTGGGTGGGGGAGGCACTGCTGGTCTTAGCTAGAATATTGCACAAAGCCAGAAAAATATGAATTAAATGACCTATTTGACTTTTTTTTTTTTTTTTAACAGGAAGTTGCTTGAGATCAAATGATTAGTTCTGACACAGCTCTGATTTATGTTTTGGAGTTGGAGGAAATTGAAAATGTTTGTTTTTGTACATTTTGTAGCTTCTGGACCATCACAGAAACGTATTCACCTTGTGCGTATGCTCAACAATGGCCCAAGTGAAGAATTTTGTTTGCAGCCAATAATACAAAGCAATTGTATGGGAACTCCTACTAACTCTGAAGGGTTACTCCAGTAAGCGTGACACAGTATGTGTTTACCTTGGATGGAGATTTAGGGATTGGGGGTGGTCCGCCTGGTCTGAGAGTATGGTTAGTTGCCTCTTTAGCACTGAGTGAATGAGAGACAAGATAAAAGAAGACAGACAAATTACAGGAAAAATAACAAATACAGCCGACGTTGTCGGTGACAAGTGCAGCAATGAATTCAAAAGAGCATCGAAAAGCTAAACCATGCATCTCCTACAAGGGCCCAAGCAAGAAATTGTCATTGCAAGACTTTTCATGCAGGAACAGTGAGACTACCATCCCTCCATCTTTCTTCTCCCATGCAAGCAGGCTTTGCTTGTGCCTGTTCGTCTTTCAGTCCCCAAAAGCGAGCAGTGACAGAGGCATTCATTGTGAGAAGGGACATGTGCTACGGCTAACAGAAGCAGCTCCAGGTCTGCAGATAGCTCAAGAGTTTGATGCACACCTGCAGCTTATTACCGGAACAGGCTGTTTTGCACACAAGTGGCTTCAAATGGCTAAAATAGCTAAGTGCTTAAAATTAAGTGTATTACCACTCAGGCCAAGTGGACACCTGCTCAGGGGATCCAAATCTCCATGAGTAATCTTTATAAGCTCCAGGTTTATTTTGCATCAACATATTAGTGCTGATATAATTATTACTCCCTTCAGGCACATGCACCATTCTCACCATCGCATCACATAAACGCAGAAGAAGCTTGGGGTAATAGATTTCTAAAGAGTCTAAAGACATTAGGTGTGTTTACTTTTCCTTCTTAATTTTCTATATGAGGAAAATGGGCATTATAGGTTGTTTTGAAAGAATCGAAGGCAAAACTGTGATTCAATTTGGTCCAATTCCTAAAAACTGACTTGGCCTGTAATGATCTAGCACTGGTTACCAAAGAAAGAGAGTATAGAGTACACTTTCTTCCTCAAGATAAAAAAAAGCAGCATATTGTTGGTGTGCACTCTGATTTACTCCTTTGTGCTTTTTAACACATCTCAGTCAGTAGGAGATCACATGCTGCATCGTTATGTAACAGTCTTGCCTGTGGCAGCGTTAAGGTCAAACAGGTTGGCTCAACTCTTGTACATCTGCAGCCCCGCGCACGCAACTCTGTGTTCAAACAACATGTCTGTGAAATCACTTGCACAACCAGGCACTTGTTCCCCTGAACTCTTCCACGCCTGCAGACTGACTGACGTACGACAGTGGGACAGACAGGTCAGTGGGACGGACAGACAGGTGTTTCATCACCGTGGTTACCACAGTTGTCAGTTACCTCCTGTTTGCTCCTGACGATGAGGTGCCCCGGGTACCTGTCTTTCTGAAATGGGGAGGTTCAGGGGTGGCTTCGAGTTAATGCATGCATGTTTATCTGCTTTTGTAGTTTAAAATACTTGTGACACATCGAATTATGATGTATGAGTTGTAATTCCAAAACAGAACAGGGATTTTACGTTTATTGAAATCGGGTTAAAGTACAGAATCGGAGAGTCTGCATAATGTTTAAGAAAACTGCAGTTTTTGTTCTATCCCATGTTTGGTTGCATCATTGTTGCAGGGCGATTACTGAGTGAGAGCACCTGTAATTGTTGGATGAGCCCACAAACGGCTCACTGCCATGCTCAGTATTTCTTTTAAGCAGATATGTGTTTTGTTCTTTTTTGCACCAATTTGTTTTGTGAGTATGACTTATTATGCCAATAAAGAGCTTCAGTTTTGTAAACATAATTCGGGACTGAGGATTCAAGTTTAAAAGTGAGCATGGCAGTGATTGTTTTCTTTCTTAGGACCACTCCACCCTCACTGAGCCATTGACTCATCCCGCAATGGAGGCAGAGATCAGCACCAGTAACATAACAGGAGATATAACCTTCTATAAAAATCACAAAACTATTTTGCTTTTCTGGAGCAAAGCAGGGGGCTTCACAACATTGATATGTCTTAAGTGATAAACACAATGAAAAATTAATCTTCCATTAAGTTTAAATGCTGATGCTCACTAATAGTTATCGAACATAAACAATAATGCAACCTTGGTAGGTTTAAATATTTACAATGATTTTTTTTCTGAGCATTACAAAGAGTTGTACTCAAACAACACAGAACGCAATTCTGTTCATTGTATTAAATTGTGAAAGCTGACGTTAATGGGATTTTATCTCAGTTAAGTTTTATTCCTAAAACCTTATCAGTATTTCAATATTTAGTCCCATAATTCTTTTTTTCAAGTAAAACTGCGTGTAAAACAGTAGTAAATCACTATGTATTTTTGTGACTGAGTCAAGTGGTTCGTGACTGGAACAGACTATTATAAGATGCACAGTTGTAGGAAGTGTTGCAACAATATGAGAGAATTGAAATGACGGATGGTTGCTCACTAACCTGGTTGTGTCTGTTCCCTCCAGTTTCACCAAAACGTCATACAAATCCTGATCCAACTGCGGAGAGGGGAAGACAAGGCGTAAGATGTGATACTAAATACAAACGTACAATCGTGTCGTTCATTCAATGCATGTTTATACATATTTCTATCTATGAGATAAACTGATCCCAATTATCACTTTTCACTTTTAACCTACATTAATCCTGTCATATCGCCTTATACAAGGTGCGTCTGCTATTGCTTGCTGGCAATGTCCAGATTCAAGCAAACAGTATTTGCAAGTCACAAGCTGAAGCAATAATGAAGGATACTGTCCAGCTGCAGCCAGTTAAAAATGTCCTACTTTTGTTTTTGCATGGCCAGAAATTTAACTGTAACTGACTGTAACTGGTAGCTCCTGGACTTGTTCAATCTCTGTTGTCTGGGGTTTTATTCACATTGAGCACTGGAGGAGGTAAATGGGAGATTCGTACCCGACTCATTTCCTTGTGAAACTTCTCCTCAAAACCCGCCAAACTCTGGAAGGTGCTGACGTAAAACCCGACGCGACTGCAAAGGACATGAGACAGCGACAGCATGACAGGCTTGTTTAAATGCACAGCAAATGTGGAGCATACGGAAGTGAAAGTAAATAATCCGTCAACAGGAGAATCGCTTTCTTCAGACACGCAGACACACACCTGTTCCAAAGTGAAGGCAGCTCCTCTTGCAAGTCAATATTGATCTCCTCAAACACCTTCTGGGCTCTTTCTAACTCCTCCTCAGCCTGAAATACACATCAAATATGTTGGTTCAATGTGTGTGTTAATAATGCAACGTGATTGAACTACAGCTCTTTTACTGTGTTCATGTTCACGTCACATTCATTGAAAAGCAAACAAATGGGGAAAAGTCAACTCGGAAAACAGAGGTATTGAGTGATGGGATGAAAAAACATTTGTAAGTAGTGAATTATACTTTTATTGTTGCGCTATAGCTGTATACAGGAGCCCTACCAAACTAACGAGGAAACTAAATAAATTTATGTCAATCTAAAATGCTTGAATAATTGAATACAAACCAAAACACATATAAGATCCTTGTTGAAGTTGTACAAAACTGGAAACTGCAAGATATGATAATGCCAAAAGAATACTATTCATTGTTATATGCTATTTTATGGTTGGCGTTTTCTGTGGACAGCAGAGAAAGAATTTAATTGTGCAGCGAAACATGTTTTCTGCTCTAAATATGACATTAAACTTGAACTAAAAGTATATTTCAGTATGGACGGTACACATTTCCTGAAGAAATATGGTGCAATCATCATGTACCTGGCTCCTGGAGAGACTGCTCTGAGCAACACTGTGTGCAGACAGAATGCCCTGTGCCCAACCAGGGGCAGCTCTTTCCAACAAGGAGGCCGGCTGGAAGCAAGAAAACAGGTGCGCTCGTAAAATAGCTTCACAATAATGTATCACAATTTGCAATTGTTGATTTACTGCTGGGTTACCTTGGTGATTTTGATCCCCCCATCCTTTTTCTTGGACTTGTGCGTCGCAGTGTAGTTATGTCTGGCACTGTCAAAGTCAACCAGCTTCCTGTCTCGTTTCGCTATACGAGACTGAACAAACAAGGAACACATTTTTTAACAAACAACCAATAAATGGAAGGTTTTATTTTTTATAAACATTCTTTTCATATTTTCACAAATGAATTCAAACTTTATATTTTAGTGTCGTCTATTTGTCATCCAATACATCAGAAACACAGATGGTGCCTGGCTATTAAACACTCAGATCACATTATACAGAATAATGTGGAGGAAATCTGAACTCCCACCGCATCAAAAATTAATGCCGGTAATGGCTGGGCCAGGTCACGACTGCAAAGCTCACCTTGATATCGGGGAACTGACCCAAGTAGGTGTCCATGGAAATGAGAGCATGATCTACCAACTTCTGGTGGTAATCAGTCCAAAGTACATCACAGTCCTGAACATACACAATCACAAAGCAAATACTGAGATTAAAAAAAGACAAGTGGCTTGCCATTCAAATTTTACTTGCAGTTGCAGGCTTTGTGAGTACACGACATTTAGCCTCGGCGCTATGACCACTGGCCTAATGTTGTGCAATTCTCCCCTTTCACCGTGGTCACTCACATCCAGATCTTCGTATCTTTCTTTTTTTTTTTAATGAATTCGGTGAGCAGCAAAGTGATGCTTTCAAGGAATCATTTGTAACGTGTGATAGATACTGAGCCCCTTGTAGATAATACACAAAAATATTGGTTTTGTTGATTCTCAGTCAAACAAACTCAAATAATTGCTCACTTCCAGGCAAATATAGCTGAACTACTAATCATAAAGAGACTATCAGTGTTTTCATCGACAGTATCATCGTGTAATGGCTGATGAATTTATGTCTCTATTGCTGTAGTGATGTTGCTATATCTTAGTATGCTTGTTCTGCTAATTTGCATCAATTTATTGCGAAAAAACAATTCAAAATAAATATTACAAGAAATGTAGACAACATTTTAAAGCTCTTCTTATCCACAGATATCTTCCTATACTTTCAGGGCCACATAGTGTTTATCACGCACACACACACACACACACACACACACACACACACACACACACACACACACACACACACACACACACACAGACAGCTGTGTGTAGCCGAGAATACATTTCTACAGCGATGAATAGTCTTAACATGTGCACACACAGATTGCAGACACTTAATCACCGGACACCGTTTCTGTTGCCCTCTAAGTGACAACCATCATATCTGTCAATCTGTCACATGCAGATAATCTGTGCATTTTAGCCATAAAAACCCGAAAGCATTACTGACCTCCACAACGGATTCTACTTCGTTGCTGCCGTACCAGTCTGGTTCATACATGTCAGCGAGGCACGCCTGCACGTTCTTGGAGGACTCATGCATGGCTATGGACGAATACAGGTAAGCGTTATTAGAAAAGTGTATTTTAACATCCTTGGAAGACATTGTGTGTTTTGTGTGTGTGTGTGTCATCACCTTTCACTGCCTCTAGGTATGCTCTTAGATCCCTTTGGAGCTTGCTGCCTTCAGTCTGAGGGTGAAACACACAAACACTACATAAACAGTCTGGTAATCAACAGGCGATTCATTATTTGGCTGTGCTGTTATGCAGCAACTGTTTATTGGCATAAAGTGATGAACTTATGATGGAGCATCGTCTCACATATTGTTTGTTGAAGTTGATAACTCCCTCTTCAAAAGCGACGTCTTTGGTCTCATCTGCTTTGCCAAGTTTCTGTAAAACCTATAAGGCAAACATAAATGAACAATAAATTGCAGGCAACAGGGAAAGACATATATCAAACTTGTTTGTTCATTTTAATTGTAGACTCAGTTACGTCACAATTACAGTACATACAGCAATCAGGTTCAATCTCTTCTCGTTGTCAACATTGACAAACATGAGGTCAAAATACAGTAATACCATTTACCTTCTCTATATGTCTTGATTAAATGTGCGAGGGGAACAACAAATTGATCGCAAAGGCAGCATGACACAAGCCTTACATAAAATGGACATTGATAAAGAAAAAAAAAGATCATTTAACATAATAGTTCAAGTTAATTCTTAATCTGTCTCAGTCAAACACTTAGAAGTGTAAACATGACAAAAAAAATGTCATTGGCAAACATTTTTCTCCAGAAAAAGTAACTGAAGTATCTAAATAATTTACAAGGGAATGCAGCATCAATGAATCAGTGATGAATGGGTGAAAGGAACATCAAAACAACACTGTGAGAAAGCATACATGCTGTTAAACATGACGGCTGCTAAATTGGATATTCCACTGTATTTTGCACCAATGGGTAACAGTGAAAATAGAACACTTCAAAAATTGCATTTGTTTTTCTTGTTCAGGTTTTATTCATCATTATTATTTATTTACCAATAGCATGTTTTTAAAGGTGAAGTGCTGCCTTTTGATCCATTCGAGATATGTCTATTCTGCATGTGGCCACTGGCGTAAAATGAGTCTGACACCCCTGGTTTAGAAGGTTACCAACGTTCTCATCTGTCTGTCCATCTTCACCCCCAACGGTACATGTGTTCTGACAGACAAACAGCGCCCCCTCCCATTTAATACACGCACAACGTGCAGGTGCGTGAACACACAGGCCTCCCATCCTCCTCCACGTATGCACTTTGCAGCATGATGACTGTTTAAACACGCCAGTGGTCCTGGAAACACGTGAAAGGGGATGCTGCTGTCAGGAATTGGGGAAGAGGTTCTCATTCAGCGGTTTGGATACTGATCCTGATCTATCCTCCGTGAATAACCAGCAGCAGGTTTCATGATGCGGCCCGGCGTTTATATCTCACTGCAGCGTGAACGCGTCCGCTGCTGTGACAGTCTGTGGGAAGAAGGATGTGTTTGAAGTGGACTCCCACCCCTCATCCTCACAAACAGCATCACCCTGCTTTATGATGTCGTGATGCGCCACTGCGCCTCGGTGGAAGATGCGCCAGCGCTTCTCCGCGGTTCGCAGGCCTGAAATGTCATCCACACACACACACACACACACACGCACACATCCATGCGTAAAAGGAGCAGCTTCTTACCTTTTCTTGAGCTCTGGTTAGTTTTTTCTGAACATTGCTGGCCACTTTCCCCGCAGTCAACCCCTTCCCCAAATTCAACTCAGCCATCTTGTAGCGCAGATCAGTCTGTGGATGCGGGATAGAAGGAAATAAAAAGCAATAACGATCGCTGAGACCGCTACGGCGAGCGTGGAGGCGGATGCATCAATGTCCAGAGAGGAAATAATGGCGATCCGTGTAATTATGTGAGGTTTTGATGTATCTAAATGGGGACGTGTGTGCAAAAAGCTGGGCTGTATATTCTGTAATATTGAGCGGCTGTGTGTGTGTGTGTATGTGTGTGTGCGCGCGTCCCTGACAGAGGAGGAGGATGCTGAGAGAGAGCGAGAGAGAGAGCGAGATGGTCTTAAAGGCACAGGTCCTGCTGCTGCTGCGCGTCCACACGAGAGAGCTGCAAAATGCATTAAGCCTCAACTTCATAAACACACAGGCATGAAGGGTCATATATGATATCATATTTAGAAACACCTAAAAAAGATCTTTGGTGGATTTTACAGTCTTAGAATTATCCCTTGAAATATGTTATATTAAACTTTATAACAACAATGTTAAGGCACATTTCCATTATTATGTTTTCAAAATTACAAGATACACCGTGAAAGTACACTCGCGGAGAACAACGATAAGAAACTGTCATGAGTATTTTTCGGCGTGTACAGTATGAAGGCTTCAAAATTCGGTCCCAGTATACTATACAACAGAGTTCGAATTACGGGGGAGCTAAGGGGAGCTGGGCTCCCCTGAAAGGGACCTGAGCTCCCCTGAAAGCCTAATTTGAAAAATTTAGGGGGAGCTCTAAAAACACTGGCGCATACCTATTCTATAAACTTGAGAAAATAGGGCTCCCCCGAAAGCCACGTTGTAATTCGAACCCTGCTATACAATCCTTGCATAACATGTAATAAAAATAGATAAATAAATAAATAAATAAAACTTCCAGCAAATTACTGTCACTCGAGCAGTTCAGTGACTCGGCTAATAAACAATTGTAATTAAGTGCAAAAGCAACATATTCAAACAACAATGCTGTTCGTTCCTCAAAGTATACTATTTATACATGCTACTCCTTATTAAAGCTAATACTTTTTTTTTTTTTTTTTTACAAAGTAATGAAGCAAATATAACTTACAATAGATTTTATTTGTAGCTTTGGAGTTTTCTAGTTGAAAACAATGCTGTTAATATACGCTAAACTAATGTTATCGTTACAGGTGAAGAAGGTTTTAGGAACCGAATGCAAAGATGCGCGACTCTAAAATTGAATCCTGCATCAGTATATGATGATCAACCAGATGACCTTAAAGGTTTAAGTTTGCATATTTCTCAAACAATCATACAGATTCATTATAAAATGGACTATGATATGTCTGGGCCAAGTGTTCATGTTATGTTGAACGAGAGCCTCACTTCTCTCCGGCAGGGGGCGTTGTTAACCCACTCCTGACATCTGCTTTCATCGAGCGTCTTCAGGGCTTTTAAATAACCTCATTCTCCTTTTAAAATCTATGATGAAAATAACAAGGCAATAAATTGTTTGTAGAAAAAAAGTATTTCGCCAACACGGAGCTCAGGCGGCTCTGTGGTAAACTGCAAAGGAAAGCATCTTGATGTAATATTAATCCTAATCGGACACATTTGGACACATTATTGCTTTTAGTGTGTTTGAAAGTTCCCCAAATAACTGCTGTGTTCGGGCGTGTAAGAAATAAAGCTGCATCAGAAATGTCTGGCGTGTGTTTCCACAGTTGGCTGGCGCCTGCTGGGAGCTCTCCGAGGTCCTGAACTTTCACACTGAAGCCGGTGGGCAAGAAAAACTTAAGCTCCTCCACAGAACAGGCTGGTGTTTAGCCCCCTGTCATCGTGCTGGGTGTATAATTATATCTCTGTTGCATAATCTGGCATGAGAGCACGCTTATGAGAAATCCTGCTGGCACGTGAGAAGAAGAAGAAAAAAAAAACAGTTTCGAGCGTGCGGTTGATCGTAGACTGATCTGCTCTCAGCACTACAGCCTCCGTGGACAGGGAATTGGAGTTTGTTGTGAATTTGATTGTTTTTCGTTTATTTAAATAACAGATGCTGTGCCATTTAAAATTAGTAAATAATAATTTGACAACACGATTGTAAAGGAGGATGGGCGGTCATAACAAAAGGCAACTGTTAAAGGAACAGTATTTTTTCACAAAACAATTGAAGTAAAACTCAAAATAAAGGAGGAGACAAGAGATCAGGGGAATCAGACAAGGACGACAAGAGAGATGAGGGGAGAGGAGCTTATTAACACAGGAGATCACCCATAACAAAACACAAGAACATCCAGAATCAACTATCCATCCATCCAGATTTTATTCAATTCGAAATTGCTTGCATTTGGCCTGTGTGAGGAAACCGGAGTGCCGGAAGATAATATGTGCACATATAGAGAGAACATGCAAACTCCACATAGAAGCACCAATATGGAATCAAATTCGAACCGTCTAATCACCACATCACTGTACAACAAGTGAAATAGGTATTAATATATTCACTTTATCATGGCTTAATGTATGGTTAAAATGTAACTAGTCTATGGGCTTTTTTCTAATTCATGTTTTTCATTATCTCAAACATAATTTGAACCTTTTTTCAATGTTTGAATTCCCATGTAGGCCACCCGTGAAACACGCGGAATGACCTTATGCTTGAATGGTGCTCGGTGAATCAACTTGCACTGAATGTCTTTTGGCTTTGCTCTTCCGTCCCTCGCTTTCTTCCTCTCCTCCTCTCCTCCTCCCATCTCCCCGTCTCTTCATCCCCGACAATAACAACATTTGGCCACGAGTCACCAAACCCATTCGTCGCGCGGATCGCTTCGTCCCCCCCCCCCCCCCCCCCCCCCCCCCCTCCGGCTCCGGGAATGGTTTGACCCGCCGAGAGTGAGAAAGACAGGAGCACAAAGGACGCGCACACACTGGTCCTTCAGGAGGGAGATAATTGGGTGCATGATGTAAACATGGAATAAAAAACCGCAAGGCTGCATTTCTGTTTCCCGTCGCCTCGGTCCATTATCGGCGATTAATATTGCATGAGGTGCCGGCGAACAGCTGCGCGTCTGTGCGGCGGACAAACGAGAGACAAGTGAGAAATTAAAGCCAGGAGTGGATGAGAGGAAAGAGGAGTTCAGCATTGTTTCATCTCCGCTTCTGGGTTTGGTCTTTTCTTTTTCTCTTTCTTTTTTTTTTTTTATTCCCCTGGAGTTGCTCTCTGGCTGCGGTCTGAACCCGGTTTACAGAAGGGAGATGTTGGGTTTTTCAAGCCGACCAAATCCGACAAAAGACGATTAACCTACGTTTCTTTTGCGCACGGGAACGACAAAAGGAAGATCGCACCAATATGTTGCATTTCTGAGGTGAGTTAGTTTTCTTTGTTCACCTTAAATTACGTGGGTTTTTTTTTCCAATGCTGGTATAGCTCAATGTCTTTTTTTTTTTTTTTTTTTTACTACAATGTGTATGGCCTTCCACAAACAAAAAGTGTCTGGTTTTATTTTATTCTCACCATCGAGCAGGTCAGTGGAAGAACCATTACATTTACTTATGTTGAAATGCCCAAAAAAGCTATTTGTGTTGCGCACAGCCTTCTGCCATTCACTGTAATTGCCTTTGAACAGTAGACACATGGAGGACTACCTCAGCTCCGCTATTGTTTTCCCTCTATTGTTTTCAAACCTCCGACACACGGCTCGCACACTGTGACACCCTTGCAAGGTTGCATATCACTGACTGCCAAATGAATCCTTCATGATGTGCGGAAATTAATAATGTAAAAGACTAAACTCCGAATTTGATACCAATGTACATAATTGGGTTGGACAGCGTGTACACCAGGAGCCAAATTGATTTTTGCTCATGGTATAAGTCACGTGAATTTCGATTTTATGTATCTGCCTAAAAAAACAAACAAAGAAGAAATGATTGTGTAATAGCAGTTTATCCAAAATATCAAAAACACAGATTCACAGTATTCTTCTCCCGTTTGATTTATTTGTATCTCCGCTCAGCTCCAGGGTACAGTAATAGCACATGAACCATCTTTTTAATTAGTGGTTTCACATAGCAAAGGAGAAGTAATTATAGACAGCAACCCTGAAGTGTGGAGGAATTTTTCTTATATTTCCTTTGTCCAACGTGCAAATGTTGTCCAGACCACACACTGGCCCTACTTTGAAAATGACAGATCTGGAAAATGTGTCTTCTTTTGGTCTACTTTAACAGACCATTGTTCATATTTAAAATATAAATCAATTTGACCTAAAAGAATGTTTGCATTCGCCTCCTTGTTGTTTGGTGCTCACAGTGTTTGGTATGTGGGGGCAAGTGTGCGCAGCTGTTCATGCAGAGCACAAACAGCCAGCAAAGACAGAAACATATTTACATACCCCATTTGGATAAGACAGGAATGGCAAGAAGTCTATGAGAGGCAAGTAAGCATGAAATAGAGTTTGATTATACTTGGCTGTGTCGAGCTCTAGATCTCCCTTGAAATGAGGCAGATTCTGACCCACTCCAAGCATGACAAATGACCATGCTACATTTCTTTTTAGAAAAAAGTTAGGTCATCTCCCTGAGCTGTGGATCTTTTCTGATGTGACGATGGATTTACCGACTCTACAAGCGACAAAGGAGAGGATGCTTTGAAAAGGAGCATAAATAGGGTGCAGCGTAAAAGACTGCCGAGAAATCGCTCGGCTGCTGTTTACAGACTGCGAGCTTTTGTTTGGAGTGATGCATCGGAAAGTGCACTGGTGTCATCCCACTGGGTTACTTACCCTGCAAGCTATTACATCGTTTAATAAGAGTCTCCTTCAGTTTGTGATTCATTTCCTGTGCTGAACTCTGTCCTGCCATAGATGAACTTGAGGTATTTAAATAAATAGCTCAAGGAATCAACACTGAAAGTGGTAGTTAAAGTGCTCTACTTTCATGCACGTCTGTGGGCGCCAAGCTTGGTAACAGTGGTGCTTCTCCGAAAACACTTGAGGGTCCCCCCAACAGGGCATTAGAATAACAGTTTTTAAACTGAATGGAAGTCTTCAACATTTACTTTAATCTCAAATGAAGCTCAAATGGTCAAGCTGGCAATATTCCAGTCTGAATCCAATTTCTTTAATAGCAACTCAAGCTGACAACTGGGATTCAAATGCAATCTGCTCCTCACTGATGTTTGAGCAATGACAGCTATTGATCACATTTCGGTGTCACACAATAATTGGCCAGATGTCTATGTTGGATAAGATGATGAGGTGATGGTGAAAAGACAGCACAATGCTGAGCAGATAGAAACATGTCATTAGTAATAGGATTCAGACATGGAAAATGCAAGCTGTTTGAATGAAATCTCCATATGGAGCTGAGCTGGTAGTTATATAACTATAACCAGGAGCCAACCAGTCCTCCGACTTTGGGGGCCAATTTGACAGGCTCACTTGGGAAATCTGACCAGAGGCGAACAATTCTATTTAATTGTGTCATATGTGTGGAAAAGCCTTTAAAGCATCTGTTTGTTTGTTTTTAGCCGGAATCTCTACAACATCATTACATTTTATTCCTAAAAACAATCCAGACAAAATAGCAAAGAAATCTTTCAACCTCACAACCATTAACAAAAGAGAAAAAAGTATTCGCAGTGTATTTTTTTTCTCCGTCTGCAGTAGGTTTGTGTGAGCTCGTGAGGTTTTAACAGAATGTGAGGTGAGGATGCGTATCAGAGAGGCGATCATACATACAGAAGATGCAGTTCAAGGACTGCCAGTGTTTCTTCACTCTCCATGTGCTCTGACAATGGTTTATGTAAGTGCAGTGAACATAAGCTCAATAGACTCAGACTCACAACTCAGCGCAAAAGTCTACAGGGGATCCACTGTCAGATAGAGATAGTCTGCAACAGGGCTCCACCTTTTTTTTTTTTTTTAGTTTGTATTATGTATTGAGAATGATGGTGCCTTGAACATAGTGGAAAAAGAGAGAAGGAGCAATGATTTCAGGGGCAAAAATGAAGTTATTCGTGTAAAGAATATAAATATGAAAGTAAAGAGAGAGCAGGTGGAAGGAAATAAGTTAAGGAAGTGTTCTGACTCATACAAAACAAGAATTAACCAAAGGTGAAGGGAATTGATTGGAGGAAGGATGATCGGGGTGCAGACAAAGCAGGAAGAGGAGGGTAGAAGGAAAAAGGGTGGCAAGCATAAGTGATGAGGAGAGTGAAAGGGTAAAGTCGATCTTAATCCCATTAATACACACCCATGCCGTCCTTCCTGCTGCCCTTTTTTCAAGCCCACATACACATTCAGCTTCAAAGTGGTGCTCACATTTGTACTTGTGCGGCTCACAAACACAGTTTGATTTGAGCGTATCCTGCAAATATACATTGGTCAGTGCTGTCACAATGTGATGCTGACAGCTTCACTCTAGGAACCTCTAGTTTGCGCCACATCTGACTCACTGTGTGTACGAGCCCCGAGGCAATGCAGCATATTATGTGTGTGTTTATGTTTGGCTGTCATGTTGGTTTGCAGCTGGAAGGATTTTCCCATACCATCTAAGCAAACACATTGTGTGTGTGTGTGTGTGTGTGTGTGTGTGCGTGTGTGTGTGTGTGTGTGTGTGTGTGTGTGTGTGTGTGTGTGTGTGTGTGTGTGTGTGCTTGCCTTAACACTTTGTACCACAACTTATTTTGGCTCACACTAACAAGATGTACTTTTTCAATCAATATTCTTTTTTTAATAGCAGTGAAAAATGCTTTTGTTTGTCTTTATGATTTTTCTGTCAAGTTGTTTTATTTCCAGCTGATTGTTCTGTTCAAGCCACACAACTTTACTTATTTCATTCAGCCTACATGCGCCATACCAACAAGTAAAAAGTCCAAGTTACAGTATTCATAGCAAGTAAAAGCAAAGGGAGAAAGAGGCCAGGAACATGTTCTAAAACAAATCCCACATCATGTTCTGGAGCTTTGCTCTTATCACGTTCAAAACATCAGATTCATGAGTGCATTTTTGCAATTGTTTTGTGTATTTCTTTTTGTGCTTTTCCTTAATTGAATGCCAGCCAAATATTATCAGCACTCATGTGTTCATGCACAAAAATGGTTATGGCAAATAGAGTTACTTTTCAAAAACAATAAAGACATAAACATGGAGTCAAACAGAACACATACTTGTATCACATAGAAACGTCTATAAATGTCTATAAATAGAGATTGTATTTTAAAATGCATATTGAAGTGTACACCTTGATGTAAGTTATACTCTCATAGTTTTGAAACACTTCCACGAGTTCATGTGGGATTGAAGACACATTTAATGCTTTGGCCTAAAGTAGGTATCATGTTCAGGAAGACAGAGAGAAAGAGAGAGAGAGAGAGAGAGAGAGAGAGAGAGAGAGAGAGAGAGAGAGAAGGAGCAAAGTGGTTGATAGCAACAGTAAGATAAACGATGTTGGAAGGAGAGGCAGAGAAAGACAGAGAATGAGAAGTAATCTGATGAAAGCCTCTTTACTCCCGTGTCACCTCACCTTCAGGCCACAAGCATTGACCAAGACTTACAGAGGGATCAATGCTGAGGCCACCGACATATGCACACACACACACACACACACACACACACACACACACTCAACCTGTGGCACACACACACAACATCTGACCACACACCTGGTATAACAGCGTTTCTGTTTATTTGTGCTTTGTTTTGTCAGTTGCTGAGTGGAGCATTAACAGATTGTCTGATGGTGAGTGTGTAGGCTTATGAAAAGGTGATGGGTGAGTGACTGACTGCTTTTACTTGGAGAATAAAAACACAGTTGCTGTTTGTGTGGGCAGGTGCGCGGAGTTTATAGCTCACTCCAACACCTCAGTGGACTGAGCGGAGAGCTCTGCATTTAAACCTTAATGAAATGGGAAACCAAATGAGCCAGGCCAAAGCTGTTTCTGTCAGTGTGCCATCCACACTGAGAGTGTATATCTGTAGCTATTGATAGAACAAAAGGCAAATGAACTGCAATGTGCAGGTGTGGATTTTTAGAAATACTTCTAGATTTTAATTGTTTATTTCTAGAATTTGTGAAAAACTTGAAATGTAATGATGGTAAAAAAACATTGACATTATGGCTCATCTTTTAGTTTGATGAAGTTGGGAATTAAAAGAGCTTGAATCACAGAGTTCTGAAGCTCCAGTGTAAAATTACAGAAAGATGCTTTGATGAATGAGTGGAAACTTTGGAAAAAAAAAAGTAGTACAAAGGTCTAATATTCATTTAAACAACCTTTTTAACTATTCACTAACAGTGCCAAGCTTCAGTACTTATTTTCTGGGCAAGCAGTACTTTTATGCATGAAATTTCAGCTCAGCATTGCAGATAAAAATAGAGCAGTTTGGCCATTCTCAAGAAAACAAGCTTTTCTGCAGGTTTCCTAGTCTTCTTCATTAAGCTAGAAAAAAGGCCTGTCTTAAACAGTTGAACATCAGATTCATCGGTTGATTAGACATTCACTAAGTTGATGAAATGTCCCTAAATGCAGCTTGTTGTACAAGTACCCTTGATGGCCCACAAACAATCTGAATCTTCCATAAAAAAATCTGTAAAAGCTGAGAATCTTCAATTATGTCTAACATCTCCAAAATGTCTCTTCTAAATTGTGCTTTTTATTTTATACTTTTCGATGAGAAGGCTTTCAGAGCTGCCAACTGATAACCATTCCAGTAAATAGAGTTGTTTAGTACATCACTATTGTACCTTTCGTGGCAGCGTAACGGCCCTTCCTATATGAAGAGGTCACACCAGTTCTGTTGTTTCCTTTTACAACTGCACTTACAAAGCTGTCACGTTATTGCTCAGCCCATTATTCAAATCAGCATGTCCTCTTCCCTGTAATGGGCGAACAGTGGTAATTTGACGTTACGTCTCCATGGCGAGTTGAATGGCGAAGATTGCAGTATGTTTTACAACCACTGAGTGGCTCAATGAGAGCAGGTGTGAGACTGGAGCATTATGCTACATTTTCTTTATGTTGGATTTATCTTGAATCAGAACCACATTCCAACTCTCTGTCTTTCTTTTATTTTCTTATTATAGGTCTGTTTTTTTCAGCAGTGGCACGCACGCGCGTGCGCGCACACACACACACACACACACACACACACACACACACACACACACACACACACACACACACACACACACACACACACACACACACACACAGAGGCTCAGTAGTTGTCTTTCCTGTAACAGATGGACACGATGCAAACAAAGTCATCCTGTTAGTAATCATGACCTCAGCAATACTGTCACACGGACAGTCAGTAAACGGTTCCCCTTGTTCCTCTTGGAGAACGGAGCGGTGAACACGCCGACAGACGGTAACCAGCATGTCACGGTTCTTACCGTCTCTCTGTTATGAATCAAGATCCTGCGCTCTCCTGGGGTCTGAGTCTGCACTACGGGCAGTGAGGAATGAGCTGGTGAATGGTCAGACAGAAATATGAAGAGCAGACTGCACGGAAATCTGACATCCATCTGTGCAAAAACACTTTATAGCAGTCAGACAATGGAAATGTTTCAAGAACAGCAGGGTAGCGATCCCAGTCTATTGGCTGCATGTAAGCTCAGCAAAATCATGGTTTGTCCCTATAAACTCTCATTATCTCTACAAATAGATCTTGTTTACATCAATTAGCAGTGCTATGTGTCAATATAGACTTTTTTTATTTTTATGTATCAGGAGGTTGTGAAATTAAAGCAGAAACATGGAAACACTGGCATAATGAATGAATATAACATGCAGGTACATCAACACAAAAACTACCTGATGGTTCATCTACACTGAACCATAATTGTCTAGACTGGGCACACATTTGTAGGCACTTGAACTCTCCTTCATGTTGCTCTCACTATGTCCACTTGCTTTGTGATCCCTCCTGTAGTATCTTGTTAACCTCACCAGTGGATCAGGCTTGAGTTTTCACTAATACCTTCGGTGGAATTAGGAAGTTTTAACAAACGTTTCACCTTTGACTAACCAGACTAACTCTTCATCCCGCGTTAGCCTACTGAACTACAACTCACTAAGCCTCTCGCTGTCTTGCTTTATTACAAGGCGGTGATCATCAGACATATAAAAGTATGACAACACTGGTCATGGCCGTAATCGATAATCAGCTGACTGATATCATGCCAGAGAGAAGACAGCTAATCAATGCAAACCCTCACACAGTCCAGTAATTAGTCGTCAGTAGGCTTTGTTGGGGAGATCTCTTCTGCATCTCCAGTGAAACCAGTGATGAAGGCATTATTGTGTCTTTATAAAATCATCACTTTTCAGAAATAGAAACTTTTCTCTGGAAACCAAGCTTTTGGGATTTTCTTCGAAGCTTCCTGTGTAGAAAATATAGCATCCCGGTTCATGACAAGGTGTGTTTGTCATCCAGAATAATGTTTTCGACGTTGAGACAGAGGCAACTATTCATCATCTTGATGAATGGATGTGAAACTATTTGCATCCCTTAAGTTTTAAATCAAACTAGAAAAGCTCAGTTTAAAGTAGCTACTGCAGTTTATAATTTTGTCACTACGTTTACATTACACTCAGTTTTGAAGGTTTTTTTTTTTTTTATTGTACAAATTCAGAATCTGAGACATGCAGGGAATTAAAACATACTCAATGAACTCACTCAGTTTTTGGACATTTTGAACCAAATCTTGAAGAGTTACATATCTGCTATTTATCTGTTATCATAGTTGGTTTCACTAGTAAACACTTTATAGACATTTAATATAATTCTGAGGATGGTTTGGTGGAAATTCCATCAGATTTTAACAGTTAATACCTTTTGTTTATGTGTGGATGAAGCAGTAGCTTTTAGGTTTTTAACTTGTTTTATATTTGGATGTGTTTCCTGGACATATACGAACTACAGCTTGATATCCAGGTTTGTTTTTTTCAGGGCGACACTGTGCCAACAATATAAAGGCAGAAAGCTGATATCTTGTTCCCAGAAGGATTTTTTATTTTTTTTGTTTGTTCCTGTTGGAGCTGCTATCTGAGGACACATTTATATTGCTTTTATTGTTTCTGGTAAACACACCTTCGACAACATAAGGTTCACATTTCCTCACACTTTCTTTTCATGTGAAGCTGGGTGTGTTTTCAGCTATCATGTTTCTGCATTTTGCTTTCTTTAGGTGCTTTTTTTTTTCTTTTTCTTTTTTTTCTCAGTCAAACCCCCTTCTTTCCGTCAGTTTGACCCCACCAATCTCCACTGACGAGCTGTGTGTCCTCGTTCTGGCAATGCTCTGTCGCCACCACTCAGTGTGGGGCCTCTGAAATATTCATGCTGACACACATAACACACACACACACACGCACACACACACACACACACACACACACACACACACACACACACACACACACACACACACACACACACACACACACACACACACACACACACACACACACACACACACACACACACACACACCTAGAAAGGCCACACACAGATTAGACACTTTCAAACCCTTTATCTTTTTCTAGCTGTCAGTTAGTCTATATCAATAGCAGATTAGAAAATATAATTTATCTCACAGCAGGTTTGCGGAGGAAAAGCGTCACACTTGTGCAAACACGTCACCAGATAGCACAGAGAAGGCCGGTGCAGGCTTCACTCCCAATGCTACAGATAATCAGGAGTTTGTTTGCTGTGTTTGTTCAATTTGTTTTTTTTCCAAGTTGTCATTTTATTCCAATGTACAAATACAAAGTGAAAGCATTTGGAGTTTTTCACAGTCAGAGTAAGCAACATGAAATGACCCATGTTTGAAATACGGAGTCGTGAGTCAGGCAGCTGGTTTCAAGACAAATTTATTTCATTGCAAATATGCAGTTAGAAAATCCTCAAAAACAAAATAAAGTCAAGCAGACGAACTCCAGAAAAAAAAAGGGGGGGGGGGGAGCAAACTGCAGAGCTGCAGTAGAACTTAAAGTAGTACAATCTATTACGTAGTTCAGTCGTACAAATATTTGTATAATTGTTGGGTGCCCTGTTCTTTCCAGCATGTACAGTCTGCTCCGAGTCCAAAGATCTAGCTGACTGAAAAATCAGCACACTCACACAGGTGAAGACACACTTCCCTGCAAATGGCGAGCACAGTTTTGGGGTCAGCGATACAATCTTGTGTACAGCAGAACAAATCATAAAAACCCCCATTACCGTGCCAGCTGTGTTCAGATATGATCGGTGACCTGCGACTTTCTCCGCATTTGGAGGCAAGAGGGACAGACGCAGAACTACAGCAGGGAGCGCATCAACACGCAGAAAGGTTATTACTCTGCCAGCCGTTTTGATATGTGACCTAACATTATTGGCCTGTTATTATCAAGCTGACAGAAGCATGCAAGCAGGGATGTGGCAGAGCAAATCATGCGAACTGTGATTTGTGTCAGGGATACTGTGAGATTCAGTGCTCGCAGTCTGACAGCAGGAAGCAACCGCACGTCTGTGAAATCCTTTAGAAGTTGGTTTACATACTAAAGCTCTTTATAAAGCAAAAAAAGGGGGTTTGACCAAGTCGGGATCATCCATATGTGCCGCAGTGCAAGCGGTCAAATTGTCTGAAAGAAAAATGTACAGTATTACGAAGCCATTTCTCCTTCCTTAATCTAAATTCATGGCAGCGGCATCTTTCCCTGTGTGTTTCTCAGCAAGAGCAGATTTTGAAATTCCCATGATGATAATTTTGGCTGCTTGCGGAGGGTAAACAGCATCAGTCGCCCGTGTGAAAATGAGCACACAGCCCATCGAGGAAGAAGGAGTAGGATTTTCAGAAAGTGTTCCTGTAGATTTGATATTTGAATCCCTCAAAGGCAACATCTCAAATGATTGAGGTAACAGGCTCATTTTCTTCCTGTCAAAACAAACATGAACCACATTTTTGGGGCAAGGTTCTTTAAAAAAAACTCAGCAGCTCCGACTAAATTTCCTTTAGGCGTCAAGTTACCAACCACGCTTTTCTAAACATACTAAACCTTTGCTAATATGAACAACCTCACCTCTTTTGGGAGCGGCTGGAGGGATATGTTATTGTATCTGTGTAGAAATGTGTATCAGTCATGAAGATTGAATTTATAGAATCCATCATCGTCTGCACAGCTTTTCACTGTGATCTTATGCTAGTTTAGACGAGTGATGCCAGATCCTGCTCCGGGAGAGACGTTCTGCACATTTGTAATTTGTTGGAGCAGAAAGCCTTAAAAGACGCCGCTTATTACCATCAAGTTGGTTGGAGTGTAATAATGCAGGACTATCCAGATCCAGGATTAGACACCATTATTTTATATAGTTCAGAGAAATAAATTGACCAAATGTTTTTGAAAACTCTGAATTTTCAAACTGCTTGTTTGTATTCACAAGTCGACACTCTTGTTGTAGGTATAGCATTTGGTTCGGAGGATACCCCGGTACTGGTGAATTATAAAGAGGCACAAGCTGAATAGGGTCAGAGGTCAGGACCATTTGCAGCCAGGGGCCTCAAAGACATCGCCACGGATTGGCTCTTAACATGCACATTCCCATGGAGACGAGCGCCCGGTCCCATTCGCAGGGACCTTGTACCGCTGCTGGTTGTTATAGCAACAGACAGAACGTGACATTGTTGCATAATATGCTGTTTTTCACTTTTCTGACCTTATTGGTAGTTTATTTTCTAATCATGCCATGTCTCTGAGGAGGAGGAAGAGTTGGTGTCGGGTCACCACAGAATTGGAGGACAAATCTGTGAAATCAGCTCCAACAGTTACATAATCCAAAGTGAAGGTGATTAGTGTTGCATTCAAGAGAGCATAAGATTTGGTGCAGTGTTACCCTGTGGCTTTTTACATTTTTTTTTTTTTGGGGGGGGGGGGGGATTTCTTTTTTATTAAAGATTGGCACTTATTTACAAACCGTCTGGTTTCAGAGTGATCGTACGACACAATCTCCCTTATACGTGTGCTTGTGACTGTGGGACTGTCCACAACGCTAAGCGTAGCATTTAGCTGGCTTGTTAGAAAGCACTGTAACTAAGCAACCCGCCACTTTACCCAAGAATTCATGCAGCTCTACGCAGACAGGATTAGTTTTTTTTTGTGTGTCTGCAATAACAAATGCAAGAAATGTTAAACAGGAGAGAAAAAGGCAGTATGCTTGCACATTTGCTAAAAAGGTTTCGTTGTATCCTTATGTAAAAAACTGAACTGATTTTAGCATGGAAGTAAAAGAAAAATGGATGCACCAAGAAATGCAGCGAACTGCCTTTGAATGTTTTACGTTTTTGGTCATATGTGTTGCTTAGGAATAAAATAATAAAATAAAAATAAAATATAGCTTTAAAGACTTTTCATCTTGAAAAGTTATTGAAAGTGTGACCAGTCTTTTGGCATTGCTCGTTATGAACACTCCATCGGTTCCTCTTCTATACTCGCTCTGCTTGCTGCTCAAAAATCTGTTCACTATTATTGAGTGAAATACTTTCTATAGAGTTAAATTATTTTCCCATTTTGTTTATAATTATAGATTTTGAAGCTGTGATGTATCTTATTAAAATATTTGTTCATGACATTCATGATAAACGTTGATGTTATTCTTTTAGCAGTGAGCAGCTGCAGCTAGAGTTTAGCTCTAAATAATCATTTTTGAAAATATTAAAAAGTCGAAATCTGGACGTCAGCTTGATGACTTTTCTCAGCATGATTTTTTTTCCTTTTTATTTCTATCATCTTTTTATTCTCTCTCAAAAATCTAAACTATTTTATCCACATATCCAAAAATAACTTGCAGTGGATGACTATTTTAGAGGTCTTCTAATATATACATATGACAAACAAACAAAATTCAGAAACGTTTGCTGCTTATTTTATTGTCTTTTGTTTACGCTCTGCACTTCCGTGTCGTTTTGTTTTGATGGGAGCGCACAGCATGTTACGGTGTAAGTGTTGATTATGAGCGTGAGTGTACAGGACTCCAGAGGTGTTGGGTTGCTACAAATCACAGTGGTTTTGTGTGCGTGTGTGTGTGTGTGTGTGTGTGTGTGTGTGTGTGTGTGTGTGTGTGTGTGTGTGTGTGTGTGTGTGTGTGTGTGTGTGTGTGTGTGTGTGTGTGTGTGTGTGCATGCGTGCGTGCGTGCGTGTCTGTGTGTGTGTGTGTGTGTGTGAGAGAGAGAGAGAGCGAGAGAGAGAGAGTGAGAGAGAGTGGAAGAGAGAGACAGAAAAATAATTAAACTGTGCACTGCAGCTGTATGTGTTTCTCAGTGCAATTTATCTTTAAAGAGTATCTAAAATTTGCTCAAATGTCTTTTTGTGCTTGGAACTGTAACATGTTTGCTATTCCGTCTGGGTAGACAGTGGCACTGTGATTGACTGCATTTTCCCTCAGCCATGTTACAAATCTAACAAAATCTGTAAAACAAAGCTGCCTTTGATCTCTTCATTAGCTGATGGCAGAAAAACCACAAAAACAAAAGGACTAAAGTAAAAGCCCCACACATTTTAATCCCACAGACTTTTCAAAAAAATTCTTCAGGGCTTTGAAAGGATTGGAGATTCACCGCAGCTTGCAGTCCACACCACACTCATGTAATCACTTTTGTGTGTTTTTGTGGCCCAGAGGACACAAGAACTTCCTTCAGGAATAAATCGAGGAGATGAAGTTATCAACTCTGAGAGACAGTGCATCTCTGCGCCACATTGTATGAAATAGTATACATTCCTCTCAGGGGTGAAAGAATGTGGCATGAAATCAGTAATTGTTCTTTAATGATAAACCACAAGCGCCATTCGCCCTGAGTATTGCGTGACCTGTTTATGCCTTTCATTTACAAATTAAAGTCAATTCAATATAATTGGTTGGATCTAATTATGTATGTAACCACTCTGATTTATGAATGCAATGTAAATATGCTTTTTTTTGCACGAGATGTGTTTCTTTTGAGGCCACCCAAGTCTAAAAGGTTAGGCTCTTCACTCCACAAAGTAGTTTTCAAGCGTTCACACACGTTACACAGTCAACCAATGTATTTATTTATTTATTTTTACATTTCTTCCCTCTGCAACAATAGGTAGCAACATACACAACAAAAGCCAGTACTGCCTATGCTTTTTTGTATAGCTCTGACAACTTAGACATCATTGACTTTGTCTCTGTGTCCACCCGAAGACAAAGTCTAAGCTCAGACCAAATGAGATAGAAAAACAACAAGAGACTGGACAAGCTAATCAAAAGAGCAGGCTCAGTGCTTGACAGGGCACTGGACCCACTTAGAACTGCGGTGAAGAGGGGCACGCTAAACAAACTCAAAGCTATAATGGACAATAGCAGACACCCCCCACCACAGACTCCTGGAGCGACAGAGAGGCGGCTCCAGTGGTCGGCTCCTGTCACTGCACTGCAGAACGGAGAGACTCAGGAGATCCTTCGTCCCCGCTGCAATAAGACTTTTTAATGCCTCCTGAACTCACACGCGCACAACAATCATAATCATCATTTTTATCACTTTTTATCCACATATGAAAATACAGTAAAATTGTGTGAGTTTTCGTGTACTGCATAGTGAAAGATTAGGTGTTGTAAAATCTGCCGGCTTCATGAGCTTACATAAATTATTAAAAACCCTTTGGATAATTAAAAAATTCACAGTTGAAAACTGGCTTACTTTCCTAAGCAAATGACAATTTTCTTGTTTGTAGATAATGACTGGCACCACTGAGTGAATCTAACTCATGTATTATTTCAAGCGAGCAATCAGTTTGCAGTTGATCCAAATATTTTTTGTTCCCTTTTTTCCCCATCATTTCAAAAACCTTTGTGCTGTAGCACAAATACTGTACAGAGCCTACAAACAGTCTCGTACTTGGGCCACCAAATTTCCCACAGCATGCAAATTTATGCAAATACTTTTCGTTGCTCTTTCCATGGCAACCATTATGTGCTGTGGATCTTCTGCAACTAGTTTATACTTCCAAACTGTCTCCTACTATTTGTTGCCACCCGTCCACCCTCCTTCCGAGTGAATGATAGTCACTGAATCACATTTCGTCTGCAGCTGTGGTTGTGCGAGTGGCTGGCACAGAGTGCAGAAATGTTTCTTTTTATGGAATTATCAAGAAAGCTTTCTGCTCTGTCAGCACTTACAGCTGAGTAAGGATCAATCAATAATCACTCCTTTATTTCACTCTATCCATCATCCATTCTTACCCCTGCCCTCCCTCCCTCCCTCTTTCTCTCTCTCGATCTCTGTCTGTGCACGTTCTTTTTTCCAGGTAAATGTGTCTCCATGGGTGAGGCTCATTGATCCAGAACACGTCTCCCAACCCCGCATCGCAGCCCGTCTCCCCCCCCCCCTCTCTCCCTAAACCCCGCCCCTCGCACATCAGCCATCATGCCTTCCACCAGCCACCTGCTGGGGTTAACTGAGATGGGGCTGCGGTGCGACCAGGAAATTGAGAGAAGATATGAGATCGTCCCCTCGGTGGTCTGCTCCATGTGCTGCCTATTTGGAATCATCTACTGCTTCTTCGGTAAGTGATGGCAGTGTCATGATGAATAAATATCGTGGCCCAACCTTCGAGGACCAAAGTTACAACATTTATTAACTTTCCCAATTTATGTTTTTTACATCTTCACATTTCTGTTGGCAACCACTGAATACGTGATACATGAATAAATAGTTGTGATATACATTTAGATAGAGTCATCTAGGTTCAATTATTTTTGTGAAAATGGTGATAACTTCTGTTTCGACGTCTGTAAATCACACAAGCACTGTTCACTCTTTGCTTTGAGTGAATATTGCTTCAAAATATGAAAACAATTATTTTATTTAAGTTTAATCCATATGTCTGTGGAGTAATAACATGGCCATTTTAAACTGTATGTATAATCTGGTAATATTTAGCTCTGACTTTTCAGTGTGCTTAAAGTGACTCTAAATTAGCATCTCGCAATCACAATAGTGGTATAAACCTCAGTATCTTCTTATAATAAAAAGCTTCAACCTTCACAACCTTCCCGTCTCACAGTGTGGCATCAGTGATCTTAGACGACTGCTCGACTCACCTGGCCTGTAGGAGTGGTCTCTCCTGCAACCAACTTAATTAGCTGAGGATGGAAACTGAAATGAAGTAAATCAAACCTCTAAAGCACATACCCCCTGCGATATCTTCCTATCCTCCTCCTCCATATGACCGTGACCTGTGTTGAAACAAGATGTGACTTGTTCTAACTCACTGAAGTCTCCTCCTGCAGCATCTTCTTTCACAGTGGGACACAAACAGACCATCTGTCCTCAGGATTCATGACAAGCCTGATTTGGCTCCAA
Organism: Blennius ocellaris; assembly: GCF_963422515.1. NCBI lineage: Eukaryota > Metazoa > Chordata > Actinopteri > Blenniiformes > Blenniidae > Blennius > Blennius ocellaris. The sequence continues at coordinate 13,824,923 of NC_137655.1, read as the reverse complement.
CCATTTGAGAATACGTGGATTTCTTTCGTTAACATATACATAAGTGTCTGCAAGAGAGCACAAATGCACACTCCTGAGTCAAACGTATTCGTTAACATTATTTCAATAGAATCAAATCAAAATTCTTATTGTGGATTTTTTTTTTTTTTTTTTTTAACCAATCTGATTTTCAGTGATCTAAAACCTGCTTAATATACATTTAAAAACAAGAAACTATTTTTTTTGAAAGGGTTTCCAGATTTGTAGGAAAAATAAAAGGCTGGATTGAAACATTAAAACGTGATTACTTTCATGTGAGCATGTGTGCCAAGAAGTGATCAAACATTTTGAAGATCCTCTTGCCAAAAAGCTAATGTAATCTCTGTCTTACGGCAGTCCAGGGTGTGTACATATATCGTCGATGGAGGAGCAGCATCGTATCATTATCCTGTTTCTGGTTGTGCGAGTCAATATTGAATGCTCATTCCTACAAAAGTCAAACTACTGTGGCATTGGCGTTTTCTTTATTCTGTCTGAGTAAATTGGACTACATGGTGGCAAAGTTGTGGAGTGCAGTAACAGCCGCATATTTTCTTCAGCTCAAATTGCTGTTATTACCAGACAAACTTTAACACGTTGTCTTCTGCTTCTCATTCAAAAACATGTTTCTGTTTTCTTTCAGCTAAAGTCACTGCTGAACAGAGATGGTACAGTGCTTTGTTGTACATAAAGAAATAGAAACTACAGTGGAAAATCTGCAGTTTTTTGACTAAACCATCAAGCTAATTTCCAATTAATGATGTCATTTACACAATTTGTGGAAGTAAAAGGTTGTTTTAACAATGATTACCACAACTCAACCTGATACAACTTGTGGATACTCTGACTGGAATGTAAAATTAAACATTCAACAATTAAACCAAATCGTCATTATTGTATAACCCATTTGCATCTTTGTGGCAGAAGACTTTGCTCACTAAGTCCTGAGTATACATTTTTATGGCTCTCCCAATGATCTGAATTCCTTAATGCTGAGCTCCAGTATGCTACCACTGCATTTGAATGAGCGACATATAAAGAATGTCGAAACCAAGAATCCTACACGGTCCAATAGTACCCCACATTTTGCTTTAGTCTTGAGTTTAATCTGCTGTGCCATCCAGTGTTTCGACACTACTGTGGTCAACTCATACGTTACGGCATAAAGTCTTTACTTAAGGCGCAGTTTTGAGAGAAACAGCATTTTATTCCATTGTAAATCTTAAGGAGACGCCATAATTAGTTTGGATGTAAAGCCATTAAAGAAAAGTGAAATCAATAAATAATTAGAGAGAAAAAGATCTGCAGTGTTGTTCAAAGAAACACTTGGATGTTCAGTGTCTAATTATTTCCTTGTAGCTATTTTCTAGATGAAGTGGCAGCGATTCTTCAGCTCAGTGTGTACACGCACAGACAGCAAAACAGAAGAGATCATGGGACTATATCACAATATTCTTATAAATACTTGGCAACATTGTACTATTCTGATTGAACTGTTGTAAAAATGCATCAAATAGCTAACAAAAATAGGTGCACTCCACATACTCGAGACCAATTCCTCTTAGAATAATATATTAACACACGGTGGCAGGTATGTGCAGTTTAACTTGGAACTCGAAGCATCACCAAGCAGTTTCTCCTGTCAAACAAAATGGAACAATATGGATATTTCTCATTGTGACAAATCTTTGATATGTTTTGTTAAATCTCTTGTCTGCTGATAACGTCAGTCGTGTATATGACTACAAAGCATTTGCCTGCACATTCCGGATTCTGCACCATTTTCATGTCAGCAAAAAATATCCAACACCAACACAGATCTACAATATCAATTATGTTCTATGATGTCATTAAAAGATACATATTCATAAAAAAAATTATCTCACATGTTTCAGGGAGGTGTTTTACATTTGTTTAAATACAATTTGAATATGATTTGTGGAAGACGGTAGCCTGCATTCAGTTTTTTTTTTGTTTTGTTTTTGGGAGGGGTGCATATTGATGCATGTTATCTGTTGGGGCTTTTTGCATACAAATTGACTGGAAGGGGTTCATTGAAGCATACAGACAGCATTAACATTCACTGTATATGTCCTGCTAAAGCTCTGGTGTCAGTCTTTGCATTACAAACAGGTTAGCCAAGAACTTAACAAAGTTTACCGCCTGCTTCAACACTACAGTGGAGAGTAGTTGGATGCAGTTCCAAAATGGAGAGAACATCACTATTCATAAAACATTTCCTGGTCAGGAAGAAAATGTCCTGTTTGCCCTCAGGGTAGTGCCACACAAAAGGTTATAAACCATGCTTCTCCCCACTCAATGCATTTCACTACTACCGCTAACAGTTAGCATGCTGACATTACATTCACAACATTTTGCCAGCGGACCGTTATTATGAGAATGTTTTTGTTTTTCTATAACAAACCTGCTATCAAAGTCCCACTTGTTTTGGAAATCACTTAAAAAAGGACGCTGCCTGCTGCAGAAATGAAAAATATCACACAAGACATCAGAAACGGCTTCATTTCTCTCCACTTCAAGTCCACACTCCCGTGGTTCCTGTTTGTTTGCCAGCAATTGTAGAAGAGAAACACGGTGTTCCCGATTGCAGTGTCATAATTACAGCTCTGCAAATGAAATGCAATGCATATTGTTGATGTTTCTCAGAAACTGCTGTCACAGTTGAGTACGATGAGGAAAATGACATTTCTGCTGGGTGTCAGCGGGAAGATCAACTCTCCCCACTGATGTTTCCCTCTTTGGATTTGTTAATTTGTACTACTGTCAAAATTGCGTGAAGAAATCACTAACAATCATTTATTTGGTGAAAAGTGATGGAGTTGAATCAGAATTAATGGCTTATCAGTTTGGATCAAGATGGACGAGCCAAATAGAAATAGAAAAATATAGTGGGAGACAATAGCGGTAAATGCCAGATTGAACAGATGGAATGGTTTAGTGGCTGGAGGGAAAGTAATGGAAGCAATGAGGAAGAAAACTAGGAGTAGGAGGGAGAAGATTAGGAGTGGAGCTTTGGAAGTAAAAAAAAACCCAAACCATCAAGAGAGGAGATTCGTCACCAGTAAAACAGAAACAAATCCGTTTAGAATGAAATCACAGATTAAAGTTAAATACAAAATGTGTAAAATTGATATCACATTTTGTGGCTGGCTCCTCTCAAAACAAAGGCTCAGGTGGCTTTAGAGGATATTGAAATGCTCCAGTTATTCCATGACAGACTTGTATCCCTTAAGGTACCCTGTTGCTGAAGAATTGCAAACAGCTGTGAAGAAAAACTGTGGCTTTCGCCGCACATGGTGGCTGAAAGAATTGTTGGAAAGCACATAAGGTTGAGTAGGAGGCATAAAGAAAACCATAAGAAGTGCATCAAATAATTGAGGTACGGTCATGAGGGAGGCGCACGGATGGTGGTTTGGATGAGAGGGGGAGTATTGTTTGGCTCAGCTGTGCAATGCCTGATTACACAAAGATAACAATCTGAGGTTTGCGTCCCTCAGGGACGGAGTCCAGTCAGAGAGCGAAGGACAGAGAAACTGAGGGAAAAAAATGAAGGAAGATGCACACATTATTAAACATAGAAGAAAGGGTCAAGGAGATTTAAAGTGTTGATGGGCTAAGCTTTAAATGCTTCGGGGAGTTTTTTTTTCTCTTTTTTCATTCAACGAAACAATCAAATTGAAAAAAAAGTAAAGAACAGTGTGAACCTTTAGATGGGAAAATGAGGTAAAAGAAAAAAAACTAAATCTGCTACTGTTATTGTCAGCTAATGAATGTGAATGGCCATCTTTAATATGATAATTACCATCCTTCAGAATAAGTATAATTACAGAATCAAAATGAAAACATCAGTCAGAGAATAAATCAGAACTTTTGCTAAATGGTTTCTGCTGAAACGGTGTGGCCATGCCAATTCCCGTCCCCTTTCAAAATACCCCAAAACGTTTTGTCACTAAATGAGGGTGCAGAGGAATAACGTTTATCTTGTTCAAATCCGGAAAAATCACAATATAGCCTTCTAAAACCCTTGTTTGCGTGTGTACACGCGTGCGTGCCTGCCTTTTATTCTTTATTTCAGGTTGTCAAAAACCTATGAAAAAAGCTTTCATCTAAGCAGTGTTGCTGATTCATTCTGTCATTCTTTTATATTTGATTTCATTTTTGTTTTATCTTTGTTTCTCGCTATTTACACACACACACACACACACACACACACACACACACACACACACACACACACACACACACACACACACACACACACACACACACACACACACACACACACACACACACACACACAAGCATGGGTACAGCGGGACGGAGTTGGTATGCTTGTGATATGCTCACGCCGCTCTGTCTCTCATCTCCCCTCCAGGCTATCGATGCTTCAAGGCCGTCTTATTTCTCACAGGCCTCATGTTTGGCTCTGTGGTCATCTTCATGCTGTGCTACAAGGAGAGGGTGATGGACACTCAGCTCAGCGTGGAAGCGTCTGTGGGCATCGGGCTGGGTATCGGTACCCTGTGTGGCTTGGTGACCATGTTGGTTCGCAGTGTCGGACTCTTTATGGTCGGCCTGCTGCTGGGCCTGTTGGTCGGAGTGGCGTCATTGGTGGTAAGGCATCTGGTGTTCACAGTTTGCACATACATTGACAAATTGATTTCATTTATAAGGTGCTGGACTTCTTCAGCATTCCTGAAGTGCTTCAGAAATATTATTCACATTCACACCTACCAATGAAGATGGCTGCCATGAACTTGCCCAGCCTCCATTAGGTGTAATTTGGAGTTCATTGTTGAAGACAGGATCAAACCCACAACTTTTTTTGATTGGGAGACGACCCATGGAGATATTGCCCCGTGTGTAACATCAATGAATAAACAACATATAAAACTGAAGTTGATTTATTTTGCATTTATGCAAAAAAGACTTTCGGTTTAATTTCTGTAATGCCAGTTCATAGAACAAGAACAAGAACAAGTCATCTCTGTTTATGAAGCTTAAGAAACTAACAAAAAGCCAACAGTCCTCACATAAACAGGCACATGGTGATTTAGAAGAGAAAACTTGACAATATCTGACTTCGGAGAAGGCAGAACTATGCTTCCTCCTGTCAGGCAGAAAATAATACATTCATCGGGACAATAGCTGACACTCAATCATAACATAAATCAGCCCCTCAGGTATAATATTTGGAGCACAATGAGAGCATGCTTAAACAAGAATAATGTGAGGAAGTCTACATCGCTTCGGGTGGTATTGTATAAAATATCATTGAATATAGCAGCTCCCAAAGGAGATTCACACTTTCTCCCTCTCATTTTGTCAGGTCATGGAGGAGTTCTACCACCCGAGAACAGTGTGGGTTCCTCTGGGTATCCTCCTGGGTTCTGGGACGCTATTTGCTGTTCTCACACTTCAGTGGCAACGCTGCTTTGTCACTCTCTCTACTGCCACATTCGGCTCGGCCATCATCACGGTTACTGTGGATTATTTCATAGAGCTCTTTGCATTGGTTCACTACATCTATGAGAGACTCAGGGTAAGAACGTCTGTGTGGGTCACTGAGTGTGTGTGTGTTTGTGTGTGTGTGTGTGTGTGTGGGGGGGGGGGGGGATGAAGGTGCAGCTGAATGACATATTGAATATTGGTCACTTTATGCAGCAGCCAGTAGCAGTTATGTTTGACATTTCATCTCTCAGTCTGCACATCTTGAGCTTTAGCTTTATGAGCTTGAGGCACACCTGCAGGTTGGGATTGAGAGAATTAGTGGTATTGGTATTACAGGACAGTCTCAAAAGCTGCTACACAGTAATTACCAACATTACTGTTACCAAAAAGAAATCTACCCCCTGCAGGTAGCATGAGCTAATATACTGTATTTGGTATGAGACGCTTGTTTTTTTTTAGCTTTGATCTGTGGTCCAATGCTGTCAAACGTTTTCACGTGGAATACAGCGCCCATTTTGATAAAATAAGGACATGGCACCAACTAACTTGCATATCATAGAATTCAGTGCAAAGATATATAGAATCTATAGGCATATTTCAACAATAATTCAATTTGAACTAAATTAACTTTCTTTCAAATCGAGCACAGCAGGTCTCCGATAACATTGACCTTTAACAGAAGCTATAACGTTCCCTTTTAATCATGTTTCAAGAAATGTTCATTTAATTACGTATTTATTTTTTATGTCTTCTTATTAAATGTAGAAGCATAGACAATTAAGTGAGGAGAGTATACAGTCTAACATAATAGAACCAGTGCAGCATATTCTATGTATAAAATAAGCTTTGTTTTGACAAGTAGACTCCATAAGAATGTAAATCCATTTGTTGATGAAAACAGTATGGAGAAACACAGGAGGGATGTCAAATATGTGTCACATTTAAGGGAAACTAGGGCACACCTTTACAGTACAGCAAATCAAGATGACAAATGTATAGCCTGTGGAAAAAGTGTGACCCAGAAGGACATCATGCAACCTCCTTTTGTCAAGAGGCAGCTATGACCTGAACCACATGATGCTCTACCCATTATCGAGACCTGGAAAAAGAACAGATGACACAATCTCAGAAAAAGAAAAGCTCTTCACATGTCGAAGAGAGAGAAAATAGTACAGAGAGCAGACAGAGTGAACGTGGACACACATAATAGTCGGGACACTGACAAGAGGAGAAGCTGAATTTCGTGAGAATGAAGACAAGATCATCCAGAGGAAAGTGCAGATAGCTGGGAGGAGAGAGGCAGGTCCCACGTCGATGAAATGAGATGACAGGAGGGAGAAATGAAGGAGGGAAGGAAGTCATACCTCAAACTCTCTTACTTTTAAATGTCATAATAGAGACAGAAGTTTGCACATATCATCACAAAAAAATCTAAACCACAAGTTCTTTCTCTGAATTTCCTGCTTATTAGAGTGGATGCTCCACTGTGCATGGTGAGCTGTCAATGTTGCACACAAGCTACAAACTCGGAGTGCAAATTGAGTAAAAAGAAACTCTATAAAAATAGTACCCGTCTGCTTTCTTATTAATGGTGGGGTACTTTTATTTTATTTTTCATTTTAGAATGCATGCCTCCACAGGGCCCCTCAGGTGATAAACTGCTGTGTGCTCTAGGGACTGCAAATGCCTTAATTGATGGCTTACTTTCCCAGCTACAATTTTTTCCCCACAATGATATATTTTCTCAGTTAATTTTTTTAAGTTGTGGCTTCCTGCCGCAATGTAATTTAGCAGAGTTTAACAGGCCACAAAGTTATACTTCTGCTCAACTGACGTGACATTTTTAACATGTAGTATCGAGAGCAGAAAAACAACAAAACGTTGTACTTGAGTGCAACGACATTCACACTGCTTGGATTGTAGTCCGATCCATGTAATGATCAATTTAAAATATTAAGTACTACATTTCTCAAAAACTGCTTAAAATATTAGATTTTTAACTACATTTGATTGTATTGTGTTTGAATACAGTATCTCGGTGAGAAATATCTACCATCAAAGCTCATAGCATAGCATATACAAATGCAGCAATCTGTTTTGTAAACAAGTGCAGATATAAATCAGTCATTTGCTCTGTTTAGAAAAACATATTGTTTCCAATCAATAGGTTTGAATGATAATTTAAATTGTACTCAGTGGTGACTTAGAATAGATTGCATGTTGTGAATTGCACTTCAGTAGCAGTAAAATTACATTCATGAAGAAAAAAACATCCCAAAATCCAACTTAATCATAATGGTGTGATTATTCATAAATTCTTGATACCACACCGAGTTGTTCCTCAAACTGCAAGCATGGAATCGTGTTGAGAAATTCAATAAAAAGCTTAACATACAGTATATTCACTAAGAAACAATAAAGACACAAGCAAACTATATAAGATCTTTTTGAGATGGTTTTGTCTTTCAGAATATAAATGTTGTGCTGACTTTCCTAATTAGCTGTTGTGTTAATTGTTAGTAATTAATCAAATCATTCAGTAACATTTAGTCATATCATTTGCAGGTGGCTCCAAAGAAGCCGGTGTGCTGGTTTACCTGGGTCATCCTGGGGGTGTGGCCTGTTCTGGCCTTGCTGGGAGTGCTAATCCAATGGAAAGTCACTGCAGAGGGATTTTCTCACACTGAGGGTGAGTGATTACAGCTTCTCACACACACACACACACACACACACACACACACACACACACACACACACACACACACACACACACACACACACACACACACACTGTGTGTTTGTATATAAATTAAAGGGTGCCAGAAGGTAAACGGAAGGTTTCAGGTGCACAGCCACTCATGGTAAATAACAGCATATTTCACAATGCAGTGGTCAATGTTTTATTAAATGCTCTCAGTCGAAAATAATTGCAGTCTTCAGACTTTCTTATGACAGTGACCTCTACACGTTATGCTGTTGCATAGAAAAATACAAAAACATGTGGTTAGTGCATTAAATCAGCTGAGAAATCCTAAAGGGAGAAACCTTTTTTTTTTTTTTTTTTTTCAAAGTAGGTTAAATCCTTTCTTTTCTTTTTTTGTTTTCCTAAAAAAAAAAATTCCCAGGATAAGAGACAAGAATAAGTTTACAGTGATACTGCATATTTACATTCAGTTGAGACGTCGTCATGACACAGCTAAGAATTGACTGATACGGTCACCATGACAGGTGAAGTGAGATGAATCACCGATTAAATGATTGAAAACTAAGTGAGTGAAAAAACACCAAACACTATGAAGAAGATAGACATGCACCTAAAGGGACTGTAACTTTATTCATACTGGTAACTCCAGTCACTGTTTTAGGTTTCATCCTTCTCATTTATTCAGTTTTTTGCATGTGCATGTGTGTGGACAGTGGCAGTCCAGAGAGAGAGAGAGAGAGAGAGAGAGACCGTCCTGAGAACATATTAAAAAACAGCAACTAATGTTGATCTTGTCTCCGGTGACCAACTTTAATTAAAAACCTCATAAAACCTAATTGAATCATGCAAATATGCTGATGCACATCTTGTAAATAAATGACTTACCTGGGTCAGTCTATTAGTTTACTTTTAGAAAAAAAGCTCAAAATCACCTCAGAATGTCTGTAGTTGCAAAAGGGAACATTAGAAATAATCAGGGCAGTTTTGCTAGCTCTTTGTTCCAAAACTTGTTACAGTATCAATGCCCCCAAGGCCACTACAAGCTGCTCTGACGAATCCAAGTTTATTAAATAAGCACTGTAATTGCTGTAGAAATCAGAAGGGCCTCAAATAGCCCGCGCGCGCGCATGTGTGTGTGTGTGTGCGTGTGCGTGCAACGGTGGGAGTTTGTGTGAAAATGCGAGTGAATGCACCAACGTCAAGTGTTATAATCACACTGTTACTGGTGGAAAAAGCCTTAATCTGGTCTGAAAGCAACTACAACACAGATGGCAAGATAGCATACACATATCCTCAAAGACAATATGCAAATGTAGCATGCAAACAAAATACAAATAAGTCACTCAGCACCAACAGATTAGGGCAGACACTGAAATATGCTGGGGTGCAGTCTCTCTCTCTCTCTCTCTCTCTCTCTCTCTCTCTCTCTCTCTCTCTCTCTCTCTCTCTCTCTCTCTCCCTCTCTCTCTCTCTCTCTCTCTCTCTCTCTCTCTCTCGCTCTCTCTCTCTCTCTCTCCCTCTCTCTCTCTCTCTCTCTCTCTCTCTCTCTCTCTCTCAGTCGATCACACTCCTACTCCAAGAATATTAGAACTCACAGATTTCTTTCTGTCGTGCTTGGAAACTTGAACATTTGGTCTTTGGCTGTGTCTGACGCACACAGTCAAACAGTACCTCAGAAAAAAAGTCACACATGGGTTCCTGTGATGGGATTAAACTGTAGGCTGCAGTAGCTTCCAGCAGTGTGAGAGAGAGGAAGAGAGAGTGAGACAGAGACAGAGACAGAGACAGAGACAGAGACAACCAGGAATGGAGTATACTTGAAAACACTCTGATGAAGTATTCCTGATCATGATGCATCCCTCTGTCAGTATTCTCGACCACTTTATCTGACTTTGGGTTGCAAGGGTGGAAGTGACGCCAGATGACAATGAGTGAAGGCAATATATAGCTCATCAGGCCGTATATATTTTCCATATTGTGATCTTCCACATGGTTGAACACAGACAACCGACTGGTCTAAATGGGTCCTGACATTGTTGGAGCGAGAAGGTTTCGATCAATATATATAGATTTTGGTTGAACACACATTACTTTGTGCATGGATGTTCATTTTTTGTAGCCAAAAAGTAAAAACAAGTACTATGGACGGAGCAAATGCCAGTGTTAAGGGCAGGTGATGAGGGTAATAATGACCCCAATTAGAATATAGTAATATTGATTTTACTGATAATGGGGGGGAAAAAAACTATCATTTACATTCTCTTTGTATACACTGCTTGTCTGTAATACTCCGACAGGAAGGTGGAGGTTCCCCACAGTGGCATTTGTAGTGTTAATTTTTGGAGTGTGGGAGCCATTTTCAGTAATGTATTGTTCTCTAGTGGGAACAACTATGAACAAAACTATCCCCTGTTACATAGATAATATGTGGTTGTCACCCAAGCTTGCTGGCTGTAACAATTACATGATGCCCTAATTGATATTTTAATACTCTTACAGCTTATTTACAGCAGATGTTGAGGAAATAACATGGTCAATTGTGAATGCAATCCCTATTCCTGCTTGTTCGTAATACCAGTCGGTCCATCATTTCCATTACGACAATGAAAGTATATGCTATAAAGCCATAAACTGAGTTGTGGTGTTAGTGTCTCACTGTGACTAGCTATGACAGAAGCAACGAAAGGCAATGGAAGAGGAAGCAGGTGTACTGGGGGAAGGGCAAGATGGGGTAATAAAGTGGGGCACAATGGGTAAGCGGGGCGCCCAACTGGAGCAGTGAGCGAAAATCATCTGTCAGCTGATTTAATACATGCAGGGCGGGGGCACGAATGAATGAACACACACACGTTTCCTTTGATTTGTCATTATTTCTGTCTGCTCCTGCAAAGAGTAAAATATATCCTTAACTGTGTATGGTCTGACACTTCTGATAAAATTCTTCAACATCATACATTTAGTTGCCCCTCAACATTACCCCAACTTCAACCCCAAATCCAAACTGGTCCTCACAAAGATGGCTACGTAACAGACACACACACAAACATGTGGTCAGAGGGGCCTAAGGTGGGGTGAGCAGAGGAAAGAAATGGGGGGAGGTTTATTAATCAGTTTCCCTGGCAGATGGTGCCTTGTCCGTTCACACAAAGAAACAACAATAGACCACACACACACACACACGCACGCACGCACGCACGCACGCACGCACGCACACACACACACACACACACACACACACACACACACACACACACACACACACACACACACACACACACACACACACACACAGTCACACACACAGTCACACATACAGTCACACACAGGTCCCACAGGTTAAACCACTGACTAAAGATGTCGACAATCACCGATCCTTAAAAATAGTCGTATGTGCAGTGAACACTGAGTCTGGATAGTCTTGGACATCATTTGCTTGTGAGGGTGAGAAAATAACTCGAACACCCTCACCCACTCACAATATGTCAGGAGGCTGAGCGCCTCAGTGAGAGTGCAGAAAAATATATATATATATATCTGTCTGCTAGTAGACAATAAATAAAATAGAATTCAGTGATTTTTGTTGTTGGTTTTATTTTGAAAGCCTACAATGGTGAAAATATTCTCAGTGACTCAGAATCCGAGTGGAAATAAAAGGTTCATTTTTGTGGTTTTGCTTGCAAATCTGATTATGCCAATATCAGATCTATGCTATGCTATCCCTGAACGGATGTCCAGACTTTAGGTTGAGAACCACTGCTTTACTACTGCTTCAGCAAAATATATGTTTTTATTTGTTTTTTCCACTGAGTGATCTAAGAGTGTCCTTTTGACTTGATCATTTGCTTTTGTTTCCCCATAAAAGATTAATTGTTGCCTCTTCATCATGCGGACTCCCTCTTGATGATCCATTGTTCTCTTTTCTCTCTTTTCTCTCCCACACTGCTCCAAACCACTGCCCTCCCTCACCAGTGGTACTCAGTCGGCAGCAGCGCAGAGTCCAGCTCATGCGGATCCGGCAGAGGGAAGAGAGGCTGAAAAAAGAGAAGGAGAACAAGAAGAAGAAAAAACGACAGGTCCAGAAGACGACCCACAAGCAGAAGGCCCACACCCACCATCACCACCACCAGCAGTACCACCACCCCTCAGTGTCCCACCCTCACCACCAAACCCAGAACACCCAGCCCCCTAAAGTTCCCCCTCCTCCCCAGACTGAGCCCGGATATCACCGCAAGGCCAATCCGAAGAGACGCTTTGATGGAGACGTGCTGTCGCCGGTACGATACAGAAACCTCTTTACTCTCAGGATGAAATGAAATTTAAATTCTGGCTGTATACAGTACTCACCATAAATATTTGAACAGTTTTTTGCTCTTCGGGCATTGTGTTCCAGCACAATCGATTTGAAATGAACGATAAAAGATAAAAGTTGACTGCGGGAACACCTTCATGCAAAAAAAACCATGACTCTGAAGATTTTACAAGTTTTTTATGAGAGCAAATGTTTTTTTGTTTTTTTTTTACTGTTCAAACATCAGAGATTGTCCTTATTTCCAATACCAAAGAGAGAGCAAATAAGAAGGCATTATATTCAAAATGCTTCAGTGGATGGACGTGCATCAATGAATCAGACCGTAAACTCCTTAAAGAGATGAACTGGGCTTTAAATGAAGTGCGCAGCGATGAGGAGAAGAATCACAATATGTAATGAACCTGAAACTGCAGAGTAAGCCATCTCCTATGGTGCTTTGGGAGCCGCCGCCCTACGTCGTTCACATTTCTCTCTCCTCTAAGAAATGAAAAGATTTAAATGAAAAGATTATTATCAGTCTCTGCAGAGCTTCTGCAGAGCTTCATGATAAGGTGTTTATTTGAACCGGAGCATCATTTAACATGCAAACAATAGCTAACCAGGGCATGAGTTTAGGGCTGTTGGCATTTTGGATTCAGTTTAATATTTATTACTCGATGTATTTAAGTGGCATATAGATTTTGTTCGATTACTATTCACAAGTAAATAAATGGAAATCTCGATGGAGAGAGTATTTCTCAAACCAGTTTATTGTCCTGAGAAGGCCTTTTTTCATTCTTTCAGTGGTTTTGTTACAACTTCACAGCCTGATTTTACCTGAGCTTTTATAGGATTGTTTACCTTATTCACAGTCTATTCTTGTTTATAAGTGCATCCTTCCCCTGTGTGTTCTGTTTCAATCCAGAGCTACATCAGGAACTTCCGGGACAGACAGACGGACAGACGGGCGTACTCCCACAGTCGAATGAGCCGCTCTCGAATGGCCGAGCTTGACTACGACTGCGGCTCTCAAGTGCCCCTCACGGCTCCAACTGTACCCCCGGTTCGCATCTGAGGCGGCAAGAATCCACACGCAATCACAGTCGACTTCAAAACTCTCAGTGACACAGTTATGGATGTAAAAACCAGACGTACTGTGCCAACCTGGTCATTAACAGGAGCTCGACAGGTTTGATTTATGTGGTGAGTTTGTCTTTTTGAAAGTCAAGATATAAGAGCAGAAGGAGCAAGTATTGAATCATCTCATACTGTATTTGGGTCTTTAGTTATTGTGCTGACCTGAAGGATGCCGGGGAGAAATGGACCGGTCCTATGCTGGACAAACCGAACTGTCTCTTTTTAATTGGATTTTTGGTTGCTTCAAGCTACAAGAGTTATTTTTTTTTCCCCCAACAGGAGACAAAAAAAAAACAAAAAAAAACATCTGAGTACCACATCATTTCAGAAGAAAGTTCAGCACATGGCATTCATGGAGTTGAAGCGAAGCTGATTTTAAAAGGCCCGCTCGAGTGTTTCAGGTGGAACTGTTTTGCTTTGGGGATGCTGCGGGGAGTCCTCTGAGGGAAATGAGACAAAAACAGCATACGTAAAGCACAGCAAACACTGGAACTCAAAGGCAGCTCGTCCTTGCGGCTCTTTTCTCTGAAAAGTCAGCGTGTGAAGTATTCAGGAAGTCAACATTTTATCTTCACTGACAACCTGTAAATCCAGACGTGGCAGCGCAAGGCCTGTCCTGAAAAAAATGCAGGGCGGGGATGGGCTTTCAGTGGGAATTGGATTACATTGTTCACACTATAAACAATTTCTGTATGTTTTCTCCAACAAATCGATGTTACACCGCCTGAATTGGTGCCATTTCCTGTGAAGAATGTGCTTACATCTCATCACCTTCCCTCTGTCCTAATTGCCAGACGCTCCAATCGCAGACCAGAGAAGAAGACACAACACCCCCACCCCCCCTCCCCCTTTCCTTCTTTCCTCGTTCCACTAAACAGAAGACGTTTGTGTAAGCTTGTCGACTTTTCCCCAAATGCTCACGTGTCCCTTCTTTCTGCCTCATGACCTATTAATGTTTCACCTTTACAGATTTGGAAAGTTACAATATTATGTTCAGCTGGAAATGGTTGTCTGATACTGGTCGTGTGGGAATCACAGTGTTGTCATAAAATCTGAGGAAAATGGGTGACAGTAAAAATGTTATAAATAGTGTGTTTATGTGTGTGTGTGTGTGTGAATGGACACATGAGCCCTGTGGCAAGCAGTGGACTGTACCAAAGATTGACCAAGGAGAGGGGTGGATCAACTATTATATGAAAAACGTGCTGTTTTGTCCCCTCTGTCTCTGCCAACATGCTGGCCTGGTTAAAAGTACAAGTTGTTTGGGTGTGGAAAATTAGCCGAATGATTAAAAAGAGATGATAATCAAAATGAGCATCATCTCTTGTGTAGAGGATGAGGCTGTAAGAAAATATAAGCATTTGCTTTTGGCTCCCTCTGCTGTTTACTACTGGACCTTTTTTTTTTTCTCCTCCCTTCTGTGTATGTTGGGTTATTATTTTCTGTGTGTGTACAGGCATTTGCTGTGATGTACTCTTTACATTGGTACTTGTGCACTGACATCAAGAAAGACGAGGGTGTATAGGAAGTATTTTCATCTAAACAGTTTTTGTGTCTTTTTCGACATACTGGAATCCACAACAAATTCTTCAAACTGCCAAATATACACAACAACTGCTGAGGTTCAATGTTACAAGCTGAAAATAAAACTTCAGTGATGAAAAAAAAAGAAAGAAAAAGAAATTCCTGACGTAGGAATTTTGAGGTTTACTTTCACAGAACAACGCTACTGTAATTTATTAGAGAGGGGAAAAAACCACTTGAAGTATGTAATATGGTGCTTGGATTTAGCAGGATTTGCAGTTCTTTGTTACTGGAGAGTCAATAGCTTTTACCATAACTCATTACTGCATGGAAATCCTCGTGTAAATGTTTCTGAATCAATGAAATCAATGTCTCAACTGCTGTTGTTTGATGTCTTCAGATTTCCACTTAAGTCTCTCCTCCTTTCATTGTCCCCTCTTTGTGACTATGTATCCATATGAGCCACCGTTCCTCCTGCTCCTTCTTCTTACTCGTATGATGTTTTCCAGTATTGTGACTACTTATGGGTTATCTATGTATTCTACCCTTTTGTTTTGGTCTTCTTCCTTGATGCACTTCATTTTTAACCTGGAAACAAACAGTTAATTCTGAACACTTATATCATCAAACTCCCCTGCTTGTTATTTGGGGACCAGCTAAATATGTCTTTCGAGGATCTTTCTGTTATTTTCTGTGATTGCCTGCCAGTGCTAAATTACAAGTCGGGGAAACATTTTGATTGTAGATATTGACCTGTAAATAATTTTTAAATGTAAAAATATTCATGTTTACATCATGTCCATGTCTGTAATTTATGCAGCTGATTATTTTCTAATGGAGTAGACCTGTTATATTGTGATACTACTGTATATCCAGTTGGTTTGACTTGGCTAGATGGTGGACGCACTTCTCATCCTGGTGTTTCAACATGTGATGTTGAAAATCATCAGACAAACTGAGCCTTGACTCCTAATTCATCATTTTCCGATACCACCGAGTTTGAATTTGTGCAAGTCACTTGATTATTATTGTTATCATTATTATTATTATTGATTATTGAGCATGGATTTATATGGACCTAACAAACGATAAACATTGTGATTCTACAATCGAATGGGTCTTGTTCTCTTCAGTGTTCCTGGATGTCCATTTGTATGTTCAGATACACGCACATCTTACACCAAACACATTACGAACATAAATATTCTTTGCAGTTTTTAATGGCATTTCAATCAACTATAGGTACAAAACTGATGCTACCTTTAAGTATAGTTGATGATCTATAGATATTATTGAACGTATGGATGTCAGCATTTTTACATGCTGATTAATTCACGAGAGGAATAGCAGTACAGAAATATGAGGCAGCTCTGTATTCATAAATAATAAATGTTTATAGTAATAATAAGCAAGGAATGTGTCAGTCCATCAG
Source organism: Blennius ocellaris (assembly GCF_963422515.1). Lineage (NCBI taxonomy): Eukaryota > Metazoa > Chordata > Actinopteri > Blenniiformes > Blenniidae > Blennius > Blennius ocellaris. The sequence continues at coordinate 13,808,348 of NC_137655.1, read as the reverse complement.
AAAGCAGTGATACATTTATTATTCAATACCAATGACCATGTGGAGATTGTTTATGTGATGTGTTTATGAAGAAATGACTGGTCAGCAGTTTTAGAACTGGAAGCAAATCCATGACAGCAACATTAAGTTGAACTGAAATAAATGCCTTTAAGAGTTTGACATTCCCTATTATTTTCTTTTTTCTGCCTAAAATTAAAAAAACAACACGAAAAGTGCATTTTGCAGCAGCGATTTGCTCAAGTTCATTTTAAAAAGATACTCTCCTTAATATTGAATAAAAACTACAACAGTTGCATTAAATCTCAACTCCAGAGCTCCTCGTCTTTTAAAGGGATTATCATGTTTTATTTACTCCAGTATATCACATTAGTATTGTGGAATTTGGTTAAATTACCGTGATAAATATTTTAGAAGGACATATCTTTGTTGGATTTCATGTAATTTTAGGAGTTCTGCTGCCTGTGCCATGTTTATGATTTCCATTCAATGTAACTACAGTCAAAGCAAAGAAACTGGAAACATTTACATGAATTTCAGAGCATCCATCTTCCTGTCTTTATTACTGCTGGATTTAACTTGTAGGGTTGGAGACGAAGGTGCAGCTGGACAGATTAGTCGCGCATCACAGGAAAACTCAGAAATAGAAACCAGTCACTCTCATGTTCACACCTTTTCAGAGTCACCATTTAAGTTCTAGTGCATGATTTTGCACTGTGGGAGGTAACCGGTGTAATCCCCCCCCCCCCCCCCCCCGGAAGTCAAGAGTGTTAATTCTTTTCACACTGCTGCTCCCAAACCAAATGATGAAAAACAAATAACTCGACATACATTTTAGTTCCAAGTCCAAATTCAGCTAAATTATAAATTCTACCATGACGTAAAACAAAGGACCTCTCTGATAATTTCTCTGCTATTTAATGGTTTATTTCTTCCAAAAAAAAAATAAGTTTTTTAGTCTAAATACATATCACAATTTTATAGAAGCTGGCTTTAATATTTGGCTTTAAGAAATAATCAAGCATCTTGTATAACAAGGTAAATTAATGAAATTTATGGATATTTATTCCAATAATGGTTAATGTTCCAGACAGTTGACCCAGAAATGCAGTGTATATCTTTGTATCGTATACGACTTCCTTCGTTCTATTTCTGTGCCATGACAAAGAACTAGGTACTTATATACTGTAGTATAATGCATGGAGCAAACAGCACATCAAGCAAGTTTCGTCTGTATGTATTCTGACAGGAGGTTTCAGGCTACATTTGTTCTGCATCATCATAACAAACTACAGTAACTGCAGAATCAGCAAAATGGTATGATGTGCACTCTGAAGACAGCATATACAAATCGAGTGCAGATATGTGAGGTATTAACAACATAAACTTCAAGCCTGGGAAGTTGCTACTTTTCCACCTCATTATGAGCTTTTTTCCAGCTGATGGAGACGTGATCATACTGATATGTTGGGATCATTTATAAGAAGTGGAACATAATGACATGGTGACCTTTTTTATTGAACTGCAATGACTGTACTGTGCAGTGAGAACAGAAAGTTCTGGCTCATATGCTCCTCTAATTACATGAACAGCAGCCACATACTGTCTTTTCTCTGCTTGGCGATGTTCTTCTGCATAATTATCTACCTCCAAATGCTCCCTCTTTTTCCGTGTGACTCTGAATAACCTTTTCATTATGCTTGTCTTTTCTTTTTCTTGTTCTTTGCCTGTAGCGAGCTTCCAACCTCTCTGTGTAGCTCTTTCTTCTTTGCTCATTTATTGTCCGTATGCATCTCTTCTCTCTTCTCTAATGCCCCTTGCCACCACAGTTTTTTTTTCTTCTAAGTCTTGTTTTGTTTTATATATATATATATATCCACAAACATTTTCAGTCCAGTGACTTCACAAACAATTGGCACAGACTGCAATTCTCGTTTCTGTACTAATCTGCTCTCTACTGGAAAGGGACAGCTCATTAAAGAGCCTTTGTTCACTTTTGCCTGAGCTCAGATCAAGCTTGTCGCTGATCATTTCAAAAGAAGTCCGAGCCCTATTTTCTATGAAAGTGAATTAAATGTTGACACAAGAGTTCCACGCTTGACTGGAAAAGCTAGTATCAGTTTAGAAAGTGAACACGGCCCACATCAGATGAAGAATGCAGTGGGTAGAAACAGTTAATAAGCGACACAATGGAAATCCAAAAGTCTTATCTGAGGAGGACCAAAGACGCTGCCTCACACAGTGTGTGGGCCATGAACAGATAAATCAAACACACCAATGAGTTACACAGTGTGAAAGAAGCTATGGAGAAAAAAAAAAGTGATACCAAATGTTTTTATTTGAGATTTGTGTCACAGTGAATCAGCATACCCATGCATATCCATACACATACACCTCAACACCCAGCACATCCTGTAGAGCTCAAACCTCAGACGTGACTGAGTTCCTCTTTTATTAGATGTCTGTGTTTCCAGCATTTTTCCAAGTCCGAGACCAGCATCTCACTTTCTGTTAATCAATGACATTCAGCCATATACTTGTACTTAGCTCTGACAAATCTTGCTGCATTTTGCTGTTACAGTATTACTTGTGACTATAATGTGTCTCGCCCGTCGCTCTGTCTTACACTTTGCTGCTCTCCCTGTGGATAAAGGCCAAAGTAGCAATGCAAGAAGCAATATGTAGACAAAGTACATTATATTTCATGTGAAAAGGAACGTAATCCAGATAAAGAAAAATATCCTGGAATGCCATTTTTTTTTTTTTTTTAAACCAGGCTCAAGATGATATGCTTCCACTATGCTTCTGTGCCAGGATGCACACACTTCACTGTGTGAATGTTTGGCAGATGAGTCAAAATCTGAAATAATGGTCAGGGTTCTATTTCTAAATATGGGTTTAGCTTATTAATCATTTTTGTGGTGTAGGGAAATATTTTCTCTCGTTTTTCTAACATCAGGTCCTCTGGTTTACATGATGTCCTGCTGGTGCTGTGTTGATTCACTGACCACCTGTAGAGAAACCAAAAGAAGATATTGATCATTTTTATGGAGAAAATTAGATCATACAAATCAAATCCACCAGATACAACATCTTTGTTGAGATTATGAGAACATTTTAATTTTCCGTTGTGAACAGCCCAGTACTGATGCCAGTGAATTTACCATTCAGTGAAGGTGTTGCTTACAGTGAAGTGCTGTGCAAGTACAAGCTGGAGCTCTGACAGAGAACTTGCTTGTTGAAGGGAGTTGGTGTTGTAAATTAAATTAAAAGCAGCTACACGGGGTCAAACTACAGGCTGCAGGAAAGACTTAACACTAGAGGCTAAGAACATGCTGATGCACACATTGAAAAACTTTAGACAGGAAGAAACGAAGGGGGATAATACTGTAAATTAAGCACAAATGTGGTATTTCTCTGAGACCCAGAGCTGTGAGCAGATATCTCAAAGTAGGTGAGATCATTAAACCAGACTTACACACTGGGCATTAGCCCCCTGCATCACAGAATACTTCATCTGGTAGGAATATAATACATCACAGTGATTGGAAATGTATTCATACTGTTTCTGACTGGTTCTTTTACAAAATGTGTGATATACAAAAGAGTGTGTGATTTGGTGGTGTGTGTGTGTGTGTGTGTGTGTGTGTGTGTGTGTGTGTGTGTGTGTGTGTGTGTGTGTGTGTGTGTGTGTGTGTGTGTGTGTGTGTGTGTGTGTGTGTGTGTGTGTGTGTGTGTGTGTGTGTGTGTGTGTGTGTGTGTGTGTGTGTACCTCTCCATCACGGGTCTCAATGGTCTTGATGAGAACAGTTTTCTTGGAGTGAACCTCTGATGAGCGTGGATGCTGGGATTCAGGACTGGTCTCTGGAAAAAAAAAACAAAGAACAAACACCCAAATCTCTTAAACTCAGGCTTAAATTCACACTTTAAACTTTTTTTCTACAGTCATGGTGTATTAATTTGGTCTACACAGAAGATCAGTTTAGTATTGCTGTTAAAATCCTAATTTGCTTTGAATAATTTAAGCATACACATTAAAGGGAAGACCACGGCCTTATTTTCATTATGCAGCCACAAACTGCAGCAGGAGGTTTATTGGCAGGGATTTATTGCACAAATGAACTGCTAACCCATTAAATGAAAAGGCGTGTGATTATAAATGAGCGGTTTGTTGATGTCTGTGACTCAAGGAGCCGTGAAGATCTTCCACACGTCATATATCCCCGCACAGTGGTCTCAATGTGGCACTGCAAAGAGACAATCTCCTCAAAATAGCCTCGGCCATATACAGTCACAAACTATAATTAGTCTTTTCTGTCCCCTCACTGACTCATCTGGAATGTAAAATGTGTTTTCACAGGTTTTTGGTGTAAAATGAATAATGGTTGCAGTTCTAACCTCTGAATCCAATGGAGGAATATGCAGACTGGACAGGCATAGTTGTAGTGATCCTGATGTAGGAAAACACAGGAAGACAGAAAAAGCTTTAGCATTATAAACAAGAATGAAATGACACGGCCTGTTATAATGTTTTGTTTTGTTTAGTTTTCTGTTCATGTACAACATTTACAAGTGAATTGAACCCACCTGCTCTCCTCTCCCTCCAGCAGCTTGCGGTAGGTTGCAATTTCAATATCTAGGGCCATCTTCACATTGAGGAGGTCCTGGTACTCCCTCAGGTGGCGGGCCATGTCGTCCTATACATGCATGATTATGCGTCATTGTGTCAGAATAAACTTCTCACCAGAGACATAATCAAATAAACAAACTGTCTGTTTCTCTGTGTTTGTGGAATTCTCTTCCTTTCACAATGCAGATTCTACTGTATTATGTCAATTGTAAAGTATCTGAGCTCATTACCTTCATCTTAGCGATATCTTCTTCCAACCGTGTAATGGTATCCTGGTAACTGGAAGCCTCGCGGCCCATGCGGTCTTCCATATCTCTCATCTGGCGCAGCAGAGACTCATTCTACAAGTAATTGAAGTGAAGAGCATAAAAAGGGCATTTACAAGCCTAAGAATGGATACCGTAAAAAAGAGAGAGACTAGGTCTGTGGGCCGAAAATATACTCATTAAGAAAATGTAACAATGCACTGAAGCAGACATGTAGGACAAGGTGCAGTAAACACTCACGGTGCCCTTGAGTGAGTCAATTTCACAGGTGTAGGACTGGATCTGGTGTCGGAACTCCATGCTCTCCTGCTTGGCCGAACGCAGCGCATCATTGTTCTTATTCACCGCCTGGTTCAGGTCAGACACCTGACGAGAGACACGGGTTTATACAGTGCAACATTTTATGGTGACCACCTGTGCATTTGGGTGATGTGTGCTCGCTGCCGCCCAACCTTAGACTTGTACCAGTCTTCAGCCTCGGAAATGTTCTTGGCAGCGATGGCTTCGTACTGCATGCGGATGTCCCTCAGAGCAGCAGTCAGGTCGGGTTTAGACATGTCCATCTGGATCTGCACCTGAGTGTCCTGCATCTGGCTCTGCAGCTCGCGGATCTCCTGCGAGGTTTTCCAAAGAAAGAACAAATCAATTTGAGCCTAAAAGGGCTTCTTGAAATAAAGTCAGACAGAGAAACAAAAGGTATTGCAGTGATTGAAAGGACAGAAAAGACAAAAGCTTTATCTATTGCAATCAGAACAAACTTGACAGAGAACTGCTGAGGCATATATCTGACAAAAACGCTCGAGGGAATGTGACACCGATGGCATGCACAAGCGGAAAATATAAAATGTCAAACTATAAATATGTTCTGCACCACATACGGGAAAAAATAACTAAAAGAGCAACAAGCTGTCTTTCACATCTTGGAGGTGGAAAGGTTTTTTTTTTTCTTTTTTTAATGGATAAGTTTAGTTGCACTCAGCTGTCTTTAAGTTCAAACTGAAGGTAAAAATAACTTTGCATCTGTTCACGCGAACACATGCACATGGAGGCTTTTTTCCTCTGTCATACAACAGCTGTCATGCTCTCTTCACGCAATCAACAGTTGAGCATATCTGAGAGGTCAGAGTTGAGGAAAAGCAGACAAAAGGGTAGGAGAGGGCCTCTGCTGTGCCTGTGACTTTGCATGTCTTTGCATGTCCATTAGTAAATGTGCACCAATTTTTATTTTGCACGTTTCTTTCATGTAAAATTTGTAAAAAAAATAAATAAAAAAACAACAACAAAAACCCCCAATAAAAACAAAAACAAAGATAGACAAATGAAAAAGAAGAAAGCATCAGAATGTGTAAACGAGATTGACTGGTGAATGACTGTAGCATCCTTTATCATACCGCAGCGTCATTCTATGATGCTGTGACACAATTCCAGTGATATGCATATGTCACATGGCAGAGATGTATAATAGCTGGGTTAGCAACATCAAAAGGATTGAGGACAACAAAAAACTGAAAGATTCGCAAACCTCCTCGTGGATCTTCTTGAGGAAAGCAATCTCCTCCTGCAGACTCTCAATGCGTCTCTCCAGGTCCAGCCTGGCCAGAGTTGCATTGTCAACATCCTAGATATAGATAATGATCGAAGAAAGATAGCAGGGAAACAAGGAAAAGGGGTTTAGAACCATTGAAACCAACAGAGAATGTGAATAAAGCAAAGGCAATGTGGAAAAGAAATGTCATAGTGGATTCAATATTAAAAAACAAAAACAAACTGAGAACGTACGGCTCTGAAAGCAGACAGGTTGTTCTCAGCTTCCTCCTTCTGGTGAATCTCTTCTTGCAGTCTGGGAGAATGAGAGCAACAAACAAAGTTGAATCAAAAGTGAATAAAACCTGTGCTTGAGAACATATCTCCCCCAGGGATCACTTAGGTACCAGGCAGATAAACCAGTTACCACTTCTCTTTCCTCCAGCCTGTCTGGTTTTTCTGGCTGCAGGTAAGTTTACAAGAATATACCTGAACAGATGATATGTCATAGGAAAACTTTTTAGTATCTATATTTGTTCATAGACACACGCTACAGTTCTTAGGCTGCCTTTTAAGTCCAGAGGCTTCAGTACAGCTGCTGCTGCAGGGTCAAAGAGGCCAACAGTGACAATGAAACAGAGTCCTGTCCTTGGCAGCTTTACTTTCCTGCATTATCATTCCAACAACTGAAGAGTATCAAGACACGGATTAATGGGATTGGTGAATACTGCATAGTGATGAATTCGCAGACGTCTAATACGCCAGGATAGCAATTCTTTGCAGATTTGAATTGTATCATGAAGTTGCCAGGGCATGCACTGATTTCAGGTGTTTGCAGGCAGGTCTTCTCTCTGTGTATTTTGATCTCACTGCGAGCAGCAGGTGGCACGGCAAGCTTCGCTCAGCGCTCCAGGCATCAGCGTAAAGCGCTGATCAACACAAAGGGAGTTTGGGCACGCGTCATGTGCTGGAATCCGTTCACTGGTGATACTGGCTGCTTCACTACACACTTTAATTTAAGTCATTTTGCATGCTGTTGCACTGACAGAAGTCAGAGAGCTGACCCAGTGGCTACAAATAGACTATCAGGAGACACATTTGCATGGCAGCCACTCACTGTCTGTCTCACACGCGAACAAAACAGATACAGGCTTGTGTAACTAAAGGACCATCTTTTTTTTATTTTTAATGTTTATGGCTCAATTAGATGCCTGGTTCTGAAAGATCCCACAGAAACAAAATGTTTGAGTGTGTGTTTTGCTCACTGTTTTTTTGCCGATGTCTGTCTTTTATTTTGTTGGTTTTACTGATACGTTTCTCCAATTCTCAGTTATAAAGTTCTTCTGTGTATTGTCTAAAATATGCCTCTTAAGAGGACCAAGAGTGGTTAACTGGGTTAGGGGTCACGAGTGAAGTCTATCAGGTCACAGGATATTGGTTTTCAAATGAGAAAAGCAACATAAACTCTTTCTCATATATAATGGGAAAAAACATAAAATATTTTATCATTTAAAAAAATTTTTTACTTTAATTTCTTTAAGTAAGACTTCAATACCACGTTTGCTGTCAGATGAAGCTACTAAATCTTTTTAAATGAAAGACTTGCAAATGTCCTTTTAAGTTAAAACTACTTGACACAAGCAAGTTTACATGCTGGCAGCTGAATTAACCACTTTAAGGAGTCACAAACCAAAAAGGCCACATGATTAACAAGTAAATAAGTAAATAATTAAGTGTCATCAGAGACACCACTTTATCAATTGTGTAGGTATTTCTGTATTTTGTATATGAACCAAAATTGTGACGTCAATTATTCAAAATCAGTGTTTGAATGGCATTCCAAGGTTTCACGTGGTCTAATCACATACAGATACAGCCCCAGCCCTTCAACCTTACCTGAGCTTCAGTTTCTGCAGGTCATCAGCCAGATTGTCTCTCTCCACCTCCACTCTGGCGCGTTGGTTGGAGAGGCCCTCGATCTGCTTCCTCAGCTCCCTCATTTCTTCTTCGTACATGTCAGCCACACGGCCGGGCCCCTCGCGGCCCCTCAGCTTCTCGATCTCCACAGTCAGGGCCGCGTTCTGCTGCTCCAGGAAACGCACTTTCTCGATGTAGCTGGCAAAGCGGTCATTGAGGTGCTGAAGCTCGGCCTTCTCGTTGGTCCTTGTGTTGAGGAAGTCCTGGTTCATGGCATCGGCCAGGTTGAAGTCAAGCTTCTCACCAGAGTAGGTGCGTATCGCAGTAGAGGAACCAAAGCCTGCTCCACCACCAGAGGAGACTCTGTAGTTGGAAAACGATGGACTGCCGGAGCTCTTGACCTCATAGATTCTGGAAGATGAATGAGCCGAGGAGCTGCGGCCTCCTCCAAGCGAAGAGAAGAGGGAAGACATCGGGGTAGAGCTCACACCGGAGCCAAAGGTGCGGCGGTACGAGGAGGCCGACTGGGCGGACGAGGAGTAGGACTTGCTCATGACTGGTGGGGTGGTTGGTTGGCTTGTGGGCTTGATGGAGGTGCTGAGACCCAAAAGTCTCTGTGGGCAGCTGGGAGGCAAACTGAGTGGAGCGTTGCCCGGCACGGAGCAACTATTTGTAGAGTTACCACACCCACTGCTGCCCCCAACCCCTCCTCGATGTCCTCACTTCATTCCCACTCAGCCCATCTGTGTTCCTCCTACCCCCCCCCCCCCCCCCATCTCAACCAAATTTTCTTTATTGATAATCATAAGAGCATTTTAAGGATTATACCTTCATCTACTCAGTGCTAGTGCCATTTTAATATGAACACAATATGATACAACCCAGAACGATACGATATGATGGTATGCAATACGATTTGTCTCCACACAATACTGCATAAAACAAGACAATATAGTACAATATGATACGATATGATAATATATGATACGATACGATCCAATACAATACAATGTGATACAAATATGATACAATACGTCCCGAAATGATAGACTTCATTGTGCCCATGAGGAATTTTCTTTGATTTTAACTATGCTTAGCTTTACAATCAAGTCTAAAATACATAGTTGGTGTGAAACTGGAAACAACACTGTCTTTCTGCTTTTGCTATATACGCAAGTATAAAGAGAAAACTTTGTGTCTATTTATTGACCTGAAAATTCAGAATGAATGGCACGCCAGATGAAAGCTGTAATATGACTCTTCTTGATTTTTCGGACAGGCAAGATTACTCGACGGACATATTTGTAATCAATCTCATGCATGCCATCCCTCTGAGTGAAGGGTTTCCTCTATATTCCTTTGACTGGCTCAGTCACTTGTCTTTCCTCCAGCCTCTCCTGTCCTGCGATACCACGCCCCTCTCTGTCGCGCCTGCTGCCAGCTCTTGATTCAGCTGTCCAACGGGTCTGGTTTCAGCAGCTGAAAAGAGTCCCTTCTGTGTATGAGTGTGTGTTCACAGATTGATACATAAGTCATAGAAACTGAGTCAGTCTCCACATTTGTCTGCAGGAAGTCTAAAGTGGGGGTGCAGTTGTATAGAGGGTATCGACTCGTCTCAATCACGACTGTTTCCCCACATAAGTGGGTCATCACCTGTTTTACCTCATCATATGTACTGTTACATTGCTTTACTTCACTGAACTTGCCAAAGACAATTATATTTAGTCATTTGCTTCCATTTTTATGACACTAGAGGAAATGGATCATAAGGGCATACAATTCTTATGCTTGAGATTGACAGCCTTACTATTACTAAAACGCTAAACAGGCCAGTTTTAAAACCTTTAAAGAATTAAATATCATCTCATCCAAAGCCATAAAAAGGATGTTTTCAGTCACATCCTAACCATACAAATCTGTATTTATCATCTACGATGTTTGATGTAGTACCACACCACTAGCCAGAGGGTTACATTAGTTATGTATTTACCCTTGGTTATATAAGAGGCTGCATGGTTTGACTGATAGCGCTACTGCCAGGAAGGTCACCCACTCAACTTTGCTATCTGAGCTTTGCAATGCACTCAGACACAGACTGAGGAGGTAGTCAGATGCATCGTGTGAATATTTTAGGATGTTAGTTGCGAGTTTGTAATTTGTGAATCAGCATGGTGCTCATACAAGATCCAACATTTTAGTCTCCAAAACTTGACCGCTGTTTGTGAAACATTTGTGCTGTGGCACATAAGGAGCAATCTAGCTTCAAATAAATAATTTCTCCTGGAAAAAAAACATGCATGTCTGAAAAAAGATATTTCACGCTACACTAAAAAATAAATCAACTCAGGGATTGTTTAGTTTAGATATCAAAAAATATGTTTGATTAACATAAGCACATTGGGTTTCCATTTGTTAAATGGTTCATTCTAATATGTCTTTAGATCACATAATTTAAAGGGATTCAAACTACTTAATCTGAAAAAGATGGAAATGTGTGACATAATAAAATTACATGAACTCAACAAATTATTTTTAAAGTGTATATCATTACAAGTGAAAGTGTTCGGTATTAAAGGGGGATACTTGAATACGGAGCTGTGTGTCAGACATCCAGGCCTCAGGTTTGTCTTTTAGCACTGAGATCGGCTGTGTGTGAATGTGTTGGTGTTAATGACAAATTCAAACATACTGTAATAATAACGACTGCTCTAGTCAGTTGTTAAATATTCTTCAGACACTCAGCCACTATCTGACCATAAAAAAGAAAAATCCCAGACCCTTAATATTTTAGGAGAGCATCAGTTTAGAAATATGCTGAAGGCGTATAGGCGTATAGGAGGATGTGTTATAGAAAGGATCATCGTGTGCGGCCATTCACATACTTGCCATCCACAAAGCAGCATGTGGGTCAGCTGCTGGTGGTGTCAGCACTATTTTTAGATTTCCCATTTGAACTTTGTTGTTAGGGCCCTTCCCCAAAAGGTCCTTGGACTGAAGACTGAACCTTTCTACTTCAATGGAAAATAATAATAATAATAATAATAATAAGAAGAAGAAGAAGAAGAAGAAGAAGAAGAAGAAGAAGAAGAAGAAGAAGAAGAAGAAGAAGAAGAAGAAGAAGAAGAAGAAGAAGAAGAAGAACAACAACAACAACAACAACAACAACAACAATCTGACAGCATTCACTGACATGCTTTAAACGATGAATCCTGACGCTCATAATCAAAGTGGAGTGTCATAAGAAATAAGTTTTGACTTGTCAATTTACCAAATAAATTAATCTCTTTAGCATCGCTTTGTAAACAAACAGTTTACGAATGAGGTGTGCGACATGCTGTTTCTCATTTCAGAAACCCCCTGAAACATAATACAACAAAAACATGCTGTAAACAAATAAGAATATAATTAGACTGACACTTCCAGCAGTTTGGTGTTATGACGAATGAAATATTATTTTTCACTTTTCATCATATTTAAATTGGGCACTGTTTTAATTCACTGAAGATGAATAGGATGCATCAAATGCCTTAAGCATTCAATTACAGAGGTGCTAACCACATTTCTCTCTGTTTCACCTTCCTCACATTGCCCTTCAAAATCACTTAGCATGACTATTTGGTAACGTATATTAAAGGATGAGCTCTGAATAACAATAATGTGGTACAATATAGAACAGACTTTAAAGATAGGTATTCAACAAAAAGGACTTTTATTTAGCTAATGTGAACTATTTATCATTTGTGATGCATTTTATATGCATATTTATCACAATGGAGGTTAAACCCAGACGGCTTGAATGATGGTGGGATTTTTTTGAAGTTAATGTTTGTTGGCAGCCTTTAATTGCCTTTGATTTGCAGCTGATAATGATATTGCCCAGAAGATAAATTTTAATGAGTTTTATGATACTCCCACCTTTCCTCCAGCACTGCAAGCCAGCCAGAGTTTAAATCTTATTAAGTGATGTACACTACATTAAAATGTATTAGATATATTGGGCACAAGCTGTGTTGTGGAGATCTTATGGTTTGCAGAGTATGAGCCTGTGATGTGGGGATTTTCCAGATTTGAGTAAACTGGAAGAAAGGGTTATTGTTTTGTTTTATTATCAAAATGTGTCAAAAACATAAGAGTGCTCAAATAAGAAAAGCCAATATTACAATTACTTGATGTTTTGACTTCCAAAGGTATTTCAGCTATCATCACAATCAAGTGGAAACGTCTAATAAACTAATAAACAGTGACATGCTGATATTGTCACTATGGGTGTTGTGCTTGTTCATGGGGCCATTTAGCTCGAGTTTAGTTATCTTGTTTCTGATTTTGAGAATCGAAAGCCCCCTTATTAAAGTTCTGCTTACTCATGCAAGCATGAGTGTAGTATTCAAGAGCAGTCTTGGTCTCGACACCACATATTCAAAGTCTTGGTCTTGACTCGGTCTGGCGATCTTGACTACAATTTCCATCTTTAACTTCAAGGAGTCGCGAAACCCCTAAAACCCTCCTGGCCCCTATAGGTGATGTAGGCATGACTCATCACCAATGATTAAAAAAGAACATTTAACACGATTTTTAACTTTGTCATTACTAAACATTAGTCCTGTCACCTGGACTGCATAATTTCCCATCCAGTTGCACTCCTAGACCAAATATATTGTTGGGGGGGTTTCAGACATGATGGCAAATAATCTGATATGTGCATGATGTGACTTGACTTGTGTTATTTACTGAAATGACACCAGCAGGCATGCAGGTGATTTCCCGTTAGGAGCACATCATCAGCACAGGACAGAAGGTGATGTGCGTGTGTGTTGCCTAACAACCAGGGACTCAATTCCCCCGTGACCCACAGCCCAGAAAAGACCACCGAAATTAGCACCCTGATCTCTGCACGGCTGGGGAAATAGTCATAGAGCATAGACACAAGCACATGCACGCATCAAGTCTCCGAATATCAACAGCACACAGCAGCCAAACCCTATTCAGCCATGTCATGCTATTATTTTAGAGATAGGATGCAATCTAATGAAAAGTTATTGGTTAAGCTGATAAATTTGCAAGCATTTCACACATTGGGATTATTGTCCATGCTACAATGCCACAAGGTATCATGAGGAGCTGTTTTTGGTCAGACTTTTGGTTAAAAGTAACAGCGTTATTTCAACATACTGATATTATAAGATGTGACAGTGAATGAAGCCAAATTAAATCAAAAGAAGGACTTTTTATGGTGATACATTTTATAGTAATTAAGGAGTATCTGTGGACACTTGTATTAGTATTATTTTCTAACTTCAGTGAAGCTTAAGTACAATTCTCACTATGTAATCGAATTCACTATGGTTACAGTCATAACTTATGACTGACACACCCAAATGAAATTAATAATCAGATCTTTTGACCTTCAATTTTGAGAAAGAGAGGAAATACCTGATTTCTGAGTTATTTCTACAGTTAATTACCACATTGTGTATTTCATTGTTGGCATGTGCTTTGCAAATAAATATTTTAGAAATGTTAATTAAAAGGAATGAATGCCACTGACCACAAAACACAGCTACTGTAAAAAGGGACTGTGACATGGTGGTTAAAGAGAAGAGTATTTTATACTTTTTTAGCAACAGTACTTTCACTTGAAATTCAGTAAACTTCAAGCTATGTCAGATAAGTTTTGCCTATGTGCAAACTTTCAGCACTCTTTTCATCTGTGCTATTTTGTTTTGTTGTGAGTTTTATAGTGTCTGTAGGTGAGGAGGGGTCAGCTGGTTTCATCATTCATGAGCCCAGAATGCTTGTTGCCCAGCAACTGACTAAACACACATACACACATGCCAAAGAGTTGAGAGGCAGTGGTGGACGAGACAGAGTAAGGGACATGTGTGTGTGTGTGTGTGTGTGTGTGTGTGTGTGTGTGTGTGTGTGTGTGAGTGTGTGTGTGTGTGTGTGTGTGTGTGTGTGTGTGTGTGTGTGTGTGTGTGTGTGTGTGTGTGTGTGCGTGCGTGCGTGCGTGCGTGTGTGTGTGTGTGTGTGTATTTATGATTATATGCAAGTGGGCAACACAGACACCAGAACATCATTACAGACACGATTTACAGGGAAACTTGTTCCAGGTTTATTTTGGGTCTGGGTCTATCTGGGAGGTGATACGATATCAAAAGCCGGCTGCAGCACAATGTGCCTGAAATAGAGACTTAAAATCAATCCATGCCGAGTCATGCAAGATGGACTGGCTACTTCCTACTTTTAACAGGCTCCATTTGTTGCAGACTTCTGTCTGTAAAATGATGACAACTCAATTTTAAGGGTGTATACTTGTAAGACCATGACATTATATTATATTATATGGCAGCCTCTAAATAGTAACACAACCTAAAAGTATTACGCAGACATATTAATATCATTTTGCAATGACAATGTGCAGACTGCAAAACCTCTGATTTGATCAGGATATGGTAGAAAAAGAACAAATAAATGCCGTCTTTGTCTGGGAAAGTTATTGGTCATATGTGAAGTGATACGATTCTGACCATATTCATAATGTGGTACAGGAGTTATATTCAGTTCTTCGGGACTGATGAAGCCTTTCAAATGTCAAGTGAGAGGTCTTCACAGTCCATTTACCTTCATGATACTAATTTACATCCATCCCACCATCCGTCCATCTTTTATACTATTTTTCCTATTGAGGGTCACGAGGCAATGGAGCCAATCCCAGCTGTTATACACATTCTACATACAGAGCATATACACGGCAGAAAGCACATTTATTTGGTTTGTTGACTGAGCTGTGGCAGCATTTATGAGTCGAATATTTAGAAAAAAAATGATAAATGATTGAATTTTCAGGAGAAAAAAAAAGTGCATCTACAGCAGCGAAATCAGGTGTTCAAGTTTTGCCTTTAAGTTACTTTTACAGCTGCTCTTGATAGCCACAGGGTTAAAGGACAAGCTCTGCCATATTTAGTACGGGTCCAATCAGTTGGAGACGTGACTCATCAAGTGTTTGCTCCTTTAAGTCTGAGTGCTTCAGAACTGTGTGCCATAGTCACAGTCAGGAAAAGGAGAATGTGAGAGAGGCTCAGAGACAACTCTCTGCATGACAACAGCAGTGATTACAAATTAATTGTGTTTAGAATTCCAGGGATGAGCAAGCAATAGGGGAAAAAACAACACTGTATCTCAATGCACTATGCTCCTAGTTAATTTCCTCTGCAGGTACCAACCTGTTGGCCAAGGAGCATCTAAACTCTATTATCCTTGAAGAAACTTAATTGAAAATATACCCAAATATACAGCCTGTAGTAGGATAAGAATTCTTTCATTCGGAAAGTCCGTATCTGAGCAGCAATCTTTTCGAATTAAGGCTCGTTTTTATCATGTTACAATCTCATATCAAATATGCCTTTTGTCATGTAACATCAGTGTCAAGGAATCAGGTGACTGACTACCAAATTAGTTTTATAACAACACAAATGATCTGTCTATTTTCTTTGAGCATATCAAACTGAATATGTACATGAGTCATAAATGGTGTATTTGTATCATGGATGCCATATGAGTCTTGGTGTGTTTTTCAGGAAGAAAAAAAACACACCAAGACTCATATGGTACCACTGGAAAACCTTTTCATATTCTTCTTATTTGTGTAAGATGCGTACAGGTTTCACACATCACTTATTGTTGATTTAACATCATTGATTCAATATATTTATAGACGAAGATGCAGGAGAAGGTATATTTTATTTACGATCAATTTATCTTGTCCTCGGACGAGTGAGTCCCTCACCTCTCCCCATGTCGTTAGTAAAGCTTGTTTTGACAGCATAACATGAAACTTTTCTCTGAGGAAATAAATGCTACTCCTGAATGATTACATTTCATTTAATGTGCTGCACAGAAGAGAAGAGAAGAGAAGAGAAGAGAAGAGAAGAGAAGAGAAGAGAAGAGAAGAGAAGAGAAGAGAAGAGAAGAGAAGAGAAGAAAAGAGAAGAGAAGAGAAGAGAAGAGAAGAGAAGAGAAGCATTACATAGTTTAAATGTTGTTGATTACATTTTATAAATCCAACGTCCTTAGATAGATAGATTTATTTCATGCTCATATTGCGTGGCTTTTTTCTGCCCTCTTGTGATCACAAAACGTAAAGACCATTAAAACGTAAAGTCTTTAAAATGATGCATTCTCCTCACTTCCTGTTCACTCAAACATAAAGCTTGTCGCGTTTAAGCTTCAGATGCATGTTTTTTTCTTCTTGGAGTTGTTGTTCTAACATATCAAACTATAAACTGACCAAACATATTCCCTTAGGTGATTTTATGTAAACTAAAGTGGCGTGTCTGTAATCTGAATAAGGTTTGGATACCCTTATCTAAATGTAACAGTGGTACAACAAAAATATATAAAATCAAGCTAAATTTAGTTATATTCTCCTCTTTTTCTGGTCATTACCTGCAGTGATTTGAAAAACAGACGCTTGAATATGGATGACGTTTTCGCATATCTGCTTGACGATACTTATGCTATTTGTATTATAAGTACACCGACACGCAGATATTCTCTCTTCGTGTATAACGTTGGAAAATAAAAAATACCCAAAAATATCTCCAGTGGCGAATTAGAGTTTTTTTTTCCGGCTGAGTAGTAAAGCCACGACGTTTTATTTTGTAAACGTTAACCGGATGTTGTCTATACATGACGCGGTATGACGCTGGTGTTAGCTTCAGGTGCACAAACTTTAAACAACTGTTGCATGGTTTGTTTTTAACCGTTGCTGTTGTTTTTTGTCGATATGAACCAGCGGTTGAAGGAGGCAGATTTAAATGATGCGGCGGAGAACCTGATGCAGAAATATTCTGAGAAGAGGAGACAGGTTTGACTTTAACGACGTCATAAAGTAGCGCTGAATTCAGTTTGAGAACATGTCATTCTCTCTGCTTCTCTTAATGTTGAAGTCAAAAGAACTTGACATTTTCATCCTTGTTGTCCTCCAGTTTCCTCCCTCGGATGACCTCTCGTCTGGAACCAGTGATGGTGAGTGGACTTCACATCTTCTATCAGTCGTATTGAAAAATTTATATTATTGAGTTTTTTTTTTTTTTCTAGGATCAGCTGTGACATAACGGCAACTTGAATCTCAAATATATTGCCATATCAAAATCATATTGCATTTGCTGATGTGAGAAAATAAACTCGTGTCCTGGTTCGACTGATTGTTCAATTTCCTTGCAACTAATTCAGTAAGGTTCACTTCATGATCTCCCTTTTGGACAGTTTTTCTTTATGGTCTCCAGTTCCTAACGATCCTCACAGACAACTTCCAAACACTGCAGTGAAAAGGATCAAATGATTAAATCAAAGAACATATTAAAAGCATTGGATTTATAATAAATACTTGAATCATACAGGAATACACGCATAATAAAAGAAACAGTCATTGAGTACATTTCAAATATTGACTGACATAAATGAAACGACGACTAACATTTCTTCAATTTAAATTTTTTTCCCCCAACAGCAGCACAGAGATTAATGCTGAAGCACAGATACAAACATCCCAGCAAAAACTTGAATTGCTCCAGTGAAGCTTTGCGGGAGCTTTTTGAAGCGATCAACATTCATCCTGACCAGTAAGTCCACTATACATCACTTGTAGTACCGTGTCAGTGATGAGTATTATGTCCTAATGTGTTGTATTTCCTCCCTTTGGCAGCTCTGAGGACCTGCGTGGCAATTCTCCAACAGTTCTTTGTGACTCTCAGATGCTGTTTACAGACACAGGTGTGTGTTAGGACTGTATGTCTTAAATTTAACAATTATTTTATAAGTATATTTGATAGTGTGTTTAAGACATCTGATGTAGTATTTACAGTGCCATACAGTACAGAAAAAGTGTTTGCCCCTTCTCAAATTCTTATTTTCTCCACAGATGAATGACGATATTAATATTTTAACTGAGAATTTCTGTCCAAAGCTCCGTGGCCCAATGTGAAAAAGTCAAGCGTGACCTTAAAAAGGCAGCTCGTGCTTGAAAACCCTTGACTGTTGCTAGAATTAAAATGATTCTGCAAAGAAGAAGTTGTCAAAATATCTCCACAGAGGTGTGAAAGACTCATTGGCAGTTATTGAAAATGCTTGATTTCAGTTGTTCGTGCTGAGGACAGCCTAACCAGTTATTAGCTTTAAGGGGCAATTACTTTTTCACACAAGGACAGGCAGCTTTGAATAGTTCTTTTTTCCTTAGCGGATATACAAACATAATTTGAAAACACCATTTTGACTTGGGTTGTTTTGTTTTTGTGCAGATGTGACTTTGCCTTCCTGTCTGGATCTCAGTCCTGGTTCAGTGGAAACTGAGCGAGATCAAATGTTGCGGAGGTCTCGCCACCTTCCTGATGCCGGTGGCTCCTCTTCCTTTGGACTGACAAAGGTTTACCAAGAGATGACAACCGTATATGAACAGCTCATGGTGAGAAAGAGGCAAAAAGAGTGACCAAATATAAAGCAACATGCACATTATTGGTTCTTCTCATTGGAGGCGGTGCAAAAATCTGCGAGTTATGCACCAACCCAAATTAATAGAGTGTATATTCCGATCAGAGTGTTTGCATTAGCTTTCTGCCGTATGTTTATAGGGGTGTTGGAAGTTCACTGGATGTCTTGCGTGTGCGCAAACAGGCGGAGCGGCAAAGTCAGCAGCAGTGGGAGAGGGTGCTGCACGAGCGAGACAGGAGGCTGAAGCAACAAGAGGAGGCTCTGGGGAGGCTGGATGGGCTGGAGCAGATGGTCCACGCTCGCATTGTGGCCATGGAAGAGGTCAGACGCACGCACGCACGCACGCACGCACGCACGCACGCACGCACGCACGCACGCACACACACACACACACACACACACACACACACACACACACACACACACACACACACACACACACACACACACACACACACACACACACACACACACACACACACACACACACACACACACACACACACACACACACACACACACACACACACACACACACACACACCATGGAGTCTGTAAACACAAGGGATGCCTTATGTATTTCTTTAACATCTCATTCTGCCATGCTACTAAAAGATGAACACACAACTACTCAAACATGTCAAAGAAGACCTTTAAAGCTTTCATTTTCAGCCGATGACACCATTTAAATTCAATTGTTAACACATTACATTTAACCGATGTTGATTGGAAAGGCGGGCCCCCATGCTGAACAGGCTGACAGTACACTTGAGGGCATGAATGGCAAACTTAATTCTGCCTAATGTGATACTGAACAATGTTGATGTGGAAGCATTGCCGATGTGATTGACCTCTTCATTACTTCTGTCCCAACAGAAGCACCGGCGAGAGCTGAGCCAGCTGCAGGACCGTCTGCGAGAGAAGAGCAGGGAGAACAAGAGACTCAAATCCAGCTTTGACACCATTAAAGAGCTGAATGACAACATGAAGACGCAGGTTGTGAACGTTTTTATTCCTATTATCCGTCAATCTGAACTAAATGATCTGAGTGAGTTTAAACTTGCAGGTTTTCCGACTTTAACTTCATTTGTGAAGCTGTGACAACTGCTTTTTCTTCTCTTACTCATTTCCTTTCTTTTTCCTCAATGTTTGTATATGAGCTTTTGAAATGCTACCCAGAATGAAGTGCATTACTCTTGATTCTGTTTGCTCACTCTGACTTAAGGAGAGCAGCAGAGAATAAACCAGCTTTTAGCCAAAAGAGGGTGCTACAACCTCACCCTCCTGCATGTGGAATTGAGCGACACAGCAGTTGAACGTTCCGGTCCCCACTTGTTTTGTTGGTTCAAGAGTCTGCTGTGTTTGAGCTCCTGCTGAAAAGGATCTCCTGTAGCTTCAAAAGCATAACCCAAAGGCAGATTTATGCTTGAAATCAACAATCTGATGTTATAATCACTGAGCAGCTTGACATGCATCTTTCTTTTCACTCAACAGCTGAATGAGATCAGCGAACAGAAAAAGACGCTGGCGAGTCAGTCCAAGAGGGTGCAGGCCCGATTTC
Source organism: Blennius ocellaris (assembly GCF_963422515.1). Lineage (NCBI taxonomy): Eukaryota > Metazoa > Chordata > Actinopteri > Blenniiformes > Blenniidae > Blennius > Blennius ocellaris. Next base: position 13,787,965 of record NC_137655.1, on the reverse strand, counting down.
AGAACCTACAGGTGACGACACATTTCTCAGTGCACAGCTGGTTATTCTTTTATTTTATTATATGTTCAGAGACACACCTTTCAAATAGGTTCAAATTTAGTTCGCCAGACATTAGATGCTTAAACTGTTTGTCTAAAGTGTGAGTCTGTATCACTTCAGAGGAAGCACGAGCACAGCAGAGCCTCCAAAGATCTTCAGGAGGGGATTCTTAAGAGTTCACAGTCTAGTAAACCAGACAAAAAGGAGAAAACTGCCGCTGATGCTGGTAGACGACATGGAGAGAAGGTACTTCCAATATCCATCTGTGTATTTGTCTTAAACGTTTGTTAAATGTCCTTATAATCAGTTGGATGTGTGACTTAGCTGCATTTGCGAGTTATTTAGTTTATGAGTTAGATATTTGCACGACACTCTGCTGAACAACACCACTATTCCTACCTTCATTTTGTTGCCATTACTTGTATTGTTGTAGATCAGTGATGGTAAATTTGTTGGAGGGTCATTTTATCCCTCAACCAGGTACTTGATATGCATTTCTACCTCAAGGATATATGAGAACACAGTGTACATTGAAGAACAATTTATCAGAAACTTCTATTTTTTTTAAAATTTAAATACATGCATTTGTTGAGGTTTTTTTTGCTGTGTTTGTTTCATTGTGATTTCATTTCCAACCTTGTACAAATATAATTTCCACTTATAGAAACTTACTGATTGGCCTCACAGAATGAACACATTTGATTCACTTTCCTTTGCCTGGATGATCACCCTCAGCTGAAAACAGTCACAATGTTCATTTTAGGGATATTGTTTTGCCCCTTTTCATAGTTTAACTCCTACACAACCGCAGTGAATCGCTGTCTGCTCATGTAAATATGTAGTTTTTCTAAGATAACTCTTACAAGTTCACTGTGACTCCGTCTTGGACAAATGACTGAATTTGTGAGATTAACGTTAGATGACAAAGTCTAGCGAGCAAACAAACGTACGTGTGTTAACTTTAATACAGCAGATCACTACTGGAACAATATAAACGTTTTGCTTCTTAACTTTTGTCTTTAGAGCAACTTAAATCCTTCACCAAAGCTCCTGATGCTCTTACTGGACTGGATCCTTGACGTTCAGATGCTCTCGTCGGTGGCAGGAAATGAAATGAAAGGTGTTGCCCAGTGTTTGCCTCCAGAGGCTCGGCTCGGTGAGAGATGTGTCAAGGTACGTTGTGCAGCATAGTTTCAGTAAGCCTTTCAATACAACTTACACCCACACTTCATGGCATCAGAACCACCAGGAAATCAGCCAATGACTAGTTAAGCTTCACAATGGAGTAATAATAATAATAATTCATAGGTTTTATAAAACGTTTTTCAAGATACTCAAAGACACTTTACATTGCATTATTCATTCACTCCATACTTGATGGTGGTAAACTACGCATGTAGCCACAGCTGCATAACTGAGTCGAGACTGCCAATCTGCACCATCGGCCCCCACGGCCACCACCAGCCACTCACTCTCACACTTTATTCACCCAGTCAGTTTGGGGTTCAGTGTTTTTCCCAAGGCCACTTCTGCGGAGATGGGAATCGAACCTCTAACCTTTGCATGATCTCCCTGAGTGTGAGTGTGTGTGTGGTTAGCTTTCCTCTCTCGGTCTCAAAACATGTGTTTGATGACAATTGAGATTGTAAAATTGCCCTTTAGGTTGAATGAGTGCGTGTGAGTTCATATTTGGCTTTTAACGGACCGGTCACCTGTCCGATGTGTATGCTGCCTTCAGCTGGCAGCGGCTGCAACCATCCGTGAACCGAGGTTGAATAAAGCGGTATAAAAGATTGACGGATGAAGAGTGATGATGAAGTTATAGCTGTAAAACACATGTGTTTCCTCAGGTGCTTCCATTATTGGCTGATCAGCTTCATCACACTCCGTCATCAGAACCTGACCTTCTCCTCAACCTCCTTCGACTCATTCATGGGGCTTTAAGACACTTGGACAGCAGCTCACAGGTAAATAATACGTTGCTTTTTTGAAGCACTGAAAAAAACCCATCATGACATGAGTAACATCAAAGGCCTTGTGGCGTTTTGCACAGTGTCACCTAAAATAATGGTTCATTTTTCGCTACATCAAACATGGGCTTGTTTGACTTCAGGAAAAAAATTCCTTTTAGTTTGATGGACATTTCTTTAGAAGATATAAATCTAGCTTTCCATACTGTCTGAATGACAGACACTGCAAAAAGACTGACACATTTACTTAATATTTATGTGATCTGTTCTTGTTATAAATCTCCCATATGGCGTCCAGAGGGACCATCAATCAAAAAGGTTGCTGATTTGTTCCTGAATATATGGGCTTCAGAAATGTAGACTTTTCAGTATATATATTTTTCTGTCTCAATATAAAAACGCAGAGATGTGAAATTATTTCCCAGACAGAAATTCATGTGATTCCTTGGGCTTCTTTGTTATTCATGTCCAAGCTTATAAGAGGAGAGTTTTGTTCCAGCATCTGCCGGGGCACTTTCACTTCCTCCAGCAAGAAAACCCAGCTGAGCTTTTTCCTGCACCATAGTGTCGCCTCACAAATACACTTCCACTTCAAACAGGGGGTATCCACTTTATCGCTACATCTCCTCCCCGCAGCGTGACAGGCTTTAATGTTTGGAGGTCCTGTCGAGTTCCATCTTGTGTTCAGACGAGAAGCTTGTTTTTTGGGGTTTTTTTTTTCCTTTCCGGCAAGTCCTCCTGCCTCTCTGCCTCTAACAAAGTGTACACATCAGGACAAGCTGTTCCTCTTTTTGTGGCTTTGATAGGGATGTGTCCTTCACCAGTGTTTGGCCATGTGGCCACAAGCCCCCATTGATCGCTCTTTGAATCAGATGTTGTGAAATGCGGAAACCTCCGGTTGAAGAGGTGATGGGGTGCTGTTACACTTTTGCCAGATCTCCCCTTTAGGCTTGTTTCTGAAGTCCAGGTTTTAGTTCTTACAGTTACTTTCTGCTCCACGATTGTCCCCATCATCGCAGCACGGGCCAGGCCCCAGCACACTTACTTCGCCTCGTCTACTATTTCCAACCCACATCATCCATCTTCTAAGCTTGAGTCCCCATCAGCGCTGAACTGCTGCGTTGACTTCAGGGAAAGGCCTCATGCTCACGTGGTATCACATGTTCTCTCAGAGTTGTAGCAGCTGTTCAGTTTACAGGATCAAAACCGAAGAAAGTTGGAGCATAAAGGGTGAGAAGAGACATTAGAGAAAGGGGAATGTAGATAAGAAAGGAATATAATGAGTCTGAAATGTATTTTTGAAACTTTATTTGAGAGTATATAAAACTTGGGACTGATTTATTGTTCCCATTGGTTATTTGGAAAGGTTGGAGGACAAGCATCTTGGCTCCATGAGACTCTCTTTGTATTTCATACATTAGTGTTTGATGAAGATTATTCTGGTTATATCATTCTTTTTTTTATTGGCAGTTGCATAAATAAAGTTAGAAAGTGCATATGTAGTTAATATTTTCCGTCATGACGAAAGCCTCCAAGTGTTTGCTCCTGTGTATTTTGCACAGCATGTTGTACTCTCTGCCACCCTGCGACGGATCGGTGAGGAAGCGTCCAAACCTGGATCACAGTGCATTGTGCCGCAGTCCAAAGATCCACATCTGCCCATTGAAACCTCTGGATCCTTGAGGAGTTGGCCTCTTTACCGGAGCCCTTGTCCTCACACACGTATCCTCTCTACCCTCATCATACTTCGCACCATCACACAAGGTAATAATAAAAAACACATGTAAGTACTGTTTTTTTTTTTTTTTTTTTCTTCTTTTCTCTTTTTCTTTAACAAAATGCAAACAGACATTGAATTATGGACACCACCGGGTTGGCAGTGTTGCAGCATTGTGCTATACCACAATATTTAGAGACCTCAGCCCTATGATCTTTATTGCAATGGAAAAAATGATTCTTCATGTATTAATTTGACACAGATGAGCTTTAAAGGCCACATTCTCCACTTCATCCACAAAATAGCGATGTTGCAATGACAGTAATGGACATAAATTACACATGACTCCAAAAATTCATTGTGCCAACAATTTTTCAGCTTTGAAAACATAAGCGCAAAGAAGCAGAAGTTATAAATGCAACAGCCATCCATCAGTCTTCTATACTGCATTATCCAAGTCAGGGTGGCAGAGGGTCGGAGCCCATCGCATTTGACTGCTTAATCCTGGACAGTTCAGCAGTCCAATGCAGAGACAATAACAACCACCCAGACTTGCATGCAAACCTATGGGAAATTTAAGGTCACCAGTGGACTGTAGAGAGAAGCGGTATCTGGATAAAATCTACACGCAAACGCCACACGGAGGTTCCCCACAAGAGTCTTGCTTCACAGCAAGTGACACAGAAAAGCTGGCAGCCCCATCAGAGCTGTTCGCATGACGTTAAATTCTTAGTATGGTTTGTTGCAAATCTTTGAGAATAACAAGAAACTGTTTGGCCTCCCACACCGGAACTCTTGGTGCCCTGAAAAGCTTCAGGCTGCGTATCCTGATGCATTCTGACCAAGCTCTTCTCTAAAATGACCTTCCATCTGCTTGTAATGCTGTAGCACTGCTTTGGTATGTCTGGAAGGGCTATTTTCTGTCAATGTGCTTCCCAGGTTTGCTTTCTCCCTTTCTCTGGATCGACATGAAATCAAATTGTTTTATTTGGGGAGATGTGTTGCCCCCCCAGCACACACTCATCTGCAGGGTTTTTACACATAATAGTTACATAATAATAGTAGTTTTTTCATCATATATCCAATATAAATCAACCAGTTCTGATGGCTATATGACACTCTTTTACTCAGTACTTCAGTTCAAAGTGAGAATTACACAAAGAGATTGTGTCAGAACAGCAGGTCGTATGGCATCGAGAAGAGACACCTGACTACATCGGAGGATGGCTGTGGAATGATGGAAGAAGATTGGAAAGCATCAGTGATTCTGTGTTGCTCCATGACAATACACCGTTGAAATTCTCTGTACAGAACAGTTCAGGGATGATAATTGGGTTTCAAACTGTGGGACATGCCTCAGCCAGAAGGCATCAGTGAACTTTAGGAGGGTTGCAGCAACGGGAAAATGAAACCCATAAAAATAACTGTAATCACCTAGTGACTTAACTACAGTTATGAGCAATTTTAATTTTCACGAGTTGGCTCAGCCTCTGTGCCACATTTTGGAATGATATTTATGCTTGAAATGGCTTTCAGGTATAAATTGATCATTCTTGACTAAAGGTGTGGTGTTGTCTTATCCTCCTACACTGTAAAAACTCAGTCTATAAATAGTTTCCAATATAAGATTAGATTTATTTATTTTTTCGATGTTTCTACTCTGCAGATTTTTGAACCATTACTTCTAAAGGGAATTGAAAGTAAAAATGAGTCGTCAACCATGCAGCGTGTCTGACGTGTGTGCACATTTCTCTCTGGTGGGAAGCTGATGTTCAGGCCCTGGCTCTGGACAATCTCCGTACTGACCTGCTGTGTGAGGAGAGTCGAGGCCTGTACCTCCACTATGGAGGAGTCTCCTTGCTGCTGTCGCTGCTTCGGGCTAATCGTGTTGGCCTACACACGCCCGTAGACATCCTGGTACAGCTCACTCAACAGTCCCGTAAGTCGGCAAGCTTTTTTTTTTAAAATATTATAGAATAGTTCCACTAATGAAGTCACTACTTACACAATACATATTCGCTATAACTTCACAGTTAATGCATTCCTCTTGTTCACTTGTGGAAACTCAGCCGCACAATCTCACAGTCACTTGTGCAGGAAATCAATGCCATCGCAGCGTGTTTTAAAACCATATAGCTGAAGCCAACAGCCCAGCAACTCCAAATTCTATGATTTATATCACATTTATTAATGTGGCGTTCAGCTTCGATTAAAGTAAAGGAGCAGTAATATCGTCAGTGCTCAATTATACGGTAATATCTGCATATCTCGTTATCATATTTTGCCATGGTTTACATACATACTGACTGTATAAGTGTATAATAATAATGAAATAATTAAGTATGAAAAGAGAACATTTTGTGGGAATCTGTTCTGTTTTGAGGGCTCACCAATACCCATGTATGCTTGGTCTCGAGATTGAAGTGTTTCTGTTGTTTGGAAGTTTTATACAGCTCTGTTCAAGCTCATAGCAATACTAGTACTTTGTCATTAGCAGTGATAAAAGTCAGTTTAACAAAGTTAAACTGTGGAACAGTGGCCCAGTATTTGACTTCAGTGTAATATTTTTCCAAATCAGAGACAATCTGTTATTGTGGACAGATAAAGTGCAATGCTTTCAATACTTGCCTTCCAAATAGCCAGACTTTGTTTATGTAATCAAGCATTAGACATACGGGTTCAGTTTTATCGCCTTGTCAAATCAGCAGAAATGGTCATTGAGAGCTGAATCTCGTTTAATTTTTAAGTGTATATCACATAATATTGATGGAGTATTGACACAAGGGAAAGTTTTGATAATTCTGTCCAGTGATCAGCTAATTCAGCTGTTTGAGCGCAGCACCATTATAACTACTATTCCTCAGTTTGTGTCATTAGACGAGTTCACGTTGTATCAGTCAATTTGTAGATGTGACTTTGCCTGAAAAGGTGTTTGATTTGCTGCTTTGATTCAGATTCACAGCCTGTCCTGACGATCACTTATTATTTTGATTTATACATCACTTCCTCCTGCTGTATCGTAAGTGAAAAGCAATGGATTGTCTGGGCGCATATTAATCATGAGCTGTGGCCATAAAAGCTTGGACCTCCAACACCTCCCGGCTGTTTCATGAACATACGCAGACCTGATGAGGGTGGAGATAATACAGGCACTGAGTTTCCATGGAGGGCCCATTTCACCAGGGTTACGAGCCATATCATTGTGACCGCTGTGTGCGCGTACGCAGCAGAACCACATGCCAGAGGCGACTGTGGCCTGAGATGTGTGAGGGTGTGTCTGTGGAACTGTGAGCCCACTAATCATTGTGTTTTACAAGCTGTAATGAGGAAGGATGGAGAAAGAGGTGAAGAAGAGGGGGGAAGAGGTTTACACCTGAAGGTTTCCAATAAAGCAAAACAAAGGTCTACTTGTGTGAAAAACATGCACACACACACACACACACACTCACACACACACGAAGGACATCTGTGGTCAGAGTACCACAGCTTGAAGGCTTGTATAAAGTTCAGTCATGTGCTCGACCAGTTACCCAGCACATTTGGGGACGACTGCATTTATAGGCAGACACAATCATCGACAAAACACGCTGTACACATCAAGTCTGAAATCATGACTTTGTAATTTTCCTTTTTAACACTCATTTTTGAAGTGGTAGCTCTTATGTTTTATAACCGTTTTAGAACTGCTTGACACAACTAATAAATACTACTTTTATTGCATTTTTTGCTATTAAACTACATAAACTGCTAAATGACACAAAAGTATTTTTTTTTATAACTGCTTTGTTTACTTGTCAATGTTCAGACCTTCCTTTATTTGTCTCTGAACATATTTTGCCAGAGCAAAGGGCGAGTTGCATATACATAATATAACCCAAACAATACAATTATACAACAACATACATAAAATACACATTGAACTGCATACAACTTACAATATTACACTTGGACAGAATATCTGCACCTGCACAGTCACATTAACATCAAGTCAATCATATCAACTGGTCGTAACTTTATAAGCTGCAGCTCCGATCTGTGTGAATCAATGGAGTTTTAACGGTTTAATCTTTGTCTTTGTGTGTGAGTGTGTGTGTGTTTGAGGTTATGGCTTAATGATGGAAAGTGATAATGGGAAATCTAATAAGTACAATCATCACAGAGCCACTCGGATCCACACGTGTGTCCCCGCTTCTGTCACTTTGATCAAGAATACATTCTATTGATTTATGCGTCAATACAAATCTAATTTGAATAATAATGAAAACAGTATGTCGGAACGAAGCAGATATTCTCTTCCCTTCTGAAGTTTTGATATTAAGAGAAATGTGCTGTTGATTATTGGAAAAGTTTTTGATACCATCCTGCCGTCTTTGCTCTGCTCTGTGCAGGATACTTAAATCCCTTTCTTGAGGCGTGTAGCTGTGAGGAGTTTTTCAAAACAGCTTCTCAGATCCTTAAAAACGCTCGTCTGGAACTCCCATCGCTGGAGAAGTTCTCCATCCTTCTGCAGAAACTCTCCAGCATCAGGTAGACACACTTATATCTATTTAGTTTATGTTTTATTAAATTAAATTAAATACGTCTCTTTTCAAAATAACCGTATCAACTTGCATGCTTCCTCAGACATGTACAACTTAATGCTTTTACACTTTACATTGATAAATGTCCATCTCTTAACTTGAGACCACTTTTGACCCAATGAGAATATTAAGTTCTGGCAGCACTTTGCCTGTCAGAGTAGTATTGCACCAATTATGGCCAATATTTGTCATTTTGGATTTACATGTGTCATTGGTATATGAAATCCACACTTTCTAATTTCAAATGTATTAATCCATAACTGAAAATCTAAATGTGACGGCAGCATCAGTTCACATCACAACTCATCATAACTCACAAGAAAAGGAGTCACAATTGATGAAGAGTCTCTGCAATGATATAATGTAATTTAAAATACTAAATAAAGGCAACTTCACAAGTCACAACAAATGTTAGTTAGAATAGTCAACTTTTATGTATGACAGGTTTTAACAAATTCATGTAAATGAAGTGGTGATTTATGGTTAAACTATGAATCGAAACCAAACCTAATGAAAGCTAATAGACAGGGACACTCTTAACTCTGTCAACTTCCCTCTGAGAACATCATCATGTTTGAAGCCTCACTGTGCCCATGATGATACATATTCACTGTTATCTTTATCTCATCATGTCAAAATGGGATCAAACACCTGTAGTGATTAAACCACCTTGTTGGAGAACAACATGTTGAAAGTACTGAAGAATTGGACATGTGCATTAAAAAAAAAAATCTGTCTTTAAAAGTTAAAATACATCCTGAATTCCTGAACATTTTTGAGTAGTGTAAAAAAAAAAACGAGTAAATATAATTTCAGAGGAGAGGATAAAAACGGCTATTGAAAAGCCTTATGGCAGCTGATAGGTAGAGTCTCTTTTCCCTGCTATTTGTTGGTATCAGACTGTCAGTGTTCTATTCCTGAAAGCCTCTAAGCATGGAGCAGGTGCCTGACATTGTTAATGGTGACATCTGTTTTTCTACTTTCTTAACCATGCGAGAAGTCTCAAATCGCAGTCTATATTAAAATGAAAAAAAAGAAAAAAGATCCAAACATCCTCCAACATCACTTACTCTGCTGCGTCCCTGATTTTTACCCTGAGTAGTTTGCTCATTCGGAAGCAATAACAACCTCATGGAGCCGCCTGCTCTTTTCTCCCACGACTTATTCGAGATGCCAGGCAGCACACCGTTTATGTTTGTTGAATCCCGAAGGCCAGCGGCATTAGAATATGGCATCTTAGAAAGTACAATGATTAGCTGCACAAGCCCGGCACCCCATTTTTACTGTAACGGCTTGACATTGGCGCCATAGTAGTAAGTTTACCGTTTAGATGCTTTTAGACTGGCTGCCAACCTTAGATCCTTTCTTTTTGAACCATCCAGCTCTCCATTAATCTGTGGCCACCTGTTTATGAAAAGACGGGCACATTTTGGACATAATGGTATATAGCCTAATATTATGAAATGAGCCTGTAAAATAAAACAAAATCTGACTGAAATATAAATGATCATATCATATCAAAGCATAATATTTTCTATTTCTAAATGTTGCATGCATTTTTTTTTTAAATCTTTATGATGTACATAGTTGAAATGGACAACATTAGAACTTGTGTTTTGTGGAATATCTTCTGGTTGTTTTGATGTATTTGTCTATTTTATCTAGGAAGAACCGTCACCTGTTTGAGCTCTCCTCACTCCACCTGCAGATACAAGAGCTGCATCACAACACCAACCCCACACACGCCTTCCTCTGCCTCAACCTCAGATCCATCCTCCTCAACCTTAAATAACACCACATCGCGGCGGATTTAAAGTCTCCAATTAAAGCCCCAGCACCTGCATTAGAAGCGACATGCTTTCTTCTCCCCGGTGGAAATTGCTGCTTTCTCTTGAAAGGATGGGATGTGTAAATAAATCGTGACCGCTCACCGTACGTAAGATATCCGTTAGGCAGCAGCCCTTTCCTGCTCTACCTCAGATAACATCTGCTCACACACATTCTCCATTAATAACAGTGTGATATGTATCAGAGGTGTTCCTTTAATGCTCAGTATGGTTTGTACTGGCTGGCCTCAATGTCTAAGTGTCTGTTTAAAAAGTGTGTTTCTCGCCAAGCGAGGCTGTGACTGTGAAACTTTTTAATGCCAATAAACAAAAACGGGTACATTAAGCTTCGATGAATGGCATAAGAGTTGCTGACGTCCATGTGTTTTGTATAAACATGTCTCATTTATTCGTTCCAGAGTTGGGGTGGGTGGCCGAGTAATGGTCTCAGTATGGGATACATCGGTGTTGTGTGATGGAAAATGTACTCGTTGAAAACCACTTGAATCACACTTGGCTGCCCTGAACGCGAAAGTTTCTGTACTTAAGGCAAAAGCATCAGGATTTCTGAATTAACTGCTTATTTAATCAAATGCAAAGATTTGTTGACATCAGGTTTGAGGATTATTTGCGGGATGAAGATTTATTTTTTTTTGTTAATGTTTGTAAGTCGATTAATGTAATATTTACGGTAAAATATAGAATAGCACAGGGTTTGTACACTGGTTGTTTATGTGAGGCCCTTAGCTGAATTACAAGGTGCAGTATGGTCGCGTAATTTAATATTCTCACCTCACAAGAAGGTTGTGGCGTTTGAATTTGAACTTCAGTGGATCACACAGGAGAGAAAAATAGGTAATACGGATTTATGTTTGTCTTAACAATGGTAACAATGTCTAAAACACATTAAAGTTATTATCATATTACTGATAAAATCCATCCAGGATGAAAAGGAGAGAGTTGACGCTGCACTTTCATTAGTTGACTTCTTAAGAAAACGGACATTTTAAAACGGCTAATTCAAGCAATCCTCCAATATAAATATATTGGAAAGTAAATACCTGCTAAAATAAATGCAATTTGTTTTGTCTGGGCTCTCAATTTTGGATCTATGGCTGACTCTCATAAGAAAAAAAATCACTTAACTTTAAAATAGTAACCATTGGTAGTATTTCAGTCAAATTTAAGAAACTGGAAAGACTGTTACCTTCGAAGTTTGAATACTTGATGCATCCCTCAAATCAAGATGATCATTTCAGTGAATTCGCTCTCGAGTGTTTTGTGGGATTTATTTTGAACAATTTATAAGACTGAGGAATTACTTGCAACAGAGCTATTTTAATAAGGAAAGCTATTACCCCTAAACCACTTCTGTGGTTATATGTAGCAGGCACCAGAGCACGGGCAAGAACAATGTCAAAGCTTCAGTAAATATACACAATTACTGGAAAACAATTTTGTTTTAGAGCTCTTTAAAAGGTATTGTGAATAGGCAGTATAATTTTATTCTCCTCTTGGTTGAACTAAATTGTGAGAGCGGGGTTCGAGGACCACAAAGAAGAAATCCAGGTCCTGTCCTTTTAGTGTTACTGAGTTCAACTGAGTTTCTACCTTTATTTAAATCATTTTATTACACTTCTTATACTTCAACTGTAGAGAATCAGAACGGGAGTTGATTAATTTAGGACGGGAACTAGAAATGCATGATATACATTTTTTTCTTCATTGAGATCTATAACCTTCATTGTGGAAGTCCGTATCGGTAACATGCAGATTACTAGATTCTGATGATAAGCTGATGTAAATAATAAATTCAACAATGTGATAAAAAAAAAAGCTCACATTTTGTACTTTAAGACATACTGAGATAATATTTTCACACCTTGCAGGGTATCGTATCCAGATCCCTGTTCAACAGTCCCTTTTGTCCCTTTGCTCTCAATCAGACCACTTGTTTTCTTCAATATATGAAACAATCAACAAAACACTAGAAATCTTTGACTATGATTGAGTTCATTCAAAGACAAAAATCACAAGTATGATCAAATGATGGACTTATTAATGCTTTATAGCATCTATTCTTGTGTCGCCTACCACTGATGGTATTGATAATTTTTTTTTAATGACCACCCTCTGTAGTAAATGTAAAACTCTACAAGAAGGCTCACAGAAAACTCCCTACCTCCTCCTGGTTTAGAATACGATCTGGTTCTTTTCAAAAGTTACATTTCTAATTCCTTGTCCCATTATCTGTTCGACGAACAGTTTTGATCAAAATCCATCGACAAGTCATCCTGTTAACAAACTGACCAACCAACCAACAGTAAGTACAGATATACTGTACCTTCTGGCAGGGAGCTTTGTGATGGAATGTTTGTACATATTTTTTCATAGATTTTGCTTTGAGGTGCCGTTTAATATATCGCGAACATAACCCTGTCTGAATTTACAAGGATTCAGGAGAGCACTAAAGCAGCACAGAAATGTTGTTGGAGCAAAGACGTAACTGCAGGGTTTTTAATTAACCCTTCTACCTATTCAGCATTATACGTCATAGTAGTTGACACAGACTCTAGGTAAAGGAGACTTCTCGCTCTTTTGCAGATGTCTACAGTCTACAGGCGGACGAGTGTTTGACAGTAAAATAGTTGGTGAAATATTGCTTTGCTGAGGCTTTACTAATTGTGTGTCTACCCCAGGGACTGTCGAGCACGGATGTGTTCACTCTCCTGACCTCCGACATATCTGGTATGCTCTGCTTTAAGTTTGGCATCTGCTCCGTGTTTTCTACAAGGCTGACATATGTGGCAGTGTACCCTGCACAGCATCACACACACACAGCTTTACACACTCGTGATTTATGATTGGGCAGACCAAAAAAAAACTCTGAAAATTACCTTAAAAAGTGGCCCTGCTCCGGTCTGGCTGGTAAACCCTATTAAAATGTTATTTGGTGGATGGGAGGAGGCTGCCAGTGGGAACCATCAGCAGTTCCAATTCGGCAAAACCATAAAGTGAAGTCAATAAGCAATTTGATGTGGCAGACCACCGAATGTATATTTTTTTCCATCAGCCACAGTATGCATATATATATATATATATATATATATGCTGCTTGAGTAATGCAAAAAGCACATGGAGGTTCTGGTAATATACCTGACTGTAAATGAGCAATTGTGTGATGGAGTTGAGTGGAACCAGCTGTCAGAGGTTACAGACGGGCTGGGATCTTGCCGCTCTCCAGCGCCGAGGTTTTCTGCTTCCTGCATATTGCGCTTTGTGTTAGTTATGTGCCCTTAGTCAAGTTTGTTTTCCAGCTCTTCATAATCTCTGAAGAATACCAGCCCTGCGTAGTTACACTTGGAGCTTGTATTTCATAATCTGCTTCTCTCTTATTATTGTACCTGCAAGCTTGTCAATTAGACAGAGGACTAGTACTGATAAATTGAACATTTTGCTCCCTCTAAAAACACGTTTTCCTGAAGGACTGAGAGTTTGTAGACTGGACAAAAATAAATGTTTCAATATCAATGTGATCAGTTCCTCTTCCACACGGCTTTATCCAACCTTTGCTCACCCTGTACAGGGTACTCCAGTATGGGGCAAACGCAAACAAATACACCACCAAACCCATAACTGTTGGCATATTTAGAGACGTCAAATAACCCGAAATGCATGCGTTTTGAACTGTGGGAGGAAACTGGCTTATCCAGAGAAGACACATGCACATTGACACAGAAAGATCAAACCTGGAGGACTTGCACGTTGAGGAAAGGTCGTAGTGCTTTATTTTTAATTTGTGTAGAAATACATTGTTGAGGGTTGACACTCGATACTTGAAATGCTTTAATTACTTATATCCAATATGTCTGTAGATAAAGCCTGCAAGCATTATGGTTCAATATAAGAACTTAGTTTGTAATTTTTGTTTGTTCTAAACACAAAATAATGTAAAGTTTATGTGCAACTTGTTTCCTTTTTTTTTTTAAATCATGGTTTCTCCTTGACAATTAGCGATGAAGAAAACCACATTAAAATGTCAGCACCTGCATTCATCAGACACAAGTTCTGATCCAAGCAAGCCACTGAATCGCACCTTATTGAGGTGACGCAGTCTGCTGTTTGATGTTTCTGCAGGTGACTGACGGGGATGAGTGTGTGCCTGTTGACGCAGTGTTTGGATGAAGGTGCTGCTCCCCGTTTAAGGTTTAATTAGTTTCTCGGTTGGCACTCCTTGCCCCGGAGAAGCCCTTAAAGCTTCTTCCACCGCACATAAACGCGAGTCATGCCAAGTGCTTAGGATGCAAAAGGAAAAAAAAGGAAGCCAGCATTTATGCACCTACTGTGTGTGGTGCCTTGTGTTACCTCAAGGTCGCAATTCCGACATTTTCATGAGAAAGATCTCCTTGCTGCCCCAATGCCTCACAAGCATCGATATGTTTTCCTCACTCGACAGGCTTTTTCTAAATGAACTCTATGCCAGTGTTGCACACGCCATCGTTTGTCCTATTGTATTGTTGCACTTACATCTAAATACAGAGCTCGCAACCAGAACAGACCGGAGAAAGAGCAGATTTCTTTTATCCAGGATGACGTTGAAGTTCTGGTTCCATATTTTACTATTTATACGACATGCAAATCCATTGTATGTCTAGTTTAGGTCAAGTTACTGTTCCCAAAAGCATGGCATTCTCCACCTTTCATTACAATAAATAGTTCCAAAAATAGTGCGGCGATACAAATTCCTCAATATAATTAAAGCAGTGATGAAAAGAACTCCTTTTACTTGAACGACGCGTCCTGGCCTCTTGACTTGCAGCAGCAAGTCAGCGTAAGTGATGAAAGTGTATATGAGACCTAAATGAAATTATGGTTTTCTAATTATGTCCTACAGTCTTTTTCCACGGAAATGATCTTTTATTTAAGTAACTATCTAATTAATATGTCATGTTTAATGACCTATAATTAAATGTTTGAATGAACTGGAAACGGTTGCTATTAGAGATTTTCCATTTGGAGCCTCCAAGTCATTAACCGGCCTTGTCAGTATGTAACCCGAAAGTTCACAAACATGCATCTGGGTTAGATGCCTTGTGTGGGTTTCTCAGTGGAGCCTACCAAATAACTGCAAAACAAGCATGTTAGAATTTACAATCTTACCACGTTTTTGTGATGATGTCCAGTTTGCATTATTGGCTCCAGCACCTGATCTGTGTCAAAGTAATACCTCTTATAGAATATTCTTTTATCTGGAATCATCAAACACATACTGTAAAAAATAAAGAAAAAGAATACAAATACCATACAATTTCTGCCATACATCTTTATTAAGGTATGCTTTATGTACAATAATAAGTTATATATACAGTTACACTCTGGTTCTGTGAAGAGTCTACGTGTTTTGCTATACTGTATGTGCTACTGAGGTAAGTAATTTGCGCCGGGCTTCTGTGTATTATCAGTAAAATATGTCAGAAAATAATCGGCATGTCAGAAAACAGGCTCCAGTTCAGTTCAGTTCATTTCATGAACATAACATTTTTGTTTACAAAAATAAAAGACATTTTTTAAAAAAGGACAAAAATGATCTGCTTTAAATTGGAATGTATTTGATGATGACCAGGCTGCTCTAAAGAAGGAGCATGTGTTCAAACTGAGCTTTAGATCTGAGACAACTATACGTATGGATACACACTTGATAAACATGCACAATAATTCATTTCAAGTACTGGAGCCCAGCCTCAGAGTGCAATGTGAAATATGAAGAGTAGAAACACTCGTGTGGCGCTCCGTCCTGAGACGTAACATTAGTCACTGGGTAACGATCAGCCCTGTTCCTAATAAATCACATCAAAGTGAGTCTTTGCTCTGCTTGTTCCGAGTTAAGAAACCACAGCCGAAAACAGGAGAGTGGACCCACAGCATTTTAACTGTGAACATCTTCACTGTTGATGAAGTGAAGATGGGCATTAACGCTGTGCTCCTCGTCAAGTTTAACCTGACCGAACTGTTTATGCTGACCGAACTGCTTCCCAGAACCAACTGCATATTGTTCCCATTTCCCATATTGGTCCCATAGGGTAGAAGGGAGCTTGAATCCCATCTGAGCATGACTGAGCCAACCGCGAAAGCTGAATGCGATCAGACCTTACAGGATGACTGCAGTGCCGACTCCGCGACGAGCGGCACCGATCACAGTGCCGTGACCCCCGGGGGGGGCAGTTACTCATTCCTCTGTCCTGGCATCACTCTTTTTAATGCAGGGTTTTTACGGCTTTTCCACCGGGCTTCCAGTGGCCCTAAATGCTTAATTGGGTGCTGGAAATCACAGGCACTTTGCACCCGCTCTGTAAACCACAACACTTCAGCCTATTAGGGGCACGGGGAGCCACACGCCAAATAATTAGGGCTGGCGGCAGCTGTGCACCGCAATATTGGGCTGTAAGGGGGAAGGGGCGCAAATATGCGGTGGGTCATAGGCTGGGTCACTGACGAGGAAGTAGCTGCGAGTGTGTTGAACTGTGTGCGAAAGTTGTAGTAAATAGATTGCGGACACGTGTGCTGAGGCAGAGCTCGAGCAGCACATGTAGCATTCGACCACTGTATGGGATTAATGCTCAAATGTTCAACACACCGCTTAAAATGGACCCATGTGTTTTGAGGTTTTTCTGCTTTAGCGAGGTGGTTCGTTGAACTTTTCCGTACGCCACATCTGCTTGTAATCAGTCATTCCACACTCACCACACTTACGTTTATCAATGAATGAATCTGAGTTGGTGTTTTGAAGTAAACAACATTGTATGGTCAGCCCAAGAGTGATTATTCTTTAAAAAACAAAAAAAACAAAAATCCCTGAATATTAAAAAAAATAATGATGATCTTTTGTTCTTTGTTGTGTATTTTGTGGTGAAATTACTCATCTGCCAAAGAAGGACGGAATTCTGCAATCGACCAAAGATTAACAGTTGTCAGCCGAGTCCAATGTTGTTTTAGCATTTCCAGCTTTTAATGACTGGTCTCCAAGTGTCTGCCATCTTTCCTGTGTGATGATCGCACAGCGTTCTTCAGAAACGGAAAGATTTGATCATTTCATTCATGCTGTAAATGTTGAAGGTTTGTATGATCACAATCAGTGTCTGCGTGGCCTTTGGTTCCACTTAACATGACGTGAAGAGTCTAGATGTAAAGTTCTCTTATATCGACTGTATACATTTGGAATAGCAGTCTTCACGGAGTGTCAAATGTCTGATTCAAATAATTTAAAACTTAAACTAAAACACTTTTTGAAGAGGAAGCAGCTGTGCAATTGTGATTAGCTTTCTATCTTATGGTTGTAATTTCAACAAATCAACACAACAAAATACGGCACAAGGCCTTATTTTGTTTGTGTTTTCAATTTGCACTGCTAGTTGTGCTTATATTGCGAAGGCTAGAGACATGAATTACAAATTACAAATGTGTGACGTTGCTTTATACTGTATACTAGTTGCAATCCATATAGAAATGTAAATTCATTTCTAAAATTGTAATTGTAACCATGTTGCTCTGTTAAATAATTTTTTTAAGAAATATATTTGCAACATGTTCTATTTTTATTTAAAATAGCTAAAGGTGAAATGAATAAAACAAAATAGGCTTTGAAACAGTAAATTCAAGTATAATATATCTAAAACAAATAAAAGTGAATTGTTTTACCATTTGAATTCAATGGTCAGAAAAAATTTTACTTTTTGAAATACACCTATATTCTACCAGTTGTACTGAAGAGGTCCCATCTGATAGAAAAAGAAAAAGAAAATGAGTTCCTTGCACCAACCACCTTTTCAGTTGAGCAGATTCTTGAATGATTCATTTGTGTCCAGCACAAATCTATCTGGCTATTTGTCCGGTAATATTGCCTTGAGTTTAAAACAAAACAAACAAACAAAAAATAATAGAACAAACTAATGAATATTAGCAAATTTCTGCAGAGAAAAAAAAAAAAAAACAGCAAATAAGCAGGAAAATCCAAATCCGAGCTCTTTGACATTTTTTTTTCCCCCCTCTAATGTCTGCGACTCTTAAACAGAGTAACAGAGCCTGAAGGCACTTGAGCTTGAAGGTCTTTTGAAACAAAGTCCATTATAGGTACAGAGGCGAGTGGATTTAAAGTCCACTGACATTCTTCATGTGATGGGGTAACGTTGTGCACTGTGCGGTCCTCTTTGTCGGAGCAGTACGAGTCCTTCCTAATACTTTAAGGCTCTCGAGTCTCTCAAGTCTCTGCTCCACCACATAATCAGACGCTGGCGCAGCGTTGGGAGGGAGATGGGCACGGCGACGGGCACGCCAACTGGCTGTGAAAACTGCCGATGCCTTGTCGTCCACCCACTGACGCCACTTCGCCGCTGCCGAGCACGTCTGCACAGAGCGACTCCACGGCGTCGAGTCTCTCGATCTGCACGAGGCGAGTCAGCAGGTCGGGGATGCTGTAGCCTGCCGTGCTCACCCGCTCGAAGAGCTGCAGGCCGTCACTCATGCCGCCGATCTCGTCGCGCTTGAGCCCGAAACTCTCGGCCAGATGCCTCCATGTCTTCACCACGGCTGCCTCGCTGCTGTAGGAGGAGCTCAACATGCGGCTGGCCTTCTCCAAGCAGTCGAAGGGAAGCTCTGTCGGGCTCAGGCCTGGAAAAGTTAAAGAATATAACATTTTTATCTATATCGAAACCTTATGTCCAGAAAATCGACACAGCTGAAGATGATATTTGTCTGATCTCCCTTGCTGCATTTCCTGGATCAGTGTCCTGTCAATACATATTCAAATGCTGGATACAGTTGTCCAGTTTTCTGCATCTTTAGTAGTCTTCATTTTTGTGTTCTTTTAAAAAAAAGAATGCAGAGTGTAATAAAGTGGATTTAGCAGATGTAACGGATTTAAGGTCTTTTTTGCGAGTGTTTTTTTCCTTCTTAAATCAACATGATATCTCACTTTAACACATTACAGTTAAAACAGTGTTTCCAGAACAAAAGTGACAAATCCTGAGCAGAAGTACACAATCCTTTTTGTGTGACAGACTTACCCTCCGTTACATTGCAGGCTCTGGCATACAGATCTAGGATATTTTTCCTCCGACTCTGTAGCATCTGCGTGAGAGGAAAACATCATTAAGAGACTTCCAGATGATGCCCAAATGAGATTCGGTTCATGATCATATCTTCACTGCAGTTGGTCTTAAAAGGCTCCATCTCCCTACCCCTGGGGTCTTATTATTGTTGTTGATCGCGTTCATGCTGCTGATGTGGTTGCTGCTTGCGATGTGATTGACATTGCTGATGTGGTTGGGACTCGAGATGTTGTTGGTCTGGCCGCCGGCGACGGTGGGTGTGCTGCCGCACGGACGGCCGCGGTCCAAGAGACCCAGAGAGAGCAGACAGAGGTCGGGCTTGTTGCCCAGGTTGACGAGGCACAGGTTGGGGTTGATGCTGGTGGTTTCGGCTGATCCCTGCTTGTCTGGTGCTGGTTCCTCGTCGCTGTCCATACTGCGGCCCAACAGTTGCTCGTTTTCTGACGACGCATCATTTTCACTGCAAATACATTTACAGACGCAGCGGAGTCGTTAAACACGGTATAATTGATCTTTTTTTTTTTGTTTTATTTACTTCACACACTGCTGATTTACACCCAGACATATCCATGCTTAGCACTCTCTTGTTGTGGTAATCCAAATCATTCTGCAGTGTCTACCATACTGGAGACAGCTAATACACACAGTCACATGTGTCTCTGCAAACTTAACACAAATGAAAATGAACTGGAGAAGAATGCTGTTTTGTTTCCACGGCTGCTGGTGTTTTCTAAGCAGTTCCTGTGATTGACTGAAATAGCCCCCACGTTTTACAATATGATACTGTGTAATATCATTTTATTACCGGGTCTCTCCCTCACCCTGCCTGCCCTGGATTTTCTCGCAAAAGCACCTTGTTGACAGAGATGCTCACAAAATGCCATTGTTTCATTGTCCCACAGTCTTATCCCAAACACACACACACACACACACACACACACACACACACAC
Source organism: Blennius ocellaris (assembly GCF_963422515.1). NCBI lineage: Eukaryota > Metazoa > Chordata > Actinopteri > Blenniiformes > Blenniidae > Blennius > Blennius ocellaris. The sequence continues at coordinate 13,767,778 of NC_137655.1, read as the reverse complement.
ACACACACACACACACACACACACACACACACACACACACACACACACACACACACACACACACACACACACACACACACACACACACACACACACACACAATGGCATTGTTTCCCAGACATCCAACACCCACCCTGGCAGCTGACGCAGTGAGTTAGCACATCTTTTGGCATGCTGCTGTACCACACTATTTACTGCCATTAATGCTGAGGCGTGTGTGTCTGTGCAAACTTCTATGACTGTCTTTTAGGGATTTTAATATGCATGCACAGGCCCACCATGACGACCATGAACACTACTGGAATCTGAGGTGTGTGTGTGTGTATGCATCCCATCTATTCTCCTATTCTTTCTACTTTAATATATCATAACAATCTGTGCATGCTTACATCCTGCAACATTTGAGCACAGTGCTTCAACAGTTACTCAGTGTGCAGGACTCTGCAACTTCCATGTTTTGCGCATGTCCCTTTGCACATTAGCGATTACTTATAAAGCGGCATTGTCCTCGCACCACCAGAGACTTAGAGTGAAGAGGGTGAGAAAACTGTCATTCTTTTGTTGTCTGCCAGGGCATGCTCTCATCTGGTGGTGGTTTTAGGTGAGGCCTGGAATAAATACCCCCTATCCACTGTAACAAGTACCCCCTCTGTCCGTTACTAGACGTCAGGGCTCGTTGGCGCTAAACCCCGCTCTTATCCAAACCCACCTTTCCTCCTGAACAAAACCCACATAATGGCTATCACAAAAAAAAATGGGGAAAAAAAACCATAACAAGCTTATACCAGTGGTGCTCTTATGTGAGTGTATGCAGTATTACTCATAGGTTTAGCACAAGTAGTTCTTTAAAAAAAAAATGTGTAAAAAGAAAAAAAAACTTGTTGACACTATAAAAAAATGTTTAATCAGTTTTGGTTCTTGTTTGAGCTTTAGGAACTCCCCAAACCACCTTTAGCTGCGAGATGTGATAAGGAATTATCATTGACTTGTAATGCACCAATGATTCACCTGGAAAGAAATGCACAAAATATACAATAACCCATTCCAATGTTAATTGATACTTTTGTTTTTCCCTGGCCTCAATTAGCACCTTCAGCTACCCTTTATTTCAGTTGTTCATGTGGGAGAGCATTACTTTAGAAATGTTGCTTTGTTTTCTTTGTGGTTGTATGCTGGTATTCAGTTTTCCACTACGAAGGACACTTAAGCTCGTAATTTTTTCACCAATGGTTTCATCTGATTCTCTTTGTCCAAAACCATAAATGCAGTCTGCAGTAGACCAAGTAAGAGGTTTCGCTCACCTTTTGACTGTCTTTTGAGGAACAGCTTTCAGTTTGTCGAACTCATCTTTCTCTGTGTAGATCACCACATTATCTGGACAATTTAAAAGAAAAGACAAATCGGGTTACAGGAAATGTTTTTCTCTTACAAAACACCAGGCACACACAGAAAACAGTAGTTCACTGCAACTGCTTACCAACAACGTAGACACGTGTACATTGAATTGTTGAATTTATTTTCTAAGAAAAACTGGATCTTAAGATATAAACTGAGTCATTGGTGAAGTACCTGCATGATTTTGGTGAGCATAATCCACGAACGAAGATCTTTATAAAATCATATTTTAACTTTTTTTTTTTTAATACGTTTAAACATAATATGTTTAGTGCTCTTTGGTGTTGCAGTGAGAAGATCCCTGGTCCATTCAGGGATTGGGGTGTTTCTGTGTGCAGTTTGCATGTTCTCCCTGAGGATGTGTGGACATGGTTGGAAGGATGACTCAGTTTCAAGACGTATACTCAGAAACCATTTTGCGCTCTACAACGTCTTGTCGAAGACCAAGACCATATGTAGCATTGACAATTTTTATTAGATGTTGGCACGAGTTACAATACTCAAAGGAGGACAAATGCCTCGGGCTATGAAAGGTTTTTCAAACACAGGAACTGCCACTGGAACAATGTATGAAATGATTACTGTGAGGATTGTGTTCAATTACACTTACATCATGGATACTGATCGGGAAAGACAGCAAAATGAGTGAATACCTAAGTGGAACAAATGCCCCACGTATGTGTGTGTGTGCATGTGTGAGGTTAAGAGCCTGTGTCTTTCAACTCATAGCCTTATTAAGTCAGTGTCTACATGAGTGACAGCGAGCTCCGGTAGAGCTCCAAGCAATGGGCTCCTCTCCTACATTTACACACCAAGTCATCCAAAGTACACACACACACACACATTTCATGCACTTATCACAACCCACCATTAACTAACAATGCAGATTTATTTTTAATAACACGCTAACCACTTTTTTTCAAGCTATTATATTTTTAGGCAACATTCAGTCTGCAGTCATGGGCGCTGTGTGTGTGTGTGTGTGTGTGTGTGTGTGTGTGTGTGTGTGTGTGTGTGTGTGTGTGTGTGTGTGTGTGTGTGTGTGTGTGTGTGTGTGTGTGTGTGTGTGTGTGTGTGTGTGTGTGTGTGTGTGTGTTTTCTCCTTCACACCACATGTAAGTGGTTAGTCAGTCAGTCTGGGAGTGAAATTGAACAGAGCATCATTGTCAGGAGAAATGGCGCCTAAAGCAATGTATGGCTTTTACTTTGGAAGCTTCACATTCCACCATGATAAACTCATCACACAGTATGTCTATCATGCCCCCCAACCCACACACACACACACACACACACATGAAATGCACAAACAAACATGCTTCATTTGCATGACACTATGCACATGCATGTGGGACTGTCCAAAGACTGTCGTGTCCGGTTAAAAGTATGAAAACAAAATAAAATATACTTCTGAGTGGAAAGAAACCCCAAGTGATTTAAAGTGTTTGTCCGGACAAAGAAGGAAGTCATACAGGTACCCCATTGTGTCAGGACTTTGCAGTATTTAGAGATCGTACGCAACCAGCAATTATTAACATAATTATCAAAATAATTACTGGTTGGTATCAGTTCATGTCTCAGCGTATTCTTGAACTTATTGTGTCATTGAGGGATGTTTTGGATTTGTTTTTAAAGTGGTTAAATCTGATGATGGAAAACAGTTTGTCGTGTTACTATAATTATATCCCTTTGTGCTATTCCAGTGTATTGTTTGAGTTTGATTTGACTTAAGCACCAGTCTAAACAGCAATAGTAGAGTTTGAAACTGCAATATACGGGCAAAGTTTATGGAAATGTGGTAATGATCAGTTAGTAGCTGTTTATTTTTTTTTGCAGATATGAAAACAATGAGAACATGAGAAAGAAAAAACACTGAGGAAGTTTTTTTGTGTGTAATCTGCATGAGCTCAATAAAACCATTCACTGCAGTGGTTATGTAGAAACTGGAATTTCATCTGTGCCCCAAACATTGTTGACCTCATCCTTAATTTATAACTTTATTGATTTATTGATTCCCTCTTTTTCTGTCAGACTTGAGCCAAATTAGTGTCCCTTTGTGCTGCACCGACACTGCAGCCGAAACACTGCCTCCAAGTTATAACACATTTATATTGAATTTCAGTGTTTTTGCATATTGTTTTCGGAAACCTGGAGCAAAGCTTCTCTCTGGATTTCAGGAACCCGAACAAAAACAAGCAAGTGAATCAAAACTTTGCCTGTACATAACGATGTGGCCCAAAATGTGAATAACAACATTAGTTGCGTTTTATATAAACATCACTATGGGAGTGGAAAAGGTCTGGAATCTGGACAGTGTGTGGAAGTAAACAAGTTAATTGCTTTTACTATTGGAGTCTCCCTTTTATGACAGTGGGGGGAAAAACACAAAACTGTGCAGACAGTAAAAACTGTGCCCTAAATTATTTGGTGTGTTTGTGCCTCACCAGGGACATCTTTCTTGTCTTCCTGTTTGTTGGTTTGTGCCTCCACTGCTTTCACAACTTGTCCGGAACAACACGCTGCAGACAGCCACACAGAGACAAAGTATGTCTTAAAATGCCATTGCCAACTTCAGAGATGAGACTGTGTGTGTGTGTTTGTTTACATGTCTCACCCTGGCTGCTGGGTTTGGCCTTCAGGATGTAAAACATGATGATGAGAACAATGGCAATGGCCATGATGAAAATGGTTGACATGGCAATAATGAGAGCTGTGGCGAGGTGACTTTGTCCTGGGGAATCTGAAATACACAGGCAATTATAGGAAGTATTGTCAATAGTAGTATGTTGAGAAAGACAAAAAAAAAAAACATAGACAATGGATGGTAATGAATGGAAAGACTCATTATGTTTCTGAGTGTGTGTGCTTGAATGTACCTTTATTTAAATGGGGGAAAACAGTTGTGCTTCCAGGGTCAATCAGAGGTTTTCCTTTTGGTTTGCTGCTTTGCGTGCCTGTAAAACACACACATGCACACATTTCAGTCCGTGATTGTGTTGGTAAAATAAGTTTTACCCTGCTTAGTTACTATTGAGTATACTGCACATTGTAGTTACTATCTGGTGCACTTAAGGTAACCGTTTTTATGCTTTCGACCCAGCCAACACATTGATTGAAACCTTCGATGGGTTGGGAAATAAACAACTTGACATTCGCAGGAAATGTGATTATTTGTGTCTTTGCCAGGAAACGTCTTTACAGCAAATATGGTGCCGCTACCAGCAGCCAATTATAATATTTAATAAACAGGAGGAAACAGCGAGCCTGGTGCTGTCCAAAGAACAAATCAAAAGAACATGTTACAGTCAAACACAGGATTTAAACTGATGTGCTTTGGAGGTGTTTTATGGGTGGCTCTTGCAATTTTTGTGGACATCACACATGTCCGGATATGACGGTGGTATTATTGTTCTCTTATGAATCCTGACAAATCAGTTGGACGGATCTTAAACTATTCCTTTCAAAAGCTGCACAAACATTGCATCAGAATTTACTTTCAAAAATAAGAAAATAATGCATTTTGGCTTTTTTGGGAGCAGAACTAAACCGTACTTACTGGCAGGGTTCAAATTTCTTTAATCTACTTTTTTCCCCCTCCAAAATAGCTTTACATCACACTAGTTTGAAGTCGTAACATTTCACTGAAGTAACTCTACTATGCCACTAATACTATTTACTATTAGTCTCTGTCAGATCTTCCCCTGCCACAGTAAACACATCAGTAAATACAGCATATGTGTGATATAACATGGAACCTGCATGACTTGTTCTTTGTTTTAGCACATTGCATTTGATGTTCTGACCCCTCCTGCCTATCGGTCTCTCCTCTAAACGCTGATGAAAGTGTTGCACAAAATGACAAGCTCTTCCTTTGCAAGTTGCACAAATATTGTATCATCATTTACATGTATAAATGATGAAGTGTTGCAGTTTTTGTTATTGGATGGGGGAGCTGCAGTGTTTGATCATCTGTTACTTTTGCAGTCTTCCAATCCCATAATTTACTGCGTCTGACACGGTATGGTGCTATCATGAGCAACTGGGAAGCGGACAAATTCTATTTGCCTATGGGGGGGGGGGGGGGGGGGGACATCAGAATGTGATCAATCTAGGTACTTCTGGCTTTGCTGTGCATACAAAAAAACATATTTATGTCTTAGTTTTGCTCATAGTCAAAAGAATATTCAGAATCGAATAGCTATTCAACAAATGTACATAATTGTTGTATGAAACTTTATTGGGCCTCCTGAGCTTTATTTCATCCCTCCTCTTGCTTATTTAATGTGGCGATGAGCTTGTCTGTCTCTTCACTGTAAGAAAGCAGCACTGCAGGAGGCAGCCATGCTTCCATATCACGTGCCGGCTATAAACTGGAATCTCTCCCAGTATCCAGCTGCATGAGCGCAACTTTTGCCTTGTATTTTATCGACTGGTGTTTTCTTTACCTGACACACTGAAGTACCATTTCAGAAAAGCAAATCCCCCGCACCACTACCAGGAGGTAAACCCTCTCTGTCAGACATCAGACCAACGGCAGCATTTCTCTGATTTCCCCTCTCCCTGTCTGCCTTTTTGCTTTTTTTTTTTCATCGACTGTTTTTCCTCTCCTAATGGAGCTATAAACTCCCGGCAGCTCATAAATCAACTCTTTTAATCAGCCTTTCATTTAACAGAGCTGATATACTACAGAGCTCTTTGGCAGGTGCCCTGCTGCTTCCCAGGATCTTGAAGCCTCTTGTCATCACGCACACACACACACACACACACACACACACACACACACACACACACACACACACACACACACACACACATCCCAGCTCGCCGTAGCTGCAGACATTAACTCTGAGTACGTGTTTACACTCTCCAAATCACCATAAGAGCCTGAACCGGAATTTTGATTAACGTCTTGTGGTTTATTCTCTTAATCACGTCTCATGGGCAAAACGCAACCTGGAAATTATACTTCTGCAGGGCAAGCTAGGCTTTCAGGCCCAAGCAGACCCGAGAGGAGCAGAATTTCAGAGCAGTGGAGGTATATTAAAAAAGACAAAAAGAAAGAAAGAAAGTCAAAGCCTTCAAGTTTGAAGTGAGTGTCATGATCCCTCTGTAAGGAGGGATGAAGAGAAGGTTAACTTATCTCATGGAATAGTGATATCAGCTCAGGATCTCTGTTGATACTGAAAATGTCATCTTTTTTTTTTTTTGAAGTGCTTCAGGTCTATTTGTTCCTACTTGGAAATGGGCACCAGAAGTTAATAGAAATCAAATGTCGATGGTGGAAAGATTCTTATCAGTAGCTTGCCAGAGAGTAGCATCAGCACAAGCACACACTTGCTAATCATCTTTCTTTCTCATACCCGCAGAAGTTTTAATTATCACACACGCACACACACAGCGAAGTGGGAGTCAGGAGTAATTTACAGATTACATGACAAGCATCAGCCTGCCTTCACCTACAGCGAATACAACTCCCTCTTTTTTGCTACTTTTTTCTAAGTTACTATGGGGGGCATGTTATTGTTAAAGGGCCTGCTTTTGAATGGTTTGATTAAAAAGGTTTTGTTTTAAACAGAAGCGAAGATGACATGAGAAGAAACATTATTTATTAACAATTATTCAAAATTCATGATGTTTCCACAGACTGTTAAAGATGCTATAATAATATGTGCAAAACAATAACAATTACAGTTTTTTTCAAGATGGCCTTAAAATAGTTGAATAGTTTTTAAACAAATAAGGAGACATACAGATGAGAAGAAACACATTTTCAAATTATTCCTGGGCTACTTTCACATTCATTACATACAACACAGCGACAATAAAATATGTTTCTGGGATCTTTAATTATATTCAAAAGGTGCCTTTTTTTTTAAATTATAGATCCATGAGACGAGACAATTATTTCCCCTGATTTCACTTCTTTATATTACAGTGTTTGCCTTAATATCTAAAAATAGAATAGCGTCAAGAGTTTAGGTTCCTATCACGTTGTGAATTCAAACTACATTTAATTACTTCTGCCTGTACAAACAGGATGACACTTCAATACATCTTGCATTTTATTGTTGCATGAAAATTTTTTTAAAACATAATAACCCTCCATTAAAATCATTGCAGTGAACTAAAAACTGATGAGTTTTTGTCATCAAGAGACACAATTTAGTAAATAGAAATTTGGCACACCGTCCAACTTACTTTGGTGCTGTCATATGGTTGCTATATTTACGCCAAATTATAATTTGTGATAATATTCAAAACAGCAGAGGGGAAAGGCGCCTTGACAGCTTTTGAGGTGCAAATGTAAATAAACCTTTATGAATGGTTGCACCAGCCGGCGCCATGTTCACACACACACTGACAGGTATAGGTATGCAGGATAATTAGTGAGGCAGGAACATTACTGATGAGTCCCGTGAAGCCAGAGGAGCAGTGATCCAAGAGAGAGAGGGAAGAGAGTTCCCACGTCTACCTTAAGCACCTTTGAAGCCCACCTACTGTGGAGCGGAACCAAAGGGTCTCGAGCCGGGGTGTTCAAAGAGTGAGATCATGTGCCCTCCCCGCACAGAGTGTCAACCACATTGCTGTTCCCCACCTACTGTTTTGCACATTAAATCATTTAGTATTTTGATGAGATAATCATTGGATCTATCTCGATCTATTTCTCTCTATCCTGGGAAAAGGCGTCTCCCTGACCCCCACATTATTCCTGCTGTTTTACCCTCTCTGAAGCTTTCTGAGAGTCCGGCCCACATTGTAAAAATCATTGAAACAGAGAAGCTAACTTCCAAATGTTAGATTAAATTAAATCCAGGCTTTTTGCTTGAAGTGTACATCTGCTTTTAAACAACAGGTTGTATCATATTTGCTTTCAGAGAAAACAGTAGTGATTGTTAGCTTCTATCCAGTGGAAACCAGTTTTGTGTTTGAACGAAAAAAAAAAGCTGTAAAGAGTCATGTTTAATTGCAAATCTTGCTGTGGGAAAATCGAAAGTAGGGAAAAGAAATTTAAAAAAGGGGGCAAAAAAACAGTGAAGGTCTTACATTCTTTAGTGTTACGCGGTGCATTCTGACAGGAGTGGCAGACCATCCCATAGAGGTTTCTGGGTCGGTTTTCCAGCATGTAATACCTGAAAAAAAACAAATTGTACACGATTGAAAACCAGTGTCTTTTTAGATTTCAGAACAAATGGCTCACAGGATTAGTATGGGACTTTTACCGCACAGGCAGATTCATGGAACGATCAACCTTCGCACAAACACAATAGACAGAAGTGGTAGGTGTGTGGGGTCCACCTTCGAGACACACTACCCACACAGTGCACAGGTATTGGGAATGTGGCTGAGGTGAAAAGTTTGACTCTGTGAAGAAATGTCCGTAATTGATGCCTTAAAGGCACTAAACACAGCGAGGTACAGGTATCGCCCTGAGTTATAAAGTGTCGACCAGGATTAAGGAGAGTAGGAGGTAACAAGAGGGTAAATCTGTGAAAGACTGATGGCGGTATTTAATGATTTAGGCTCGAGGGCAGCAGTAGAATATCTGACTAAATCCACACAAAGATAATGGCCTGCAGGTCTGATTTCTTCATAGACTGGAGAGTGTCATGACTACTCCAGAGTTGTACTCACAGAAATTCTCATTTTGTAAGCAGGACATTAATGATTTATCATGAACCCTACTGTGAAATGAGAAGAAATAATTTATATCAACAGCATGTGTCGCTACCGTACACATTGTTTAAGTATAAGTTAGATTCGAATGAACTGAGTTGAGATATGGGCTATCACTGAACTCTAAAGCAACTGTTCAGGCATGTTATGTTCAACACGGAACTTGCATGGACTCCGTCTGCTGCAGCGCACAAAAACCTACGCACATACAGAGTACAGCACATACAGTGCAGACAAGACCAAAGCCACTGTTTGCATACTCCCTCCTGTAAAAATAATATTATTCAAAAGCAAAAACATCCTCTGAAAGGAGATTTGAGGCAAGAAAACAGAAACACCTGATGACAAGTGGAGGAGCTCTCAACATTAATCTCTCTGAAGAAGTCGACGAGCTCTCGAATGCACCTCCTAAATCATGATTACATTTATTTTTATTTTTATGGCCAAACGTGTCAACACTACGGTATTATATATTGCCATGCTGCCCACACTTAATGAAAAATATCAGGTGAAATATGATTCAGCGGTGAAAAAAAAAAAAAAAATCACAAATGAACTGTTTTACATTGACACAGTGAATCAATTTTTTCAGTAAAGCAAGAGGGGGAAGCTTGATTTATTATGCAAAAGACAATAGAGGAAGAAAGAGGGAGGAGAGGAGAGGAGAGGAGGACCTGGAAACACTTAACTGATTTAAATTGAGTTAATATTTTTATGTGACGGAGGCTGCACAGACAGCTGCCATGTGCCAACACTGTGTGTGTGTGTGTGTGTGTGTTTGCGTGCGCGTGCACTAAATGATTGAACTGTAAGGCCAGCCCATTCAAATGGTAAATTACGGCACATTACAGAGAGCAGATGCGTCAGTCACCATGTGCGAGTCAGATTTGAAATGTAAACATACTATACAGCACATCTTTGCGTGGGTAGAATATCCAATCAGTGTGTAATCACGTCGCAGTGTGTGTGTCAGAGCAGATGGAATGTATTGAATGCCGTCATCACTGACGGCAGTGTGAGACCGGGCCTCTAGTCACACGTGAACGCTAAGTGAGCAGAAAATCTGCGATATCATGTCCTGTTGTGTTTGGAAAATGTGACTTGGGCTGAAATGAATAAACATGTCTCATGAATCTGCTTTGATCAGATTGAAGTGCTCCATCTAGGAACTCTCCAAAATTACATGTTTAACCTTTTACCATTTCTGCGGTGGCCAAAAATCTGACAACATGTAAACATTTTTATTTTTTGTAATTTTTTTACTGCCACAAAACTTGTGACCTTCCACTGCACCACCGGCCATTTCAATTTAAGTCAGAAATATTATTTGCATTCAGTTTTTCTCGCATGTTTTCTAGTTTGACAAGGACGGAGACAAACAGTACTTGTTTTGTGCGGCGGGCTGACTTTTCAAAGCTGCATTATTGCAAATGGGCTCTGAATTGTGCATGTATTGTGTACGTTTTGGTGGGGTTGGTTTTACCCAGGTAGGCAGGGTCCGCACTCTGCGTCGCTGTCTGGAGTTCCTGCGACTCGCACCGTGGCTTTGTACAGAGCATCACAGTCTTTGTGACGTCTGCAGATCTCGTACTTCCCCTTGGAGTATTTTCCTTGTGGACAAGGCACGCAGGCAAAGTCTTCATCCTTCACACCATAGCCACAGGTCTGCAAAACAACACACACACAAATTGCATTTTTTAATAATACATTTCATATTTCATGCTCAGGGTTGGGCTCCAGCCACCAGCATTGTCACGTTGGTAAAAATAAGATAGATTTCCTCATGGTCTATACCAGGGGTGTTACTGATGCTGCCCATGAGCTAAAACCAGCTTCCCACAGGGATGTGCAATTTTGTATTTTTTATTCAAGAGTTACTGACGCTTCCGATGTATCCACTTTCGATTGCACTGTTAATGGTTATATTAACAGACACATTACTCCGAAGACAGAACCTCCCATTTCTCAATCCCCAAAAACTTTCTCCTGAGAGAATTCTGTTTATTTTATTTGACTCCAATACTCTATACTCTCCTCAGTCCAGCCCATACAGGATTCACACTGCAAGTCTTACTGCTTAATTCTGCTGAGATCCTTTTGTTTCTTCGCGTGGTTGTTCACGTTATGTTTTAAATGTGGCTGCCAGTGTCTTTCGTAGTCCTATTACAGAATTGTGACGCCTGTGGCAAATGTGGCAGGACTGTTCAGACTCGTCAGAACGTCAGAAAACACTGGATATGCATCTGATTTGGTACCACATATGAATCATGGCCTGGCTCTGATTTGAGTTGTTCAGACTCTTAAAAAAAACATTCAGATATGGATCACATATGGTAAAAAAAAAAAAGAAAAGAAAAGAAAGTTGCATGCGTATTACTTTCACCTGCAATGGTAACAGGGCCTTCCAGTCTTGAGCATTAGAATTAGACGCTGAAGTTACAATACCTCCAGCTAACAGTGGGGAAAACGCTGGGAACAGCCTTGTCCGCTACAGGACTAACAGGGGGAGACATCAAACACCCATGGATTAAAAAATTGAACACCAAACCAAACACGCTTCCCAAACACAAATCTGTTTTGATCCTTGTCTTTAACAAATCTGACATTCCTCTTTTTAAATGATAAAAGAGAATCTGATTGGTCCCAAACATGCTGTGTGACGGCGTGCATGTATGCGTATGTGCACATCTTTCCATGCTTGGCCGTGGTTAAGATGACCAACTCGTCATTCTGTTTCCAAGCATCGATCTCCTCCCACGTCCACATGGTAATTCCTCTCAGTGGGGAAGTGAAACAGGCCACACACACACACACACACACAAACACACACATCCAGAACGATACTCTCTCCTGTTTTTGCTCAGTCTTTCATCTCTCATTTCCCTTTCACTTTCATCTGTCTATTAAAACAAGACGGTGCCCCTGTGCTTTGGGCTACAGAAGACCAGCTCTTGATAAATTGAATTTTTTTTTTCCCCCCCTTCTGTTTGACGTCCACAAGTCTCAGCGTGATTGTTTGATATACAGCTGCAGCGAGGTATTGGCAGGAGCTTGTCGCTTTGGGTTAAAGCTCGCTTTGGATCTTTTATACGTAGGATTGCTGTGACTCTGCTTCGGCTTAAAGCTATTTAACAGGGAGTCGTACTTTTCAAAGCAATTCTATCACCTCTGTGAGTCTTTCCCAAGATGCATGGAGAGGATACTGAGACTTTTACTAGTATTTTTTGCCTTTATTTCAATAGTAGACAGTCAAGGGAAATGACAATACTGCAGGAAGTCAGGGAGAGAGTGATGACATGTAATCGGTCCCGCTGCAGCGCCAAACCAGGGAAGCTGCGGTACACTCGGCATCACAAACCGCCGGGTCACAGGGGAACATAATTCTAATACTGTGCAGCTTCAACGCATCATGCGGGCTGACGAGAGACTTCAATACCCAATTTTCGAACGTTTCCTCACCGCGGCAGCACTTTCATCACTCAGTAGAAGAAAGGAAATGGTAAATGTAAATCTGCGCTCGGTGTTTACATTTACGCAAAAACAGCATGGGAATCTGGACACAAGCGGCACATTAAAGGGATTACTGCATATTTTGTCACTGTGCGGTATGCTGTACAGCGTCTGTGTGAGGCTGCATGTGTGGGAATACATCTTCTGAAGTCTCTGTTGTTGAAGAGGAACCCTGTGGTTATTCCTTCTTTAAAGCATGCCAAAGTACACACACACATACACAAGCAGGAGAAGCGTGAGGATTTAGAAAAAGTGTTGAATTATAGGCCTTGGCACCAAAAGGATCAGACAGGCAGGATAAAGTGCAAAGGGAACTCGTACTCACTGATTAATCTCATTTATTTATTTTTTTTTGCCTTGTGTTTCTATTGCTCACAAATGGCTAAATTACTCTTTATGGCGGAGCCCTGTGCTTATCACACTGAGCTTCTCATTATCATCTCTGCCAGGGAGAGTAGCTCGATCATTTGATTTTACAAGTTCAAATCAGCACATTGTTGGAGACGCTGGCTGGAATTGCATCATGGCTTAATGAAACAAAAGCCAGGAAGGAAGAAAATAGGTCCAAGTGGGGGGAAAAAAAAACAAAAAACAAACACTGTGGGAACATTTGTGAGCTTTGCATGGATGATGGCACACTGTGATGAAAGACGGCAGGATTTAAGGATGGAGAGAGAGGAACCGATCCTCAGGAGAGAAACGTGTATGTCTTTGGGAGAACATGCAAACTCCCCACTGAAGGGCTTCCCAGTCGAACCACATTAGGCACATGAACTGATGACTGATTCATGGAATATGTTCAGCTGAAGTTAAATCATTTAGTTTGAAGTCAGGTGATGGTGCATGCACATTACTTTGGTCAGTTTGGGTCAATCAGTCAGAAGCTACTAAGATCAAGTATTTATAAGAGAACCCACAAGGGAAAAGCAGTTTAATCATGTTGAACTTTGCATAATGACCGTCTTGAAAGACTGAGGTCCCGTTTGCATTTTGGGTGGCCGTTTACACGACAGTCGTGCTCAGAGTCACTGAAAAGGGAACTTTTTGAAAACGCACCGACTCCCGTCGATGTGGAAACAGTGGAAAATGAAACTTTTTTGAAATGCTGCTTGTGCACATACACCCCACGGCAGTAAATAATTCTTCTGCACAGGCGCGAGTAGATGGACAATAACAACAATGCTTGCTTCTTGAGTGTCACAGCAGCTCTTCAAACGTTTTCATCTACAACAAGAGTAACAAGTAGAGAGCTTATGGAAATTACCACGAATGTAACCATGTTATTCATTTCACAGAAGTAATACATTAGGGAGGTTTTGCCAAAAGTAATAAGATTTCATTAGTAACTTACTATATAACACATTATCCCCAACACATCTTGTAACAGTGACGTACATTTTAAAATGGTCTAAATTGTCAGTCTTGTGTCTTGCTTTCCCTTGTGTTCTTTTTTTAACAATTGATTTCTACACCTGGTTTGCCCAGATGTTGCTCATTTTGCCTCCCAAAGGACTAGACTTTGTCCCAACAGGTCCTATTCTGATTTAAATTGTGTTTTGAGGAAGCAATATTCATGTTGAATTACTGCAGGGAATTGTAGGAAACGGAAATATTTGGTGGTTTGTGGATTCATCATATTAGGCACAATGTGTCTTTGTCTCTGCCTCTGCTCTTGTTTTTTTTTTTTTGTTTGAGGTGGACAAAAAAAAGATGTCACATATTTCACTGTCAGAAGAATCCCATAAATATAAACATGAGGCTGCAAAAAGTGACATTGGGCGAAGAGGACATGAGTTCATATTTTTCTATCAAACCTTTTGTCCTAAATTATGGGTTAAAAAAAAAAAAAAACACTAAGCGTGGACTGAAAACAGGGACTGCCTCGCTGTGAGCGCTCATTCCTACACCACTCATCTCTGCATTCAACTGCACCGCAATCAGCACGACTACAGAAAGACACGTCAAAGTTTTCAGGATCGAATCAATTACAGTGACTGTAATTTACCCTGTTTTACTCTGAGTGCAGCTGTCTCCGATAGGAGGGTGTATCCCCCCCCCAGGGTGCCCACTGAAGCATTTACCTGCCCTCTGTTTATGTTGGATGTGAGCAGACAGGCTAAATCACTACGTGACTACTGAAAGTCATTCACCGTAATTCCTGCCTTCACATCGGACTCGAGGGGAGCAATAAGCCATGAAGAAATTGCTCATTTGAATTTAGGCACCGTTCAAGAATCCGATCTATGCGCTCTGTGTTTTGTGGGTGGCCTTAAACAAAACCGAAAACATGGGTTGACAACGACATGCCTTCCACACAAGTCATCAGTTTTCAAAGGTCATAGCAACAACTGTGCAAAAGTCATTTCAGTCTATAGAGGGAATACTTAATCCGTGCTCTCGCACCATGTGCGGCTCCGTGCCCGGCTGGCACTGCGGACAGGCCTGGCAGCTGTTGCTGGTCTGGTTGAAGAACTCGTACTCGCCGCAGCTGGAATATTCTGCACTGGCGATCATGCAGCACACCTGGAGGGGCGGAGAGACGGGCAGGTGGAGAAGGCGGAGCAGGTCAGATAAAAGCGAAACAACACTGATAACTCGCGAGCACGAAGATGACACATTCACACTAATGCAATTACACCTTCAGAGCACAGCTGACCGACTCGTTGAAGTAGAAGTTTCTGCTTTCTGCAGCTGACAAGCTTCATCTGACGATGCTGGAATGATGGATTAAACACGTTGCTCAAAGGCTTTTCGGCGGTAATTTTTGTTCAGATGCAAAGTCAGTAGGAAACAAGTGACTTGACATGCATTGAAAATTGTGGAAAATATGACATTTTGGTCAGACAATAAAATGCAATCAATATCAATATAATGGCTGCAAAACACGACACGTCTTCATGTACCTATATGCTTTTTTTAGTTGTATTTTTAACAGTATTTCTAACTTTTGTAGACCTTCAGAACAAAGTCGTGCCAATATTGTGTTGCATTATATAAGTTTAATTAAACATGTTTTTTCTAAATTAGTTGCTTTTTGCCAAGATGCAGTTAAACAATTTCACAATTCAAAATGACTTTCATTGCAGGGCCGATACTTAATTACCACCAGCATTTTTTTTAATCAAATAAAATGTGAATAGAAATGTTTGTGAAAGCAAAGATTGCTCCCAATGTTTTTCCCCTTGAAAGGCCACATAATATCAGATCAAACAAATCAAAATTCTGTTTACATTGAGCCGTGAATAAAGACTTTATCAATCATGTTTCAACAAATTACTTCTTCTTTGTAAATGTGTGAATAACCGTTTGAGTATTTGAAAGGCAGATAGATAAGACAGACTGAAGTGAGCCGATAATTGATTTATCAAGTGAAAAGGACTAACGAAAAATCGTTTTCATGTTTTTAATTACCAACAGCCACAAAGAATACAAACATTTTAAGGACTTACGGAGACAAAGTTCTGTGTCAAACAAATTGCTCCATGTATTTAGGGCGGAGGTCATGATTAAGTTAGTGTGGGTTGGGGGACTGGTTAGGTTTGACGAGTTGTGATGGTTAAGGTTTAAGAAACACATCGGGTCAGTGAGAAGCTGAAGAAGACGTGTGTGTGTGCGTGCATGTGTGTGTGTGTGTGTGTGTGTGTGTGTGTGTGTGTGTGTGTGTGTGTGTGTGTGTGTGTGTGTGTGTGTGTGTGTGTGTGTGTGTGTGTGTGTGTGTGTGTGTGTGTGTGTGTGTTATGAGGGTTTGCGCAATAGGAGCAATTCTCTCGGCATGCGATTGGAAGTATGTGTGCTTGTATTACTCCTGTCAGGGGGGCAATCTGTTTACGCGGTCGAGGGCTTCTTTCTGGTTTAAGGCTAAGCTCAGCAATAAATTTAATGTTAGGAGAAGGATTAGGTTTAGACAAGTTGTGGCTTTGGTCAAAGAGCGTTTTCTGGAAATGAATGCAAGTCAGAGAAATTGTCCTGTGAAGAGATGTAAACGTGATTGTCTGTGTGTGAGCGAGTGTGTCTGTGTACGATGTGATGCAGCATTGTGTCATTGTGGCCCACTGTAATAAGTAGCAGCTGGCATTCGGAGCTCTACCAGGCACACGCTGTCCTTTTCCAAACAAACTGGCTTTTAAAAATCATCTGCTGTCCAGAAAACGGTGGAGGGAAAGTAAACGAGTGCATGACTAAATCTCACCATCTTCTCTCCATTGTTTTCATAACTTCTTCCTGTCTCTCAGACTCAAGGCGCTGCTCTGTTTGAATAAATGTATACATGTACTCCGTACGCGTGTGTGGCTTTGTTGTTGTGTACTAGTACCAATTCTAGGTGAGGAGTTGTTTTGGGTTGAGGTTATGGTTCGGTCAGGCAAGTCGTAGTTACCGCTGAGTTTAGAGTCTGCGGGGAAGTCAATATAAGTCAATGGAATGCCCCATAAGACATAGAAACATCAACATGGGAGTAATTATAAGTCATTTAAAACTAGATTCCTATACTGACTGACAGCTATATAAGCATTTGAATTCCCTTTTCAGCTGAGGTCCAGTCAGAGTCATATGCTAGATTTTGAAATTAGAATGCTTCTCGTGTTAAAATATCAGTATTTACATTGGACTTACTGTCATTAGTTAAATGTGTATTATTATTTTTTTCATCAAAGTTAAACATTTTTACTGTGTTTAGGCCCTGTTTCCTGCTCTTGTGTTCTGGCAGTAAATGACAGTTGAATCAACATTGAAGTCTGGTTTGGGAGATTATTTTCCTTGCATGGTGAGCAAAAGACAGACAGCGGGCGTAATGAGGCCCGGCACTTTAGGCAAA
Source organism: Blennius ocellaris (assembly GCF_963422515.1). Taxonomy (NCBI): domain Eukaryota; kingdom Metazoa; phylum Chordata; class Actinopteri; order Blenniiformes; family Blenniidae; genus Blennius; species Blennius ocellaris. The sequence goes on along the minus strand of NC_137655.1, from coordinate 13,750,389 downwards.
CACAACAAGGTTTCTGAAACGGAATAATTACAAAATAATGATCACAGTAACAAATAGCAAACACTCAAGACTCCACAGCCATTCCTTTGAACATATGTGTGTTTTTTCCATGTTCAGCCTCGAAGTCAATTCGATTGTGACCATTTGACCAGGAATCAACCCTTAATGAATTATGTGGATACCAATGAACCTGGTTGGATTCAATTATTGGTTTCCAAGAGTCAAAATGTAAGTAAATGTTTTTTGGGGTTTTTTTTTATTAAGTGGTCATCAAATACTCAAATCTTTTGAAAATGGCAATTCTAGTTAATTAGATAGTGAAACTCTTTTGAGGAACTCTCATGGTCTTGTGATCTCATTTGAGATATTCTGGATTTTCTTTATCATATATTTAGGACCCCCTGGCACCACATCTTCCCAAATGTCCCCCTTTTTATCATCCCTATAGTTTGAGGCAGTTTTTTTTTATTTTTTATATATATATATGAGAAATAGTAGAAAGCTTTTCCAGACCAACAGAAGACATACAACTGTTAAACTAAACTTCATGAGTAAAATTCATAAATAGATTCTGTAAAACCTGCTGGTATCTTGTTGGTTACATTTAACAGGTATTTCTTTAATTGTGGGAAGCAGTGACACTCCACTTGAAGCTAAAGATTTGCTTAACACATCCACTGTAAATTTTTTAATTGTTTACATGTCAGCATGATGCTCCGTCTGTCTTGTAAAAGTATCAAGGAGGCCTCGGGCAAGATACTAAACCCGAAGTTGTTTAAAAACTGTATCTAAGCACTGTGAATGGAAGCCGTCCCCATTGGTTTCTTTTGAGAATGTTGTCAGTGGGTTTTAACATTAGGTTAAAAAGAAAAAAAAGAAAACGGAGAATCTGAAGATTACAATGACGTCTCCTCTCCATAAAAACCCCAAGGGTAACTAATTGGTACAAGTGCGGAAGAATTTTGCACATTTCTGACGCATAAAACCAAAGAGTCTGCATGATATGGTGCCAAGTGTTGAGTCGACCGTTTCTGCAATTCACACTGCTGGGCTAACGGGAACTAAAGAGATAAAAGTTCTGCTTAAAAACCTTAGAGGTCATAATAAAATATAAAGAAAATGACCAAAAGGAGATGGCAAATGAAAAAGATGAAAGAGGAGAGTGCATTGGATGTTATGAAGTGGGATGGCATGAGAAGGGAGGCATAAAAAAGGAAATAATGAAATGAAATAAACTGAAAGAACTATGTATGAGGCTAAAAAGAAAAACTTACTAATAATGAGGACAGAAAGATGGACTTCTTTTGACCTCGCCTTTCCGACATGTTTGCGTCTTCCTCCTAAGGCACCAGAGAAAAAAGAACAGAGGTAGTCATTAATCGTAGCTACTATTATTCAAACATTTTCAGCAGTCAGAGTCCTGGTCCTGTGTGTGTGTGTGTGTGTGTGTGTGTGTGTGTGTGTGTGTGTGTGTGTGTGTGTGTGTGTGTGTGTGTGTGTGTGTGTGTGTGTGTGTGTGTGTGTGTGTGTGTGTGTGTGTGTGTGTGTGTGTGTGTGTGTGTGTGTGTGTGTGTGTGTGTGTGTGTGTGTGTGTGTGTGTGATCACGTCATTACCTATAAACATGTAATAGCAGCAGAACAGCCGATGGCATTCTCCTGGCTCATGACTACAAGCACACATCACCGTTGGCTAACCTCTGCTTCAACAAAGGCTGGCGATATCATATAACAACATTTAACTCTACACCCTTTTTTTTCTCTTTTCTTTTTCTGATGTGTCATGGTCGTGCTGGGCTGAAATTCTGATCAAAAGCCCAAATATCATGGAAATGCCTTCTGCAATAGCATTCATTTGAAGTTGCACAGGTCTTAATGAGATTAAAAAGTAATATTATTTAATGGAAACTCTAAAACCAACACCCCCCCCCCCAAAAAAAAATGTCCAAAGCACTGTAATGATTGAAAATTTTCAATGGCTAAAGTACTGCAGTATTTCTGGTTTGTGGCAGAAACACACAGCAGCTGCAATAGTAAGCCGTAAATGGAAAAACAGCAATTAAAATCTTTGTTTATACAACCAAGACAAGAGAGGTATTCTCTGTCCCTCTGCTGGAAACTGATTTAATGATATTGGCAGGCTAAATGTGTAAAAACAAAATTGTGTGTGGCATAAATCATTATTTGCAGATTATTGTTTAATTGTGTCTTATAATTCACAGCTGTAGTGTCAGAAAGACGAAGCTTGTTGTTTTGTGCACGCATGTGTGTCTGCATGCAAGACAAAGTGAGAGGGAGGCCATGTGAATACACCGCCCTGCTCCGGCCAACTTCTTCTACAAACACTGAGAAGCTTGTCGATGTTTAATCATTTGTTTCATTTATATTTGTGTTCTAACATTTTAAGAATTTGAAAAAAAACCCACAATAAAATCAGTGTCAGCAGTGCCCCTGGGAATCAAATGTAGGATCCTTTGTCTCACTCACTGGAGTGGATAAATACATTTTCTGGCCATTAAGATAAACCAGAGGAAAAGAAATCGCTCCATGCAAAGATAAACAGGAGACATGGAGAGAGGACTCACAACTACACACCCAAAACAGAAGAAAGTGTGCCTTTCAAGTGAATTCAGGCCATTTGCACACACTAATTAAATAACTGAATACAATGTGATAACATCTAATTGTTTAATTAGCAGAATTTTTTGTTGTTCATTTCAAACTGCCAGCCTGAGCTGTTAAACATTAATTTTCTTTTTTTCTTAACAGTGATGCAATGAAACATTCTATTCTATTCTATTCTATTCTATTCTATTCTATTCTGTTCTGGATCTCAATCTCGTCCTGTGAGTCCAACATTAATGTTGAAAGCCGGCACTCTCCCTGCTGTGGGTCTTCCTCCTTGATGTTGATGTGTGCAATACTGGAATTCCTGATGCTGTTTGGACTCCTTTATAGATTTCTGATGCGCATTGTGAGTTCATGGTTCATAAAAGAAAAGTTACCATTGTTCATATTTCTTTGCAGACTGCACTGTATTACAACCAGCCGATGGTAAGATAGACGACAATCCAATATTCTCTTTCTCTCCAAGTGGTCCTGATCAAAGAGTCAACCAAAGAGATCAGAAGGCCTGCCAATCATTTGGACAGGTATTTTCACCAGAAAGCTGGTACCACACCATCAGACTGTGTACCACAAGTTCTACTTTAAAATAATGAGGCATCTGAGAGGACCAATCCCCACAAACAATCCAAACTGTGATGTAGAGGCACTGGGATACTCAATCATGATGTGTTTTCCACAGTGCACTAACTAGACCAACTTCCCAGTGCCAGTATTGAATCCCTGCAATTCTGTCTATCTAATTAAGCTCAAGTTATAGCTGAAAACGTATTTAAGGAGATTTGCACCCATTAGGAATGTCAAGCAAGGCAGGAGCACCGTGGAAACTCTATATTGTTGCATAAGGTGACCATATGAATGAGAATGATGACCAGATTTCAATCAGGTGCATTTTTTTCTTGGTATGTAAATACCACAATGCTTTGAAAGATCACAATAACCAGGCAGTTTTTAGTTCTAAAATGTTTTAGTTGCAGAAAAAAAGGCATTGTAGGTGGTTCAATTTAATATCGCTATGAAATAGGATCAGGTTTTTGTTAAGGGAAACCTCCCATGTGTTCAATCTTTGAATACAAGAATATTGTATGACCCAGCATTGGTCACTGGATTTGTGGCTGGAGACCCTATTTATGGACAATTATGGGTGACCACACTGAATAATTCATGACAATGCTGATCCTTGATACTCTTTGTAATTTGGATCAGTTAAAGTAGATGCCACTGAGATTGTATTTCTGGAAAATAACAATGATGCTGCCTGTAAGAACGCAAACAGTGCGAGTTTCCATAATAGCAATCACACCTCAACAATTACCGAGCGGTTCTAGCTGCCAACATCAGGAAACCAGGCGACATCTGCTGAGGCTTCAGTATGAAAATCGGCTATTGTCCCGACTGGTCTGCCTGGAGGTGAAATCAGTTCAAATTAACACATTAACAGTTGAGTTTAAATTTATCCGAAGCTGTGTGTGTGTGTGTGTGTGGGGGGGGGGGGGGGGGGGGGGAGCAAAAAGGAAGAAGCCGCAATTATCTGCTATCTGAGATTAGAATCAGTCTGTCTGGTTTCGACCTCTGATTCCACTCATCCAGCATCGCTGCACTCTTGACGTAAAAACCTTCTGATCTTTAATGATGGCTAATACTCCGACCGAGCCGGTTTGATCTAACACATAGATATACAGTTTGTCATCTAAATACACATAAGAATTTGGTTCTGAAGGCAGAATGAAGATCAACTGAGCAAGCTCACTCTGGCTGTGTGTGTGTGTGTGTGTGTGTGTGTGTGTGTGTGTGTGTGTGTGTGTGTGTGTGTGTGTGTGTGTGTGTGTGTGTGTGTGTGTGTGTGTGTGTGTGTGTGTGTGTGTGTGTGTGTGTGTGTGTGTGTGTGTGTGTGTGTGTGCGCTGAAGAGATAAAAGAGCCGATGGTGCTTTTTTTCAAATCAGGAAATGGAAGAACTGCCAAATTGCTATGGACCCCCTCAAGGCTACTCATTATGGGGTTAAAGTGATGTACACACAGACTTACAGCGTGTGCGCACGCACGCACGCACACACACACACACACACACACACACACACACGCACACACACACCGGTATGGCTGTGTTTGAAGCTTCTTGTCTTCTGACAGTCTGCTTTACCTCTTTCAACCCTCCCTCCGTCTTTCAAATCATCAGCTTTCTCTGTTGGGGCAGGTCTGAGATGAAAGTCAGCCCAAGCCTTTTGCTCCCCAAGGGTATAAATCTTCTGACGATCACATAATCTGTGATAAATAACCCTTCTGTCTTTCGCTGTGTCATTTACAAGTAGAGTCCATGAAGTTCTTAGCGGCGCAGGCAGGGCACATCTCACGGTCTGGGCACCTCCCACAGTGAAAGTGTGACTTTGTGACAGCACAGTGTGGCCAATAGATAGCAAAAATACCTCCTCCTTGAAAAGACTTTACAGGTTGTCATGTTTGCTGGACTGAATAATTAGTGTGCTTTTGTTTTGCTGCCTCCCTCCATTCATTGGCTCGGTTTTCATATCTGTTCTTCATTCGATTGCATTTGATTGCTCATTCTTTACCGAGAAAATCCAATATGAAACACAACATAGCTTTGGGAATGAAATTTACTCTGCCTCGTCACAAGAAGACACCACAACAAACCCATCGACCTCAAACATTCACACAACAAAAATCAACAAGACCCAAAGAGGATATCTTCTGTGCAAGCTCCATGGCCTACAGCGACAAGTATAATGCTTTAATAACATTAAGGATCTCGAACTTCAAAGCAGATTTAAGGCTGCGCTGATGGTTTCACCCAGTTATGACAACCGTATATGACGTGGTCTGCTTAAAGTCTGGGTTGGTCTATGATAATTCCAATACCTCACTTCAAACAAACATGTACAAAGTAGGAAAGAGGCACCTACTTCTAGTTAATTCACTACTTCCTGTGTCATTTTCCAAAAAGCCTGTCAATCTTGTCAAAGTTGTCATCCATTGTTGTAACATTTTCTGTAGTGCAAGAAAAATAAAACACCTTGCCCCCACCCTCATGGATGTTTACAATAATGATTATTGTGATACATATTCAAAATAAGAAACATTAAACCTTCCCCATGGACATGCAAGTGTTTTTGGAAGAATAACATTTTAATCCAGGAGGTGAGATTAGCCACCATCAGAAAAGCATCGTATTGGTCCCAAATTCACTGCGGAGGTGGAAAACATCTCCAACCACGCATTCCTGAAGAACTATCTCCAGCAAAAAGAAGAGCCAGGAGTCCTGCAGCATCTGGCCCACACAGATTTCTAATGTCAACATTATGGAGTGTGGGGTTAGATGAAGAGAAAACAGACACTGACACACAAACTGTGTCAAGTTCTAAAAGATGCTTGGACCAATCCTACTGCCAAACATCTGAAAAAACAAACAAACATGGCTCTGAGAAATGTTTTACAGAGAAAGAGATCACATCAAACACTGAATTTATGTTATGTTTATTGCACTTCTCGGAATGCACGTTGTCATATAATAATTAATGGCATTTGTTTTCAGTATGACAATTTTACTTCTTACTGTGTAACTGTATTTGTTCTGTACGGAACGATCTAACAAGTGTTTCATCATTATGTATCTTCAAATGTAGTTAAGCTTTCTTAAACTTTGAAACGTGTTAATAGCGTTAGAAATGTTCAACATTGTGCTTCATTTCATATCTGTCGCTTTCTCTTTGCCCTCATTGTTTAAGTCTCCCTTCTTCTAGGTCATTTAGTACTGTTACAGATGGATCATGTCGGAAATAGCTTCTCACCATCAGTGATTAACCCTGTTAAGGTTATTTATTACAGGGTCTGATAATGGCTTCCTGCCTGATTAAGTAGGAGGCCAATCAGTGGTCAGGGAATCAAGCCAAGACCCAAACCAATGTAGAAAATGAGAAATGTGGTCAGCGGAGGGTTTGTGGTCTCTTGAAACGCACTTCAATTCTGATGACAATCAAATCAGCAGCAGTCTTGTATTATTAAATGGAAAGTCTGCGTTCTGTGTCTGCTTTCTGTTAATTTTATGTTTGTAGTTGGTTTCAAATCTTAAAACTTTACTAACTGATCGTTTTATACACTTAAATACAAAATGCTGAGATTTTACTCTCTTGTAATGCTAGTGTTTTGATATGGGACTTCCAACATGTCCGCATAGACAAGTATCTGCCTTCCATGTGCTGACATGCTCAACATATACATATAAAAAGAATGATAGCAACAAGAGAAGCTTCAGGCTTTTTAAATTGTTTTTTTAATGTTTTGATGGTATTGGAAAAGGGTCATGCATATGGATATGGAAGGGGGGACTCATGGATCGGTCTGAACTTGCATAGAAGAGGTGTAGTAGCTTTTAATTTGTTGGCAGTTTTTATCCATTTAATATCTCAAATATATTTGAAAAAAAGAATACTACCAAGCCAGGTCCACTATACTTACGGCACTTAAGGACAAAGTCAGGTGGTACACATTTAGGTGTTTTTTTTTTCTTTTTGTTTTTACAACAGCTCTAACCTTCCCATAAACACGCTGTTACACACTTGCAAAAATACTCTATCACAGCCCATAAACAAGTTCTCAAGTTAATCAGAGCACTGCAGCGTAGCATTAGCCTCCAAAAGCCAATTATTTTATCCCTTTACAGAGCAGGGCTCAAACTGCCAAGTCCAAGCAAGATCTCAGTCTCGGTCAAGTCTGACCGGCTTAAACCCTGCCCGTGTGTGTGTGTGTGTGTGTGTGTGTGTGTGTGTGTGTGTGTGTGTGTGTGTGTGTGTGTGTGTGTGTGTGTGTGTGTGTGTGTGTGTGTGTGTGTGTGTGTGTGTGTGTGTGTGTGTGTGTGTGTGTGTGTGCGCGTGTATAAGCAAACATTTCAAACCCTGCTGTATACCAGCAAACCATTCAAGCAAGTACACAACAAACTGACACAGCCCTGAACTCGTCACAGACGAAAGGAACATTCTCTAACTATTTATCCAGTGTGTCTAATTTTCAATCATCTCAGCCACCCCCACCCCCACCCTCACCCTCACCGCACACTACGAAAACCACTGTTCTAAAGCACAGTACATTGTTTTAACAAGCACAATTAGTCCTGAATGTCACTGAAGTATGTGCTGGAGTTCATACCAACAAACAACTAGTTAAAGAAGTGACAAATACAAAGCGCCAGTGAAGGAAAATGGCTGATAATAAAACTTCAATGAAGTAGACTTGCATATAAAACATGAAGCAGAAACCGCAAACTCTGTGGATTTTCCCTCTTTCAAGTGTCTACAGTCTGTCATTTAAACCTCCAGCAGTTCTGGTAAACAAACGACTTGAACAAGATACATTTTAGCACGTATATTTAATTTCTGAGGATACAATTGTGTTTGTTTTCCATCATGTCCACTATTTTTGACTGATGTGGATTTATGATAGTTGGTTTAAACCAATGCAGCCACCGGATGACTCTTGACACTGAAACTCCACATGATGAATTTGGGGTTAATATAAACTCCAGCTGCAATGACCTACAATCATCAGATAAGTGAATGGAAGTATGTTGATTCAGAGTAACAGCATGTTATTAGGCCTAGTAGTGTCCATAATTATCTACCTGCATTCGTAAATACATTACAATCTGTCTGAAAGGCTTAAAATCACAGTGTAGTTAAATGCACTGAGGCCTGTATGCACTATCAACTCCTAATGTGTCTTTAAGAATTCACCTTTACTCTGCTACTGAGTGTCTATTCCTAAGTGTCTGACTGTCTTTTTTGTTTTTTTTCTCAAATGAATTATGAAGAAGGAATGTGCTGCTGGCGCTTCGTCTCCTTTCTATGATTTTAACAGTAAATACAGGGGTTGTGGTGGCGGCGGGCCTGTCACTCAAACTAAACCAACAACATCAAACATTGTTTGAATCAGACCATGATTGTGCTTCTCAAACATTTCCTAATGAATTTCACTGATTGGCAAAATAACAAAGAAAGGACTGGACTGGTATGCTGTTATGGTGGCCATTAATCACTGTAATTACATGTCGTCACAATAAGGCTGCAATGAGATCCCTGCAGAAAATAATCCGCAGTCACCTTTGCACTCTTCTTCATTAAAATGTCTTTATCTCTGAAGCTCCTTGAAGAAAGTGGCTAAATGAGCTAAATGAGCGGGGAATAGATACAACATGATTACTGTCTCAGTTTGACGTGAAAATAAACACATGATTAAAGTAATTTCCAACTTTGGAGACAAACCCAAACCTCAGACATCAGCTGGCCCCTAGTCTACAAACTAAATAGCCGTTTAGTCTAATCCCAACCGAATGCATCCCCATGGTTTATCAGCCTGAACTGAACTTTAACACAAGTGTCAAAGTATGCTGTGGCACAGCTTACATTTCCACTGACAAATCACACAATGCACCTATCCTCTACAGGAAGACGAGAGACACAGACTTCCTTCCTCCTTTACTATTTATAAGATTGTTAATCAATAGAAATATAGCATGAAAAATAATGCACAAATGATGCATTATCATGTGTCATGCTTGGTTTTTTTGTTTTGTTTTTATTTTTACATGTGTGCATGTGTGTGTGTGATGTTTCTTCATCTCTCCTCATCTTATGATTGCTTTAATTACAGACTTAATGTCAGCTTCCCACTCTGTGCAGGAAAAACAAACTCTTGGGGCACATGAAAAGAAGTCACAACACACACACACACACACACACACACACACACACACACACACACACACACACACTCACACACACACACACACACACACACACACACACACACACACACACACACACACACACCTATCGCAGCTCCAGTCAGTCAGCAGGCCCTTTGATTCTCTGCCTGCCGGTGATCTGTCTTTCATCGTCTCCTCTCCTTGATCCCTTGTTCCCCTCTTTAGCTTTGCTGGGGCAGAACATCTCCTTCTGTGTCTCTGTGTCTGTCTCTGTTGGTTTTACATTGACTCTAGGTGGGAATCCTAATCTGTAACTTGGAGGTTCTCTATATGTTTTTCTCCTTCCCTCTGACGTCTACGATAGAGAGACTGCACACCAATGCAGTTCTCGCGACTAAAAAGAAAAATCAGTATATGTCAATACACCGTTTTTGATTTGTTTCCCGAGCAACAAATTCTTGAGTACAATACGCTGCAGCAAAACTATAAAATCCTTACAAATAAAGAGTGAACAAGGCCTTTTATAACATCAATAATGTATCCACGACTGTAATTGAGTGATGTTAGCCTTTGAGTAAATTCAACCAGCTTTGTATCTATAAAATGCTTTTTTTTTAACGTCTAAGGTTCGTATTACCTGTGAAGGTGTGCCTGTTCACACCTCATAAGACAGATGGGTTTTTAGACTCACTATCTCCAGGGCTTGAATGTATGTCGTCCGAGCAGATGATAGTTGATGAATGTAGTTGTGAAGAAAGGGGTGTCTTCAAAGCTAACTTTCTGCATAATCCATTGTAAAAAAAAAGGCATGCATTCAAAGAATACTTACTGAGAGGACTTTGCACACCATAACAAGCACACACACTTGAGCACAAAGAACAATTAAGGATTACATTATAAGCACAAAAAGCATACAGTGACAGATGTGGAACAGTAAAGTTTTATGGTTAAACTTTCAGTAATCTTGGCAGGGTGACACATTTAGTGTGAGGCACTCAACCAAAAATAAAGTCAGACTACAGACTTGCAGGTTTCCTCCCTCCCAAGTCTCCATTCGCCAATTACTGTAAGTCACTGTGTGGTCATATGTTTTCGTTGCAGTTTAAATTCAATCCTTAGGGATTATGATGAATTACAATGAAACGAAAGTCGAACTAACCTGCATGTGATAAATCGCTTCGATGAAGCATGGCTAAGAAATTGGGAAAAGCTACTGAACAACTTTTGCGATTGATGAAATTATCCTGTCAGCAAGTAACTAAATAACCATATAACCATATAACAATAACCAGAAGACCTCCTGGACATTAACAGAACGGGGGTCCAACATGTTATAGAGTCTCTTCTATCCCACATGACACTCCTACCAAGTGCCAAACAGCACAACACGAATGTGTTTAAACATTGTCTTTAGGTGCAAATTGACTTTTTTGTACTTTCTATTTGAGCTAAGCAGTTCACAACTTTGCTCACAATTTCCATACTGGCAGAGTTGTAATGCCATCCTCTCTCCCCACACACTGTATAGAAGGAATTGATGATTAACTGCAGTTGGTTCTTCAAATGTCAGGCTCTTAAGCAGTCACAAATTATACCACAAACCCCAATTTGATTAAACTTGCTCCCCTGAGGCCTCCATGGTTTCAACTATAGATTTACAATTGGTTTGTGGAACCGTCTGCATTCGGGATGGGTAAATAATAGTGGTGCGCATGAAACCTATGATTAGAGAAACGTTCTGCTTTTATGTTGCTTCGCTGGGATTATTGCACATAAATGAAATTAGAATGAAACACAGCTACCTCTCATTATAATCTGGGACCTCCAGGAAGCCATTGAGGAAGTGCAAAGAAGATCCATCCTGTTGACTGTGATTACTGAGTAATAAGCGGCCGAGTCATGGAGATAGCTGTGGTGGCGAATTAAGCTACAGTCAGAATGCGTCTGTTGGTACTCATTATCAGTGTTTTGTATACTGAGCACATGGCACACTCAAAGATGACATCTACAAAGTGAAAATTACTTTTTTTTTGTCTTTTATAACAGACCCAGGGGTTTTAATGAGTTACTACTGCTAAGTACATATTTATCTTGTGCTGTTATATTTGACTCAGTAAGAGTGTAAACCATAGTAACTAGGTCCCAATCAAATCACAATACTCTTTTTTTTTTACTTCAATGATAAGAAAAAGTGGTTCTAATGATAAAAATAACAACAAAAAAGGCATTTTTTTTTCTTTAAAGATAAGTTGGTAATCATATTTCAGTTTCTTTTAATATAGATTCTGGAAAACTGAGGTGAATCCCTACTAATCTAAAGTGCTTAAAAAAAAGAAAGAAAACATTTTAACTATAGTAAATGCATTGTTTTGGAAAGTAAAAAGCACAAAGTTGTGACCCAAGTAAAAACAGATGCAGATGGCCCTGATTCTGGTTAAGCTGTTTGGTTATGAGCCTTCCACCAAACTCCATAAATTATTCTTCGGATTGACATAATTCTGCTCCCATTAGAAAGCTCTGAGCTGAAATGCAATTGAAATCTCCCGGTTGATGTGCGAAGCATTATGAAGCAGCATTCAATCTCAGAAGGCCTCCTGAGCTGAATAAACTTCACCGCAGGGGGAAATGAATTTGCTGTCTGGATTAGAATCAGCTGTGACACCTCATATAAAATCTCAACATTCACTTTCACAGAAAAAAAAAAAAAAACCTAAAAAAACAGCAGACTTCCCTCTCTTTCGTGTGATGTCACTCCAAAATAAATAGTTATGTGAATTAGAGTTGCAAATAGCATCAAGTGACAAAGCGACAAGTAAGGAAATACGTTGTCTCTTCATTGCGCTGTAGTGGGAGGATGATCATGACTACAGGCGCTGGCTTTGTAAGTTTTTCTGTCTTCATCCCTTTAATCCCCAGAAACCATATTAACTTCTTTTGAAGATGAGCTACGTACACTCCCTCATGTCTCTCCTCTGTGTCTCCTTTGCCTTTCTACCTGTGAACATGAAAGATTCAGTGGCAGGAGAGATGGACTACACGAGGGGCTTCGGGGTGAAAAGAGAGACAGCGAGAGAAAGAGAGAGAAAACGACAGAGAGAGAGAGAGAGAGAGAGAGAGAGAGGGAGAGGATAAACACGGATTGATTTCCACCTCCAGCAGCTCCAGTTCAAAGCCAGCCAGCAGACTTCAGAGGCTCGGCAGGACCCAGCATGTTCCCAGCCGGGCCAAGCTGCCTGTCTGCGGGCAGGACTTCCCCCGGGGGCCCGGGACAGTCAGGCGGCACCAAGAAAACAATTATGCAGCCAGAGGAGTGAGCTGTGCTGGGTCACAAATGCACACTTGCCCAAAGCACACAAAGCCAGTACAGTGTGAAAAGTGAACTAAGTGAAGCACGGCAATTATGATATGACTTGTGACCACAAATATTCGCCATACAGAAACTGAGCATCAACACCTCGGTACTATAAGGAGTAGTCCGTGTTTAAGCTGACAACATCCCCAGGATTAACAGCAAACAGGGCCTGAAGCACAAAGCCATGTGTGAAAAATGAAGAAAAAAAAGCCTAATCTTGTCTGCCTCCCTTGTACCAACAGCATGCACCTTTCACACACAAGAGAATTACAATACTGGGATATGCTTGTTACGAACACAGTTTTATAAATTGAATGCGCTTTTGTGCGCAATAAGATCATTTTACAAACTATCAGCTTTTATAACCAGAGGAAAATCCTGTGCTCAGTCACTAGACAAGTCAGGTGTTCAGACTGTACAGTTCTCTGTGTGCTGTTGTTTTGCAGACTTTGACATGCATGATTTAGGATGTCTTTTCATACAAAGTATTATTCATTCAATGCTTACATCTATTCTATCACAGGGAGCATATATATATATATATATATATATATACACACACACACATACACATACACATACACACACACACACACACACATATATATATACACACACACACACACACACACACACTCTCTCTCTCTCTCTCTCTAGGGCATGAAGCTGAATCAGTTGGTTGCAATAAAGCACATGTGCGCTTCGCATTAAAAAAAAAAAAAGTGTTGCTCAGGAATTTCCCCCAAGTCTTGCAGCAATCCGTCCTTGCATTCCTGAGCTGATCACACGTCTTACCTGCAACTCGGAGTCTGGGGACTCGCCGGTGTGGTTCCTCCTCTGCAGCGGCCGTCCTGGGGCGGGGGGCTGAGGAGCTGAGGTCAGTGCTGCTCTCTCGGTGGTCAGTCTGTCTCCCGGCTGAGCATCGCAGAGTGTCTGAGAGTCTGAACTCCTCACAGCCCGGGTTGTGTCTCAGCCTCCGATCCGGTGCATGCCGGTGTGTCTGCAGGCTCCTCCTCGATGAGGAAAGAACCAACAAGTTCTCTCCGCCCTGCAACAGACACAAGTTAGACGCGTCTCAGGTAGACTGCAGACTTTCAACGATGGGCAATTAAACGGGCCTCAGGTTGTGACGACAGTCTGCCATCTAGCGGCCACAGACTGTAGCGACACACGAGTCACCGATTGTCCTTCAATCTCACGACAAACAAGCCTGAAGTTACACTTGAATGCATCCACAGTGTGAGGGGAAGGGGGGCGCAAATCCCTCACAATGAAGGCTGCCACTGATGTCTCTCTTTAATAAGAATTATGTGAAAATGACCTTTTTCTTCATCTCGCTTTTCTTTAGAAAGCACATTATTTCTCCAATAATTGAATTGAACTGAATAGGTTCATTGCCATTATATGTTACATATAATGAAATCACAGGTGCCGCTCCCTTTGTGCTCCAATATAAATTGTAAAAAAAAAAAAGGAGAGAAATTGTACACATAAGGCAAATTACAAGGTAACATCAAATACGATGGAGATATTAAGACACTAATGTCCATGTCATTTATTTAAAGATTTCTTGGCCCAAGGATTAAAAAAGTGTTTGATAACATGGACATGTTCGCCTTCATCGACCTGTGGTGCTTGCCGGAAGACATCAGTTCAAACTGTCAATGAGCTGGGTGAGAGGAGTCTTTAAGGGGGGCAGTGGTCCTTCTCAGGCATGTGGAGCTGGCAGTCTCCTGCAGAGATCACAGAAAGCAAATAATAACTCTCTAATAATAATGTAGTCCAGCCTATAATGTAATAATTTCCCTTTTTTAATGGAATAACCAACCAATAGCTTTTTGATAAGTTATTTGATTAAAGAGTAGTTTAAAAAAAAAAATCAGAGTAACTGCAGTCAATATTGTAGTAATAATAATACATACATAGCATTCTTGGAAATACACATGATGCAGCATGCTTTTTATTATTGTATAACATCTTTACTATTTTATTACTTAAGTGGCAAGCTATAACATTATTGGTTGTATTACATATACTGGCAGCTATTCCATTATTGACCATTATTGCACTATCGGTTGCTACAAGGTTGCCCTGGTGCAGTCGGGCTTGAGAGCCCTTCTGTGATGACTTTGCATGTTCTTGTGCTTGCATCAATTTGTGCCTGGCCATCCGGTTTTCTCCCACAATCCCACAAGTTTAACTGGTGACTCTGGAATATGTGAGTGAGAATTTGAGTTTGTGTCTGACTGCTCTGTCAGTCAGACACAAACTGTCTAATCAGCTGATCGCCACTGAGTTTGATAAAGCGGTGGAGAAGATGGATGGATATTGTAATGAGAGTATGAAATCTTCATTTTCCACTGTCAACATTAATTATAGGCTGAACATGTCCCCATGTCACAATATTCTTTTCATTACTTAGTAAGCTATTCAACAGACTCAGCAGCTTCAATAATGCAGAACTAGGATTTTCTATGAAAAACCAACAGAAATATCCTCAAAGTGAAACCAAGGATATTATATATATATATATATATATATATATATATATATATATATATATATATATATATATATATATATATATATATATATATATATATATATATATATATATATATATATATATATATACTGCATTGTATATGACCTCATTTTATAATGCATACTGTTCATCAAATACTTTGTGGTTGGTGACTTTGTGTGTATGCGTGTGTGTGTGTGTTTCTAATTGGGGAATGCACAGACACACACATTTATTTAGTTATTTTGTTTATATATACAGCATATCCATTATTGTGTGAATTAATTTACACTATTACAACTGTATTAAGCTGAAAAACTGTTCAAGATTAGATGGTTGGATGAAAGCTGACACTGGAAATATCCACTAATGATCCCAATGTTAATATATATTAATAGCTGTGTCAAATTTTAACTACCATACTATTCCTATTACTGTCTTAGATGTTGCAAACAATGTTTGAATCGGGTACTTTAGGATCCCCACTATAGAACTAACTACTAATATTTCATGTAAAGTGAAACCATTTTGTTAAAGATTCATTTTGCAAAACAAACAGATAGCACAGTTTAATTTGGGTACAGCAGATGGTGCTGCACAATAACAACCCCACAGCAACATCCTGTCTGACTGCAATTAATAACCATTGGATACTGAAAGGACAGGCAAAAGTTGAATATCAATGCTATACTAAGATACAGCCATTAATGTGCACACACACACACGCACACACACACGCACACACACACACACACTCACAAATCTGCTTTCAGATTATAAATGCCTTTGAAACAGAAAACCTAAATTAGTGTGAGCGTGTCTGTGATGTGTCTGACTGGTGCCTGGTGTCTGTGTTGGAGTAAACCTCGGACTTTAGTCTTCCTCTCCTCCTCCCCCTTCTCTCTCTTCCGCTCTCTCTCCTTTTCTCAGCCACAGGAAGAATGAGATAAAAGTGAGGCTTTGAAAACACTGGCGGTCCTGTAATTACTTACTCTCCCTCTTTGCCTCTGTCTCTGGATTTCCCTTCATCCTCCGCTTTGCTTTTTGTCCTTTTCACCTTTTTCTCCTCCTTGGTCACTTTCTCTTTCTGTATTTTCTCTTCCCTTCATCTATTTTTTTCTCCTCCTGTATATCCTGTCCTCTCCACTCTTTCTTCTCTGCCTGTCCCCCACCTCCTTCACCGTCTCATTGATGTCGAGCCAGAGCTTCCTGACTGAAAAGGAGGATGAGACAAGAAGAGATTAGATGAGAAGAGAGGATAAAGAGGGGATGAGGAGAGGATAACAAGAAGAGTGATGGGTTCTGCTGAGAGAGTGATGACTGCTCTGTTAGAAACTGGACAAAAACACATATTATGCACAAAAAAAAGTATTTATGATGATGGATGGTGTGCAGGAAAAATAACTTTGATGGACTCTGCATGAGGTGGAATGGAGAATATCAGAAACACCATGTCAAATGAAAATTCCATAAATAATTAAATCAATGAGAAGCGAGACAATCTGGGACACATCAACCAGAAAATACAAGCAATGACGTTCAGTCATTTGCAACACATTTAACCCTTTAACAATCACATATGAGTAGAGTGAGGTTGAAGATATATTGTACTTGCCTCACAAAAATTTAATCAATTAAATAATTATCAAAAAAAGGGGAGATTTTCAATCTCTTTCAAAGGGACTGACATTTTATCTACAGGCAGACTCTCAGAAAACATTAGACAGTCTCGTTAAAGCTCCATGTTATCTATTTATTCGAGCTAATGTAACCAGGATCAATCATTCCATTACTGTTACAGTTAAGTCAGTTAACTTAACAAGAGAGTTCTTCTACAATCTTCAATCGCTCTATTTAATATCGTATAATTTTTTAACCAACATATGAAAGAAAAAGTCCAAAACAAAATACCGTTATATCTGTTACATAATATCATCACATGATAAGTCACCCGACCTGTTGATTTGGTCAGCAAACATGAGCTGCAGTAAAAGTGGATGAATTGTGTGTCGATGTAAGTTAAGCGAACATCATCTGTCAATGTACTGTAATATGTCAACAACATACCACCAAAAAGCTCTTGTGCATGAAGAATCTCATCTGAAAGGGGAAAAGATGGATCACAAAGCAATGCTCTAATTATTCTTCTCCTCAGGCCAGATAACGCTCCTCTGACAATGTTTCTGTTTCAACTGTGTCTTGACAAATGGAGCGTGACCCTTTTGACTCATTCCCTTGGTCTGTGTCAATTGTCTCCAGATACACTAATTCCAGCCCTGCTCCTCTTTATGTGAAGCTCCTCCAAGTGCTTAATCTGACTTTGCTTTACTTTTTTTCCCCCCTGTCGCTATTTCTGTTAGTTGCTTACTTTTTCTTACCACTTTTACCTTCCCACTCAACTTGATACGAAGATGCCTTGATAGAACAGTGAACACATGAGCCCTTCTTCCGCTCGATGTGGAGCGTGTCTTCTGAACATCTGTCAAGTCAGTTTGCCCATGATTGCTAAAAGTGTATAAAATGCATGCTTGGGACATTTCAGTTGACCTGTAATGAAACTAGATAACACCAATGTTCTTGGGATGCCCCTGCTGAAGTCCAGTTAGTTGATTTATAACATAGCACATTTGCAAACAGCAGAAGTTGAACAAAGCGGTGAACAAGATAAGACAACAATGCTTCATCAAATGTAAAGATTAGATGCAACCAAATGCAACTCAAATCTCACAACTGTTTACATTTACAAGCGACCAAAAAATAATCAACATAATGAATAAGACCAGTTAGGGATAATGTGCAATAGCAGTGAAAGGCCAGCAAGAATAATTATGTTTATGTTTATGCAAGTTCATGTTTGCACAATAGGGAGGCTGTTCTATACTATATGCATTGTTCAGCTAATGGCCTCAGTGAGCATCAAGTTATATAAAATAGAAGGTGCAATAATTAGCATTTTCTTTGAACAGAAGAAACGTTCAAGAGCCAGCAATACAAGAGCCACGGGGTTGCCAGCTTCAGCTATAACTAAAAGGTCAACAAATACACTTAAAAGGTCAGGTTCAGAGCGGTGATGTGATTTAAAACTATAATTTTTCAAAGATGCCAAGACTCCTCCAGTGTGAACGTCGCCCTATCCAGAAATGTAATTAATGGAAGAAAGTGAAGAACTGGTTCAATTCAAAAGCCCTTTTTTAAATATATTTTTGTTTAAATAGCCTTCCAATGTTTTGTAAACTACAACGAATCTGATGCAGTTAAAGTTAAATTTGTTGTCCCTCCCAATGTTGAAAATATTGGTGGTTGCAACATACATTTGCTTAGTCAATGCAATCCCTTCATTCTTAGTCTCTATTGTCGGTCATCCTTCAATAAACTACGCTCAACACAGGACATCTGAGCTGATCACTTAATTACTTGGCCAGTAAATGTAATTATGAGTGGAGTCATGTGGTCAACATGCATTTATGGAGGAGTTCCGAGTTTCCAAAGAGCGCAGCAGCTGTCACACACCAGTTATCCTTTTTTCTTGTTTCTTTTAAATATATAACTCCTTCAGAACCCCAATCAAAGTGCTGCAGCTCAGAGAACTTGGCAGTCAGCAGAGACCTAATTTGCTTCTTGGTATAATGAAGTGAGTGAGACTTAATTTTACTACAAATTCATTAAAAACAAACTTTCTTGTGCTTTTTATGAGGCTGGACGATATGGATGTTGACCTATATGTTTGAAACAGGACTCAACATTCTTCAAAGTCAAAACCAATCCAATATAGAAATGGAAAGACTAAAACTGGGATAGCTATTTTCTCATGTTTGATATTTACAGTCAGGATGGTGGGACATACTGTACATATTATCATTTAATCCAGGATTATGGCGACAGTCAAAACAGTGTTTATATTCTCCACTGTATGTAAAACATCTAGTTTCCACTGGAAAAAGGAAATTCACATGTATAACGTTGCGGGTAGAGTATATCAGTAGGGTCTCCAAAATGTGCGAATATTCCCACATATAAAGTGCAACATTAAAAGTTTCCTCACGCATCTTGCAAAGAAAGTCAAAATGGCCTTGTCATTATTTGTGTTAGTCCCCCAACACACACACACACACACACATACACACACGCACAACCTTTAACTATTATTCGATGAGGAAGCAGAGATGGTTGCCATGGTAACTGCCATGTCAGCTAACCTACTTTTGCGCCAACGAAAAACATTGGCCAATGAGAGAGAGGTGCATGCTATAGGTAGACTCTCTCCCTCCTCTCTCTCTCGCTCTCTCTCTCTCGCTCTCTCACTCTCTCTTTCTTTCTCGCACACACACACACACACACACACACACACTATGAATACACACATTACATATTCTTCAATTTTCTTTATTATTTCAAGCACACAAGTTTCATCTTTCTTAGCAACAACTTAACCCTTGTGTTTTGTGCGCAATGAAAGATGAAGTAGGATTATCATTGATGAAGTTGAGCAGGTTAGAGGAGTATCTATGAGAAAAAGTCAATATGACGTGTAAGTAAAGTAAATTTGAGCCGGATACAACTGATGCTGTCAGATTAAACTGTTGGAAAGACAGCAGTGAAAATGAAAATGTAAATGAAGTAAAGTCATAATGATTGAAGTTTAGATTTATGGTACATGTTTTCTGCAAAAAAAAAAAAAAAAAAATCTTCTTTTTTACACCATGCAGCATAATTATACAGGAAATTTCCTGAGGCTCAACCCACAAATTGCAAAAACAACTTGGGACCAAAATGATGACACTCTTTTAATCTCAGTCAAACTGCTATGACTAAACTTGAATCCTCTGCAAACTGTGCAAACCGACAATTGTACTTTATTTAAGCTCATCATTGAAACACCTGAAGAGGGCTTGTGCCACCCAAACACAGTCGTCATTCCTAATTGACACGTGTACTGGTTAAATAGCATCCACCTTTTGTCGGTTATTGACAGCACTGCATGCATCAGGGATCCCTTCCTGTCCTGCTTAAATGGATTGAGGGGATTTTCAACCAACAATCATTTTTGTTCGCTTCTCCCTGTAGTTCCACCTCTAATTCTGAATCAGTGGCTGTGGAGAATTGTATTAAGCAGATGAAACACAACGAACCTAAGACATGAGTGGGTATGATGAGGAGCGAGAGAGAGAGAGAGAGAGAGAGAGAGAGAGAGAGAGCAAGAGAGAGTGAGGGAAATGCCATGAATTTGGGCTTATTGCCAACACTTGTGGGCCGCTGCGCGAGTGTGGCATTCAAAATCAGAGCCTGACAACAGCACACGTTTTCCATGGCTGAATTACTGTGACATTATAATGTTCTGTGGAAATGTGGATAAAAATAGACCTGTAAGAAATGGCAGGCCAATGTAGATGAAATGCAAATTGAGCCTTTTCTCCTAACTGCCAAAAGAAGAGGCAGAAAGAATTTCAATTACCCCATTACAAGTGCGAAAAAACTTTACCAAATATCATTTTCTGAGCAATTTTGAATGTTTTAAAACAAACAGCAAGTTATTTATAGCTTTGTTTTCAGTTCACTTTAATCACTGAGCAACATTGTGTTGTTATGCTTTGTCTCCAGTGAAAGCTTCTTTCAATCCATACAAGCATTTGACAGTGGAGAGCAAAATAATGTGTCCAGTGCTGTCATAAAATAACGCTGTAAAGCCTTTTCCAACGCTGTAAACTTATAGTAATCTGTAGTTTGAGGGCTGATTAATCAATTTAAATCTGTTTGCATACCACACTCACACACAGAGACATTATATCCCTGAACAGTACTCCCTTTGGTTTTCATCGTGGGTGGCAAGTAGCAGGCCCACCCCTCAACCAGGAAGGCGTCACTTTAGTCTAACAAACACAAACACAATCCCACATACCACTACCAGTGCGAGCGCTCACACACACACACACACACACAGACACACACACACACACACACACACACACACACACACACACACACACACACACACACACACACACACACACACACACACACACACACACACACACACACACACACTCACACTCTCTTCACACAGTTGCCAAAAATCACTCCACGCCCCTCCTGAATGTGGGATCGAGGCAGGTCTGAACAGGTGGACAACCAAAGCCAGACTACACTGAAGGCTGAGAAACAAAACACACACACACACACACACACACACACACACACACACACACACACACACACACACACACACACACACACTCACACACACACACACACACACACACACACACACACACACACACACACACACACACACGCCTCATTGACATACCAAGCTCTGCTCTCAACAGCATTTACTCAATTTTAACATAAAACTCAATTTCAACTCAATTTTAACATAAATCTCAATTCCACATTTTGTCCTCACACATATTAGTCACAACAGTAATAAATTTCTCTCCACCACACAAACACACACCTGTCAACATGAATAACAAGAGAAAACACTAACACATTTACAAGTTGTGCACCATAACACCATAAACCTGTGCAATAAAGAATGTGAAGGTTACACCGTTTGATTGAAGAGATTCAGTGCAGAGGTGTAGGGTGCAGTTTCTGACACCCATTCAACAATATAGCTTTAAAATCTTACAGTGAATCTCATAACATTATATTGGGCCCTGTATATTGAACTTATTACTAGACTTCCACCCCCCAAGTGATAAGATTCTGGGTATCAGCCAAGTTGGGCTGGAGGGGGACTTTGGACTTTTGTGTATAGTTTGTATGCTATGTTGTCCCCTATGCATGCATGGGTCCCCGGGTACTTCAAGACAGTGTGTGTATGTGTGTGTGTGTGTGTGTGTGTGTGTGTGTGTGTGTGTGTGTGTGTGTGTGTGTGTGTGTGTGTGTGTGTGTGTGTGTGTGTGTGTGTGTGTGTGTGTGTGTGTGTGTGTGTGTGTAGCCCTGTGGTGGACTGACCTGCCCCGGGTGGACTCCAGCACACATACCTCAAATACGATGGACGCTGGCATGTAAAGACTCATACGAAAAACAAATCACTTCTCGGCCACCAGGTGACGCCGTAAACCGCTTCTTCCCAAACCCGTCAGTTTTCCTGAGGTAATCAAAGGGACGCCTGCTCTGTCAGGAAGTCATCATCATGAAAGACAGCTTGGAAATTGATACCAATGCGTCTTTCCTTCCACCGATTTGGTGTTCGCGTGATGTACATGCATTTAGTTTTAATTTTATTCAAAACGACAACACATGAATCCCTGCTTTTGTTACGTCCCTTGAAACGGCGTGCTTGTGTGTATGGATTGTTTGGGCTGCTTGCACGAGCTTGCCTTTGTTGCGCAGGTGAGATGACATACGCTCGCGCGGGTCTGGCGGAAAGGTGCGACACCTCAAGCCCAGTCTTCCCTCTTTAACCAGTCCGCCTGATGGAGTGAGGAGAGAAAAAGCTGTGGAGTTGTTTGTGTCTGTTGACCCCCCCCCCCCCTCGACTCTCTCCATCTCTCTGAGTCTTTATCAATCTGTCTGTGGTACGTGAGTGAGCGCGCGTCGCAATTGTGATCCGTGCGCGTATGATGATGATGATGATGATGAGAGCGTGATCTCACTGCTTTCTGCACAGCTGCTGGAGAGAGAGAAAGAGAGAGAGAGATAGACGCGGAGAGCCAGAGAGAGAGAGAGAGAGAGAGAGAGACGCGGAGAGCCAGAGAAGAGCGCAAACACGCAGAGGAAGACAGAGACGTTAAGAGGCGCACAGCAGCAGCGGAGAACATTTAATACCCAACATAGAGGCAACAACGCGCCGTTCAGGGGACACCGTTGCGAGGCGTCCGTGGGCTTCTTCCCCGCTGGTTCGCCTCCCAGAATGTTCTGCGTCCCCGGTCCTTCATTCCCACGGAACACGGAACAGTCGCCCAGACACTGAAGCCCAGATGCTCACCCTCTCCGCCGACATGGACGACTCCTCGTCGCTGCTGGATCTGCTGGAGTGCTCGGTGTGCCTGGAGCGCCTGGACACCACGGCCAAGGTGCTGCCGTGCCAGCACACCTTCTGCCGCCGCTGCCTGGAGAACATCGTCAGCTCCCGGAACGAGCTGCGCTGTCCGGAGTGCCGCATCCTCGTGGACTGCGGGGTGGACGACCTGCCGGCGAACATCCTCTTGGTTCGGCTCCTGGACGGCATCAAGCAGCGGCCCCAGCGAGGGAACGGCGGCAGGCAGTCCCTACCCGGCGGCTCGCTGCAGGGATACGCGGCCGGGATATGCGCTTCTCCTCCGGGCACTGCGATCAGAGAGCTGCCCGTAGCCACCAGGAACTCCCCAGTGAAGGTTGGACACTTTCTTTGACTCTGCAGTAATCCGCCAATCCAGCATTGGACATCATGTAGTTGTCAAATGCTTTTTGCGCACAGTTGAAAATGCACAAAACATAACTTTAGGGTTGGTTGAAACTGCGAGGTGCTGCTGCGTCTTGAAGTGGAATTTGGTGGGAGACTTTAAGGACAAATAGACTAATAGGAACAGTGTGTTCAGCACACAGCTGGCACAGCCGCTGCACAGTTGGTTGAAGTCTGTAATATGTTGTGGATGTCCATGCAGTGACATCGATTGCAGCATGGATTGTTTAGTAGACGAGCTCACAAATAAAATTGCATAAAGGGCACAACTTAACAGAACGCATATCTACACTGTCTGCAAAGTTTTAATGAGGTGAAGACGAGTGCATTGCTTTGGTTTCCACATACATTTACAGACGCAGATCGCTGGTGACATCATGTTATCTGATGAGCAGAGTGACATATTGGGTGTCTTTCCTGCGTTGCCGCTGAGGTTTTATAGAGCTGAACTCAGGAGACAAGGAGACAAAGGGTCAGTGGTTGGTGTTAACAGTCACCCGACTCCTGGTGAAGTCCAGTTACCCACAGCCTGCAGGAGTCTGAAGGTTTCATAACTCACTGGAAGCTTTGTTTACTTCCCATGCAGTGCATTGTCTTGTGGCTGTGTGGAAGCAGTGAAACGGCAAAGTGTGATATTATGAGCACTGAGCTGCAAAATTGTTGATTGCTATTTTAATTTCAGGAGGAATCTAAAGTTAAGAGATAATTGCCAGTTGTGGTGAGCTGAAATTGCCTGGTTTAGTTGAAATTGTTTTTGGTTTGTAATGCTGTTTTGTTTTTTGTTTTTTTAAGAATGATCTGTGGTGCAATGTCTAGTATGTCTAGAGTTGTTTTAAACAATCTCAGTTGTATAAGAACGGATTCGGCATGTACAATATTTGGCTTAATTGAGATTTATATCTGAGTTTGATGTGAAGTGTTAATATGCACCTGATGGTGTGAGAAAAAATGCTAAACCTTTATAAAAGTTTAAGTTTCATTCAAGCATGCATTAGAAATATTGCATAATATTCAATAGAAAATGATTGAACTGCAATCAGTTTATCTCACGAGGCAGTGTGTGCAGTGCAATACAGAAAGATTCCTCGCAGTTCTGATAGATATGTTTGTGTTAGATGTCTTTTATGTTTAGATGTCTGGATCGCTGTGGGAGTAATGCGTGGTGGGATTTTTCAGAGTAAGACTTGTCATACAAGTGCTTTGTATCCATCAATGTTCCCCTTGCTCCGAGTCTAATGATGCACCTGTTTAGGAGTGATGCAATGCAAATTAAGACAAACAAAGGCATCACCATCGGCTCTCACATCCCCCTACTCAGTGCTTGACTTATCAGGTAAGCAAGCCATTGATTGAAGCAGTGGAGCCCTTTTGTGTGATGAAGTGCGGCAGCAGTGTGAAGTCATTCACTCTTGGCCATAACCCGGAATGGAAACAATCAGTGACATTTCCGCACTAACACTTAAGGCTCCATTTCAATTCGTGCATTAAACTTCCCCGATCCCTGCAGGGTACCTTTTTAAGCCAGGTACTCAGCTCAGAAAAAATGCACCAAAAAAAAAACCCTGAAAATCCAGATTCTAACTGTAGTAATGTGTTTTTATTGAAACCGTTGCAAAGTCTTCCATTATGACATTTGTTCTTTACATACTTCGTAGACGAAATCCTGTGTTTCTAATGCACAAAGTGACATTTTGATTTGTGTTTTCTCCCAGCAGTAATCAAACTGGAATCCAGAAACATATTAGAACTATTAATGTTTCATTAACTCACTGCTTCAGCATTGCTGATACTGTTTCCAGTAGTTTAGTGAATATTGAGACTGGAGCAGTCTCACACCTTATTAAGGTATACAAAGTCCAGTTGTGGCCAGTCTGGGCTTGTTTTAGTGCTCCTTGGAGAGAGCGCTTCACTGTGGACGCAGCATTTATTGCTTGAGAACAGACACACACACAGACAGACACACCTAGTATAACCCATTACCCTCCGCAATCCCCCCCTGCAGTCCTTTTCCCCAACGTCTCCTCCCAGCTCTCTCGGGACCACGGCTTGGCGATGAAAGCGTGAATTAATCTCCTCCAACAGTGATGCATTTCTCTGTATATGTTCTGTGGTCTTAAAGAGCAGGTGTCATGCAAAATGAGGTGAATCTCGTGCAGAGCCACACACAGTGTTCCTGACGGAGCCAAGCAGGTGAAACAAAACACTCCTTCAGGTATGAAGCTTTGTAGATGAGAATGAATGTGTTGCTATGGAAATAGAAGAAGAGGCATGCTTGCTGAGTCAGCAGTTCAACCAGCTATCCCCCCCCCTGGCTGTTTGAGCCTCTGCTGCTGACGACTTGGTACTTTAACCAGTCAGCTTATCAATGTCGGCCAGTTCCTTTTTTTTTTTTTTGGCAAAATATTGCAATATAATTTTTTTAAAGACATATTGACCAAGAGATAATAACGGAATTACCACTCCAGATACTTCTCCTAGTTTTATACCTTCAGTTTATTGTCATCATATATTAAGCCCATTTGCATTTGATGACTACAGCAACTCTTTTACTTATTTACCATGTCTATAAATCATTGGATGTAACAATCCCTTTGTTCATGTGTGAAGACATACAGTATGAAAACAAGGGCAGTGGAGTTAGGTTTGAATAGAGTTGGGTTCAAAGTAATGTTTGTTATTTAGAGGGTGTACTATATATATATTAAGATTGTTTTTTGTTGTATTTTATGTTATTGGCAAATGAGTGGGCCTCCAAATGAAAACTTTGGACAGGAAAAACCATTGTTAATGTCACCCGAGTGACCTGAGTTGTTATAATGGCAGGGTGTTTGGTTTGCTTTGTTTTTTCTTTAAAGCTAAATAAGGAATAAAAACAAACTTATGTTTTCAGGGGCTTCAGTATAACAATATCTGATACGCTCACTTCCCGTAGCCCAAGGGGCTTCTGAAAGGAGTTACTGCCAACTCCAGTAGGTTTTTGTTTTCTGTTCTGTTTGCATTTGTTTATTTGTTGTTTGATGAGAAAGTACGTGGACTTGAGCTGGATTTGGTTGTATTTTAGGCCATGAGATGAGGATGAAACTCATAGCTGCATTGTCAACTCATTTCATAAAATGTGTATAATTGTATTCTCACAAGAAGAACTCTTGAAGACAGCCAATTGGAATTTTGTTTTGAATAGTAGTGTTTCTGCTTTTGAGAATTTCTCGCCATGCCATGCCTTTGGATCGCTGGGATCAAAGCTTACTTGAGTGTGATGCGTGGCAATGATAATCTCGTACCGCGACTCAGTGAACGTCCAGACAAAAGAAAAGCTTTTGTGCCCGCTTGACATCAACACAGCATGCAGAACAGTGAAACTGCTCGATATGAAGCTGTTTGCATTGATTCCATTAGAAAGTTTTCTGCCTGCAGAATTTCGAAACAGGAAGATATTCAGACATAAAAGCGAATGTTATTCAATCAATACCCAGCAAAGACAGCGGTGGGTGATTCTTACTGATTCATAATTTGATTTGTGCCTGGCTGTCTTCTGGCATGTTGGCCGTGGCAGTGCACTGTGATATTAATGCTCTTTGAGTGTGAGGGTTTTTACCAATTTTGTGGTACACCTGTTACACCTCAGTGACTCATCCAGCTTCCTGTTTTGTATTCATTAGTTATATCTTTTTGTACGTTCATCCATTTGTCAGCCATAGATTTTCTTCCAGGTAAATGTTATGCTGTGCTGAATAATGTCGACCTTCTAATCATAATGTTTGTGCAATCGAAAATCTAGTACCTCCCCTAAATGTGTTTTTGTCACAAACAGACCATCGGGATGGGACACCTCAGCTTCATCAGTGAGAATCAATTAGCGTTTGAGAAACTCCATTTAGAAAAACTCATTATCACACAAGTCTTCGAGCCAGTTGTATTTGAAGCGAGCCTGTGTGTTTTGTCTATTCTAAACAATAATAAATACAATAATTACAAAAACAACAATCATCAAACCTCTTCATGTTTTACAAATATCACTGGGCCTTTGTCCACCTATCTAATTTCCATCAAAGCAATGTGTGACAAAGATCCTGACCCTTGATCTTCTCCCTTACCTGTATTTACCTGTTGTTGTTATGGTTACAAATGGGGTTACCATGACAGGGTTGATGCCAGCAATGACGCTACTTGCTTTCATCTTCAGTGAGACATTGCTTTGCCCTGTCATTCCCTGGGATTATGGGGGTGGGGGGGTGGTGGTGGTGGTGGTGGTGGTTCAAAAGGAAACTGGTTTGTTTCGTGCAAATTATCCTTTGAACCCTTGTCTTTTGTAGTGCAGCATCACAATTGCACCTCCAATGCTTTCTCATAGTCAAGGCAGGATTTAATCTAAATTCAATTCTGTGCTTAACCCACCAAGAGGTAAATATAACCTTAACATTGATCTTTAATATTCAAATCCACCAATTAAAACAGAAGAGCAGAACCCCAGTGTCTCTGCAGTCACCACGTGTCCTGCTCCTCAGCTATACTGTATGTGAAAATACACTCTTGTACACAAACACGCATGCACCATCATTCACATTCATTAGTGTTGCAAACTGCCACTCGCAGCAGTAAACAACAAGCTCCTTGTCATCACCTTTACATTACTCCTTCACTTCATGAATACTGAAAGGAGGCCTGACACATGCTATACACAAACTCACACACATAGCTGCACAAAGACGTGCACGTAATTAATCTTCTCGATTCAGGATTATTTCTGCGGACACATTTCTCCCCATAAATGTGATTTTCAAACCTTTTTCAGTGCTGACTGTTAAATGAGCGCACACTTGCACAAATAGATCTTTTCCCTTTGCTGCTTTTTACTCATTTTTTCTCATCCCTTCCTTGTATCTTCTGTCTGGCAGTCATGTGAAGAGAATGCCATTAATGTCAACGTGACACACACACACACACACACACACACACACACACACACACACACACACACACACACACACACACACACACACACACACACACGCACATTGTGGAACTTGTATTGATTTGTGCTCCGTGTGTGTATGCACAAGTCTACACAAGTGTGTGTATGGCTCACAGATAGTTTGCATTCATCTCCCCCCGTGCTTTCCATGTTTGGGTAACAGTTTGGTTCAATTGGATTTTGAATGAGTTGCAGTGACGCTTCCCCCTGACAGTGTTCAGCGTCTTGTAGTTTAAATCATTTTCATGCCAAAATGGGACTGCAGTCATGTTTCCTGCCTGGAACAGTGCTTATTTTTCACTGTCCCTCAAAACAGAGGAAGGCACCAAAATTTAAAAAAAAAAAAAAAAACCTATACAAGAATAATTAATTAAATTTCTCAGTACGTTCAATAGAATCGCTCTCATTTATTAAATAGATAAGAAAGATAACATCAAAATATTGAGGAAACGGACTTTGGATGAATGAAAAGAATGAATGATTGCAATCTTTGATTTAAGAAAACCTACAAGTACAGAAATTCTGAACTTTTCTGACTGGTAGTGGTTGCAACATGCCAGATATTTTGGGATAGATTAGGAAATGTAGGGCAGCTATGACTAACGTATAATGCTGTGACGTCATTGCATTGCATCGTCAGTGCTTTATTATACTATTCCCTTTTTACCGCTGCCTGTATGGAGCGTTGTCCTAATTACTTGAGTCCATGCTGCCTTAAACTGTGTGATGTCATCTCACATCTTTCTCGTGGCTGTGCCATCTTCCAACTAATATATGGATATATGGACAAACACGGGTCAGAGAGTTGTTGGATGGATAGATGCAGGGTGGGTGCTGAGGGCAGTTTATGGCCTGAGAAATAGGGGGACATAGTAATGAGTTCTCTCTCTCTCTCTCTCTCTCTCCCCCCTCTCCCTCTCTCTCTCTCTCTCTCTGTTGGTGAGTTTGAGGAGGGGGTTGATGCATAATGGGTGTTAAAGTCAAAACAAGCTTTGGAGCTTGACTGCTATTCCCACGGGTGCACCCAGTTGCAAACACACACCCACACACACGCGCGCACACACACAGTCCAGGTTAAGGGTTAACCCCCCTCAATCTCTGCCTTTTTGTTACTATGGAGATGAGGGTGAGAAGTCACTGACCAGTGGTCAAGCCAATAGATCAGCCAGAAAAGAAAGCCGCCTCATTTTATCATCTTCATGCAATGAACCTGTGGACTGTACTGCACATCTTGTGTTAGTAAAAAACACTTTTTTCTTGGACACCTTTGAATGTATTGTGGTGGCATTTGTGGGTATGATAGGAACTGCAGTGACAAGATTGTGTTTTTAAATCACAAACATGCTCTCCTTACAATATTTATATGATCTTTTTTTCTATTTGATGTCACCTTATATCTTTAATGCCTTTGATTGTTTTCAAAACACCTTGGCACAAGATCTTTAATACTTCAAGGAACTTTGAAGTTTCCACTGTGCACTAATCTTGACCACAAATACAAATCTTAATGTCAAAATAGATAAGAGGATAGAGAGACAATACTGTTTGATCAGAGTGTGATAACAGCATTTGTATGTTGATAAATGATGTGGCAGTAAGAAAAGTACATGCCTGAATGACTTGGGACATTAATGTCAAACCAAAAGTGGTTTGGTCTACAAACTTGATTGTGAGGACCATTTTTTTATACGACTTTATGAAATATTTTAAATTGGAGTTCATTATATGACCACCTCTGTCCTCCTTGAATCCTGTTTTCCACATGGCGAAGATGAGTACTACCCCATGTTTAAGTTTGAGTAACTTTCACTTATTGAAAGTTCTTCTGGCACAAGAGCAACAGGAGATAGTGTGTGTGTAACGGTGTAATTACCCTCACTTTATATAACGAAAATTAGTCCTTGCCATGTTTTCAAATAAGGTATTTTATAAATGTCAGGGGAAAGCAATGGACTGTGTCTCAGTGTGTATTGCAACAACTTCATAATTAGACCACCATTGAGAAACCTGTCTGATGTGGGTGGACATTTTTATGCTACTTGCTGGTAGGAAAGGCACAGCTTCTGTACTGGTGTCACTTTACACAGCTTCTGGCTTATAAAACTGGCAACATTCAAACTAAATCAGACTTTCCTCCCGCTGCCATCTGGGACTGCCAGTGTGTAAAATTACCTCAAGCAGCTTAAAACAGTCTTTTATAATGTTTGAAAAATATCAGAAGTTATAGCCTGTAACTGCAGGTAGTTTGGTGCTGAGACTCGGCTGTTGTGATAACAGACGAGGTTCCACCAGTGGTGTGCTTGAAGAATTGGAACGGTTCTCTTGGGGGAAGAAACTGAAAACACACTGTGGTTACTCCAGGTGTCAGATGGAGTGGTGGTAGTGTTTGTATATTCATATTCCTTCCTGTCCTATGGTTTAAAAAAAAAACAACTCTCCATACTTCTCCTGTGCTCTTTCTTCTCTGCCTCCTCCTGATCTTTTCCTGTAATTGAGAGCTGGTGTTGAAACAAACCCACCTCCCACTTTAGATTTGGCAGGAATCAGAGCCTGGGCTTGAGTAGAGAAGAGATCAGCACACACACTAACATGCACATGGGTAAGTCTGAACAGAATTTGGATACATGGCAATGAACACAGGTCTTTCATTGACTTGCTGTTAGTTATCAAACCTCTCAACTTCCTTACATTGCATTTTTTTCCCCTCGATTATCCCCCTACCATCACCCTCTTTTGAAAATCTACATACATACATGTGTATATACAGTATATATATTTGAGGGAGATCATACAGAAACATGTAGGGTTGTTTCAGGGCACTCTGATCCACAGCGTTTATGGCTGCAGTACAGCTGGGATCAGCTTTCTCGTCTGACGTCTGTGTCCAGACATCCATTCCTGGCTGTGTATGTGTGTGTTCATCTTGTGTGTAAATGCTATGTGTGCATACTTTGACTGGCGTACATGTGCATATGTGTGTAGGGTTTGGTGGTGTACTCACAGGAAGTGAATCTTCCAGTGTGTGTGTGTGTGTGTGTGTGTGTGTGTGTGTGTGTGTGTGTGTGTGTGTGTGTGTGTGTGTGTGTGTGTGTGTGTGTGTGTGTGTGTGTGTGTGTGTGTGTGTGTGTGTGTGTGTGTGTGTGTGTGTGTGTGTGTGTGTGTGTGTGTGTGTGTGTGTGTGTGTGTGTTGCTTGGCTACTTTATCTTTTCTAACCATAATTTCTCAACTGTCAAACTCAAAAGTTGGAGGATGGTGTGTGTACATGTAGCAGTGTGCAGCTCATTGTGGCAGTGTGTTTGAAGGAAAGGCCGTACGTGGGGAAAGTTGGAAGAAAAAGCCTGGAAAAGCCTTGTGGCAGTTATGTAGTGAATTTTTGGCTTCGGGTTTAGGTGTGTGCGCGTGCGTGTGTGTGTGTGTGTGAGAGAGGGTTCTGGCAGTTTTCTCCCCTCAGGACTGGGATTATGTAAGCCGAGAGAAGTGAGGTCAAATACCATCATCCCTCTGGCTGTGCTCTGGACTGAGTGGGAACAATGGAAGTCCTGGTATAAACAAGCTCTTTGCCACTTAACTATTAAAACCTTGACATACTCCAGACACAAAAATCTCCTGCCATTTATCTGGATGTTTTATAGCCACACACATCTGGACTTTTGACTTTCCAATTCTTGCTTTTAAGAACCACTTTAACAAATGGATATTTAAGTACAGAGACATATCGACGTGTTGCCATGACAACGGGGGCCCAATGGTGCTCAAATTTACAATACTGTTACATTAAATATATACTGAGAGTGAGTGCATTTGAGTGTGTGAATGCTTTTAGATTTAAGAGTTCTTTTTTCCAACGTTAGTGGAATTTCAAAAGTATTAATTATTGGACAAGTCTGTTCATGACAGTGGGCCTATCTTTCAGATTATACATTTTTATAGATTCACTATAATGCTTTGGCAAATGTTTTTGGAAAAGCAGCCTTTTCTTAGGTGCAGCGTGGGAAACAGGTTTATAACCTGTCCCATTGGTGTGTGAATGTGAGCGTGAATGGGTGAATGACTGATATGTGAAGCGCTTTGGGACTGCCTCAGTGTGGTTAGAAGGCGCTATATAAATCTAGACCATTTACCATAACAACAGATTTAGACTCCCAGTGTCTTCCATGATGGTCTTGTTTGTTTACAGCCATTTCTGACTATGTATCAATCGAATGTTGAAATAATCTACAGATATTTGTCAGCACAGCCAGTATATAAACTAATCAGCCAGTTATACTATCTCCAAATAAAGTGAGTAATGTGTTTTTCCCATGGCACTTATTAGTGGGTAGGATACAATATATCATGTCTGAGGTAAACAATTTCAATTACAATAACAGAATAATAACCCATGGTGGTTGAGGGACCATCATGAGTGAAACTGCATTTTTGGACCATTCAGATTGTAATTGTATCCATCCATCTGTTATTTGGCTTCATGGAGCCAGTCATTGCTGACTCGGGTCAAATCACTGTGAAGTAAAGGTCTGGAGAGGTCTCCAGTGCCTGATAAGGAAAACCACATATACTAACACACATAGACATTTTAGAGTCATCAATGAGCCTTAAATACTTTTTTTTTTTCCCCTTGTGGTAGGACACTGAAGTACCCTGAGGAAAAGAAATCCCTACATATGCACAGCGAGAACATGCACACTCCACACAGAAAGGTCTTAAAGTCCAACCAGTATTCAAACTGAATACATTCTCACCATGAGGTGAAAGTGCAAACCACTACACCACTGTGCTTCCCGCTTGTATAAAGACCTGTACGGGTCTCTTCTTTGCAGGTGCTGTGAAAATATAGCAGTTTCAGTGCTATTTATGTTCAGACGCAGTTTGACATTTCTTTTCTCAGGGAGCCCGTGAGAATCTTCCTGTAGTTGAATCCAAGAGATTATGTGTGAGGTACTCAATGCAAAGGTCCAAGAAATAGTTCAAGGTGAGGAGAAGGTGTAGTTATTGCAAACTGTTTACCACAATCGCTCTCTGCTTGGTAACACCTTACAGTCACTTTTATGTGAAGGCATTATGTGTGCAACAACATGACTGTACACTGGCTGCGCTTTGATGACAAGTTCCCCTTGGTACAGGTGCTGAAAGAGAGCTTTTGTGTTGTCACTGTTGCATGTTGGTGACTGAGTCCTTGTCATCCTGAATTCTTTTATTCTCCATGTCGCATTACATCACCAAAGAGAAAATGTCAGCATTGCTGTGACATTAATTTCAACCATGTTGCCCACTGCACAGCAAACGGGAACATTTGCAAACAGTCGGCGCTTCATAAGCATGATACCACATGACTAATATCAACACAAGGAGGTTTAGTTTGTGATTTTGTGTGACTCACAAACTGAGTCCATAGCTGACTTCAGACAGATTTTCTGTGAAAAAAGACAGCAAATGTATCGCCTTACAGTTTGCCAAGCATGTGATACATATTTTGCAGTGCCATTTAGTCATTTAACCTGAGAAAATGTCTCCTTCACTCCATTACTTAAGTGTGAAATTTGTGAAGCAATTCATTTCAGGTTTGCAAAATGAACACACTCACACACTGTTCCATCAACTTGAAGAAGTTGTAAAGAAGCCGAGAAGCATTAAATCAGTCATATTGTGCTCGGCATAACCTTAAATAACATGACCAAACCACACAAAATACTTGTCAGTGGCTGTTGTTGAGTCCTCATTATTTGGCCCTGTGTGTATGAGAGTGCTTGTGAATGTTTATGTCAGTGGCTCTGTACCCCGTGTGACTCATATGTGTTGTGCAGTGTGTGTCTCTGTGTGTCTGTGTGTGAGAACATTTTGGCTTCATCATCTCCACTCTACACTTTATTTTCAGAGAGGCAGATAAAGATGTTGCAAGTTGTTACTCTGCTTACTTTACTGCTGTAAATCCCTGCTGGAGTCAATAACATCTATCTTCTCCCCTTTTATCGGGCGTGTGTCACATCAGGCCAGCGAGAGGGACATGCCGGCCAATAGGCTTCTCCTATTCATGTCCTACACATACTGTATGTTGTATATCTATACGGGTTTATATCAACCATGAATAGTACTTCCCCATAAAACATGTTACTCCTCCCATTCTGTTGAATTATACTGTGACAAACAATATTGTCAAATAATAGCGTCAACAACAAAATCAAATTGACTTTTATATCACAAAGGGCTTTACGCTGTTAATCACATTTATCCAATCATTCAGAAACCAAAAGCAATGGCTGCCATGGGAGCAAACAGAAGTTGGTGTGTTGGCCACATGGACAGGAAAAGGGTGAATCAACCCCCAACTTTCCAAACTGAACCTGACTCACCAATTGAGCCATAGTAAAAAAGAGAAAGGTATTTTTGAGATGAATAATGATTAAAGTCTCCCATTAAGTCAAACATGACAGAAAGCATAAGGCTCGAATAACTGTTGATAAGCAATGCATGAGTTCTCTGAAACATATGATCATGCAAAACAACATGTTAATAAAAGTGGAGCAAATTGCAAAGTTATGCCTGTAATCTTTATACTCTAACTGAATGATGGAACAAAACGAATACTTGTTTCCCCCCCCCCCGTGCCTGTGTAGTGATAATGCATCTCCTTATTTAACTGGGACGATTGTTGACAGTCATTTAACTGAAAGTTAGTGTTCTCTATGAATACTAAAGCC